>NC_085994.1:32016700-32616700 GCF_030014385.1 Trichomycterus rosablanca | reverse complement strand
AGTTATTGTTGTTTGTGGTAGATACATTTTATAAAAAAAGAAGGAAATTTATTATGGTGTATGATACAGCACACGTACTGAAATGTGATGTGTGTTTTTTTAAGTACAGTACAGTACTACTACTGTGTATTGTTGTTTATTATTGTTTATTACAGGAATTTCTATTCAATAATTTAAGATTAAGAGAAAATATACTTTATATATACTTTGTATTTATAACAAAAAGACCATTTAAGACATTAGAAAGGTTAGGTAAGGGGGTGGTTTGTAAGGTCTGGCACGGATTAATTCTGTTTACATTATTTCTTATGGGAAAAAATAGGTTTAACTAACGAACATTTTGAATTAAGAACACCCTTTGGAACCAATTAAATTCATAAGTCAAGGGTCCACTGTATTTATGAACAGTATGGTAAGGCTTATTCCAAATTACATCGACTGTTAAAATGACAGCTTTTGTTGGGTTTGATATCAAGCTGACTTGACTCCTGAGTCATCAAATAATAAGAAAAAATCACATAAAAGCACAGAATTTTCACACTCATTTAAAAATACATAGAAAAATATAGAAATAAATGTTAATCAAGCTAAAACATTAACCTTTACATTAACTTTTACATTATCTTTACTTAACTAATTAATTAACTATAAAGGCTTTCATTGGCTAACGTCGATGTGTTAAATAAAAAAAACCCCACATATTTAAAAGGATGTACCTGTCTTCTTACTGATGCAAATGCATTCAAAACTGCAGTACTTATCCTTCTCAGTCTTATACTGAATATCAGGGCTCAGCAGTGGTGGAACTACTACTGAACAAGGAAGTTTAGTTACTGCAATTTAGTTTCCCTCAGTAGTCACAGTTGAGGGTAATATAACATCATCATAGTCCTCCTGTCGCTCCAACTCCTCATTCATAAAATCATCTGCAAAGATCATAGAAAGAATAGAGCTGATGATGGCATCTTTTTTGTAGTATAAAGACACACTATATCGCCATACGTATGTAGACAACACCTTAATTGTTGAGTTTAGGTGTTTAATCCACATCTGTTTCTAAAAGATGTAAAATCACCACTCCAGTGGCTAAAGTCAGAGTCCTAAGCTCAATCCACTTCAATTGTTTGTTTATTTGGATTTTAACGTCATGTTTTACACTCTTTGGTTACATTCATGACAGGAACGGTACTCACTCATTACACAAGATTAATCAATTCACAAGGTTATATCAAACACAGTCATGGACAATTTTGTATCTCCAATTCACCTCCCTTGCATGTCTTTGAATTGTGGGAGGAAACCGGAGCACCTGGAGGAAACCCACGCAGACACGGGGAGAACATGCAAACTCCACACAGAAAGGACCCGGACTGCCCCACCTGGGGATCAAACCCCAGGACCTTCTTGCTGTGAGGCGACAGTGCTACCCACTTAGCCACGGTGCCGCCATCCACTTGAATATTTGTAAGATACATACTTTATACTATTTACTATTTATTTCTGATTTAACAAATGCTTTGAAGTAAATGGGGATCATTTCTGGAAAGGCTTTCCACAACATTATGATATGTGTCTCCAATTATTTGTGCACATTCAGTAAAAAAGTACCTGCAATCAACTCTTTAATTCATTTCAAAGCTATTTGATAGGGTTTGTCAGGGCTTCTGCTTAAAGCAATTATTAACCAAAATAACAGCAGAAAGACAACAACAATGCACTAATTCACTCATAATAAGGAATTGTATAGTACCCAGTAGGTGAGCAGGTCTGGGAGGAAGGAATGGCTTAGACTCTTTGCTGTCTAATTCATGTGTATCATTTTCTTCATCAACATCATCATAATCAATCTCAGAGGATCTTTGCTTGTCATGTGCATCTAAAACTCCTGTCACACCAAAAATCAAAGAGCACAGAATGATACCCATTTAACACATCTAACACATTTCACACTGATCAGCCATAACATTAAAACAACCTCCTTGTTTCTACACACACTGTCCATTTTATCAGCTCCACTGACTGTAGTCTGTCTGTTTCTCTGCATGCTTTGTTAGCCCCCTTTCATGCTGTTCTTCAATGGTCAGGACTCTCCCAGGACCACCACAGAGTAGGTATTATTTAGGTGGTGGATCATTCTCAGCACTGCAGTGACAGTGACATGGTGGTGGTGTGTTAGTGTGTGTTTTTAAACACCTCACTGTCACTGCTGGACTGAGATTAGTCCACCAACCAAAAATATCCAGACAACAGCGCCCCATGGGCAGCGTCCTGTGACCACTGATGAAGGTCTAGAAGATTACCAACTAAAACAGCAGCAATAGATGAGCGATCGTCTTTGACTTTACATCTACAAGGTGGACCAAGTAGGTAGAAGTGTCTAATAGAGTGGACAGTGAGTGGACACAGTATTTAAAAACTCCAGCAGAACTGCTGTGTTTGATCCACTCATACCAGCACAACACACACTAACACACCACCACCATGTCAGTGTCTCTGCAGTGCTGAGAATGATCCACCACATAAATAATACCTGCTCTGTGGTGGTCCTGTGGGGGTCCTGACCATTGAAGAACAGGGTGAAAACAGGCTAAAAAAGCATGCAGAGAAACAGATGGACTACAGTCAGTAATTGTAAAACTACAAAGTGCTTCTTTTTGGTAAGTGGAGCTAATAAAATGAACAGTGAGTCCGTTTTATAAAAATGTTTAAATACGTAAAAAAAAAAAAAAAAAAATCCAGAATCAACTTTAGCATGAAGTAATTATTAACCAAAATACTAGAAGAAACACAACAATCATTCACTCATCCATGCATAATAAGGAATTGTATAGTACCCTGTAATTCAGCAGGTCTGGGAGGAAGGAATGGCGCTGAAGCTTGTGTAGCATTTTTTTCAACATCATCATATTCAGTCCCAGAGGATCTTCCATCTATGCTTTGTTCCTCCTCTTTGTGTACTAAAACTTCTGTCTCACAAGAAATCAAACACAGAATGACATTTATTTAACACAAGTTAAATACATACTTAAATATGTAAAAAAAAAAAAAAAAAAAGTGTGAAATTTTTAACTGACATACTAGTGGTAGACACAAATACCAAAAGGTGCATTGCTTGACTTAAATTGACTAAAATAATAACAAAATAGTTCCAATATTAAACAATTTTGATATGTGAAATTTGCTGTCTTAAGTAGGGAGGATTCTAAATGTAAGGAGCACTGCATTTTTATTTTATTTGCATTTTCCATACTGTCCCAACTTTTCCTGATTTGGGGTTGTACACACTTTGGTTACATTCATGACAAGAACAGTAGTTACACATTACACAAGGTTCATCAGTTCACAAGGTTATATCGAACACAGTCATGGACAATTTAGTGTCTTCAATTCACCTCACTTGCATGTCTTTGGACTGGTGGGAGGAAACCGGAGCACCCGGGGGAAACCCACGCGGAAACGGGGAGTACATGAAAACTACACACAGAAAGGACCCGGACCGCCCCACCTAGGGATCGAACCCAGGACCTTCTTGCTGTGAGGCGACAGTGCTACCCATTTAGCCACCATGCCGCCCACTAGCTATAGGTAACCAGTACAAATGGCTAAAATGTACTGTAGTAGTCGAGACTACTGTAAAAGAGAGTTTTGTATGTTGAGGGTAGGAGAACAAATCAAGGAAATCACAATGTTTATTTATTTATTTAATACCTTATTTGACCATTTTGTTTGGGGTGGGCAAAGCCCTGTGGTGGACCCACTGTAACTCTGCCCAGGATGAGGCAGTTGATAAAAATGAAAAAAAAAATATATATATTAATTATTTTATGTGCATCTATGGAAAACATTTGAAATTGAAATTTGAAAGTACTAAACATTAACAAATGCACTTTAGACTAGACCGCCATGCAGAAATGTCTGGGTGATTTGGGTGCACCAATGCTTTTTATCACAAAATTCTCCATAACAATGCCTTAACTTCTAACAGCTCTACTTTTAAAATAAAACAGAATATGCTTGTATTATGCAAAACCATTCAGAAATGACAGAGGGTTTTTATATTTGTCTCGACACATAAACTCTCAAGTTGTGGAGAAGAGAGAAGACAGCACTAAGTAATGTCACAAAGTTAGTATAAGTGTAAGTTATACTGTTAGCATACTGTTAGTTATACACTGTTATTAAAAACTTATTTCAAAGATGATTACGGCACCCAGGTGGCGCAGCGGGATATTCTGCTAGTACACCAGCACCGGAATTCTGATCTCCTCGGTTTGAAACTTGGCGTTGCCATCGGGCAGCTGGGTGCCACTTAGCAAACACAATTGACAGTACCTGCAGCAGATACTTATTCGCCACCATGTCTGCTAGTGCGGGATGACCGGACTATGTGGGTGGGGTCTTCGAATGCTGTGCAAGGACCCTGATTAGCAGATTCGGCTGTGCAGAATGTATGGGCGAAAAGAAGGGGTCCACTAAGGCAGTGGTCCCCAACCACCGGGCCGTGGACTGGTACCGGTCCGTGGGTTATTAATTACCGGGCCGCACAGAAAGAATAAATAATTATAGATTGCTACAGAAAGCAATTAAATTTCCAAAACTCTTTGGGTGTTATTGTCTTATCACCACCAGGTGGGAGCAGCATCTCGTTGCAACGAAAAAGTTTAGGATTTACACTGAATTCTATAGTTATTCTATTTTAAATTCTCCCGTCCCTGCCGGTCCATGAATTATATCTTATATGAAACCGGTCTGTGGTGCAAAAAAATTTGGGGACTGCTGCGCTAAGAACTGTGCATGGGTCAGAGGATGCGTGAGCAGAAAATATACCCTCCTTGAATGCAATAAGGGATCCCCAGCAGCAAAAGACAAATTACCTATGCTAAATCGGGAGAAAAATGGGCAGGAAATGCATAAATAAATAAAAAAAAGATGCTTACATTATTTATAATGCAACAGTGTTTTTCTCTTTTTTCTTGTTAAACTTACCTTGACTGCCGGACTGCTTATCCTGCATAGAGTTTACAACAGGGTTGATATCATCATAATCTGCTTCTATCAGAAAGACAATCTATTAGAGAAATCTAGAAAAGTTTACTGGTTAAAAAAATTATTACAATGCTCTTTTTTAAGTTGTAGTATCTCTTCATTTGATGTATATTTTGTTGAATGCCCTTAAACTAAAATCTTTTAATTTTATGACAGCATTCAGTATTTTTGGGTTGGAGTATGGCACATCTTGACTTGGCAATCTTTACCCACTCTTCCTTGCAAGAGCACTCAAAATCTTTAAGATTGTGAGTGCATCTCCTGTGCACATCTTCAGGTCACCCCCTTTATATTGGATTCTGCAAATGCTACAATTAAATTTTTTTGTGAAAAAATGTAAATATTGTCTTTGCTTAATTAAGTGATGCAAAATCTATTACTTACATGAATGCATAGTGCTTATACAATGTCAACTGTGCAAGAAATTATTATTACAATTAATTAATGAGTTTGTTCTTAAAGAAGCCTATAGATATGTATACATACAGTGTATCACAAAAGTGAGTACACCCCTCACATTTCTGCAAATATTTCATTATAACTTTTCATGGGACAACACTATAGACATGAAACTTGGATATAACTTAGAGTAGTCAGTGTACAGCTTGTATAGCAGTGTAGATTTACTGTCTTCTGAAAATAACTCAACACACAGCCATTAATGTCTAAATAGCTGGCAACATAAGTGAGTACACCCCACAGTGAACATGTCCAAATTGTGCCCAAATGTGTCGTTGTCCCTCCCTGGTGTCATGTGTCAAGGTCCCAGGTGTAAATGGGGAGCAGGGCTGTTAAATTTGGTGTTTTGGGTACAATTCTCTCATACTGGCCACTGGATATTCAACATGGCACCTCATGGCAAAGAACTCTCTGAGGATTTGAGAAATAGAATTGTTGCTCTCCACAAAGATGGCCTGGGCTATAAGAAGATTGCTAACACCCTGAAACTGAGCTACAGCATGGTGGCCAAGGTCATACAGCGGTTTTCCAGGACAGGTTCCACTCGGAACAGGCTTCGCCAGGGTCGACCAAAGAAGTTGAGTCCACGTGTTCGGCGTCATATCCAGAGGTTGGCTTTAAAAAATAGACACATGAGTGCTGCCAGCATTGCTGCAGAGGTTGAAGACGTGGGAGGTCAGCCTGTCAGTGCTCAGACCATACGCCGCACACTGCATCAACTCGGTCTGCATGGTCGTCATCCCAGAAGGAAGCTGACGCACAAGAAAGCCCGCAAACAGTTTGCTGAAGACAAGCAGTCCAAGAACATGGATTACTGGAATGCCCTGTGGTCTGACGAGACCAAGATAAACTTGTTTGGCTCAGATGGTGTCCAGCATGTGTGGCGGCACCCTGGTGAGAAGTACCAAGACAACTGTATCTTGCCTACAGTCAAGCATGGTGGTGGTAGCATCATGGTCTTGGGCTGCATGAGTGTTGCTGGCACTGGGGAGCTGCAGTTCATTGAGGGAAACATGAATTCCAACATGTACTGTGACATTCTGAAACAGAGCATGGTCCCCTCCCTTCGAAAACTGGGCCTCATGGCAGTTTTCCAACAGCATAACGACCCCAAACACAACCTCCAAGATGACAACTGCCTTGCTGAGGAAGCTGAAGGTAAAGGTGATGGACTAAACCCAATTGAGCACCTGTGGCGCATCCTCAAGTGGAAGGTGGAGGAGTTCAAGGTGTCTAACATCCACCAGCTCTGTGATGTCATCATGGAGGAGTGGAAGAGGATTCCAGTAGCAACCTGTGCAGCTCTGGTGAATTCCATGCCCAGGAGGGTTAAGGCAGTGCTGGATAATAATGGTGGTCACACAAAATATTGACACTTTGGGCACAATTTGGACATGTTCACTGTGGGGTGTACTCACTTATGTTGCCAGCTATTTAGACATTAATGGCTGTGTGTTGAGTTATTTTCAGAAGACAGTAAATTTACACTGCTATACAAGTTGTACACTGACTACTCTAAGTTATATCCAAGTTTTATTTCTATAGTGTTGTCCCATGAAAAGATATAATGAAATATTTGCAGAAATGTGAGGGGTGTACTCACTTTTGTGATACACTGTATACACTGATCAGGCATACCATTATGTAGTCCATCCGTTTCTCTACATACTTTTTTTAGCCTGCTTTCACCCTGCTTTGACCCCCACAGGACCACCACAGGGTAGGTATTATTTAGGTGGTGGATCATTCTCAGCACTACAGAGATACTGACAAGGTGGTGGTGTGTTAGTGTGTGTTGTGCTGGTATGAGTGGATCAGAAACAGCAGTGCAGTTTTTAAACACCTCACTGTCACTGCTGGACTGAGAACAGTATCCAGACAACAGCGCCCATGGGCAGCGTCCTGTGACCACTGATGAAGGTCTTGAAGATGACCAACTCAAACAGCAGCAATAGATGAGCGATCGTCTCTGACTTTACATCTACAAGGCGGACCAACTAGGTAGGAGTGTTTAATAGAGTGGGCAGTGAGTGGACACGGTATTTAAAAACTCCAGCAGTGCTGCTGGGTCTGATCCACTCATACCATCACAACACACACTAACACACCACCACCATGCCAGTGTCACTGCAGTGCTGAGAATGATCCACCACCCAAATAATATCTGCTCTGTACTGGTCCTGTGGGGATCCTGACCATTAAAGAACAGGGTGAAAACAGGTTAAAAAAGTATGTAGAGAAACAGATGGACTACAGTCAGTAATTGTAGAACTTCTATAGTAGTAAAGTGCTTCTATATGGTAAGTGGAGCTGATAAAATGGACAGTGAGTGTAGAAACAAGAAGGTGGTCATAATGTTATGCCTTATCAGTGTATGTATACATACAGTGGGGGAAATAAGTATTTGATCCCCCGCTGATTTTGTAATCAGCAGGGGATCAAATACTTATTTCCCCCACTGTACATATTGGTGAAGCAAAATCATTTAGCACTCTTTATTTTAGATAATGAGTGTTTAAGTATTTGACAACTAAATTATGTTAAATGTCCATTACTACCATATAACTCTGTTTGAATAAAACTCCTGGTTTAGTAAAACCATGCGATTCTGTTATGGTTATTGAATCCTGATCACATAAAAAATCAATTAAGACAGAATTAATTACCACTATCACTTGAATTATCCACATTGTTGCCGCTGAGCTCAACATCCATGTCTTTATCTGAAGCTCTGAATCTTACTGTAAGATAAAAACAAGCATTTTAATAGTGACTCTGGTCCAATTAACACACATGTTGTGTTTGGAGTCCCTGAAACACCAGAGCCTCTTAATATTAACAGCTTAATATTGTAGCCTTTTTCAATCAGCTTGATACTTCATGACTTAAACAATAAACAATATTCTGATATTAATAAGCGTTCCAAACACCCATAAATTGTTAATTTGATTAAATAATTTGGTAAATTAAATGTACATTTTTAACCACAAAACACTAGGGTCTTTGTGACATCAGAGGACAAGTCAGTAAAGTCAATGTTAACAGAACACAAGGGTTGAAAATTTATAATAAAAGGATGTTTGGTGTTTAGGAGCCTTAGTTACAGTGTTGACCTTAACTTTTGGATTGAACTAGAATGTCAGTTGGGAGTGTAATGAGGGATGATGAAAAGGTTCCACCCAAATGTCTAGTAAAAAAAAAAGTTGGGATCTCGAATACATCGTATCGAATGTCAGCTCTGCCTGCCGGCTAAGGCTGGGCAGCCACATGAACAACGATTGGCCTGTTGTTCAGATATGGGTGGGATTAAGCCGGATAGGGTCTCTCTCTCTCTCATAACTAATGCAGTTACGACCTCTGCTGGCTGATTGATGGCGCCTGCACAGATATGAGAAAAGAGTGCTCTCAGGGTGTGTCTCTCTGTACACCGTGCTGAGCTGCACTGCACTCATCAAAGTGTAGGTGATAAGATGCATACGGAATGCTGCCCATGTGTTGGAGGGGGCGTGGGTCAGCTTCGTTCTCCTCAATCAGAGCAGGGATCAGCATTGGTGAAGAGGAAGCATGACGCAATCGGGCAATTGGACGCACTAAAAAAGTGAGAAAAAGAAAAATGCATAAATATATATACAGTGTATCACAAAAGTGAGTACACCCCTCACATTTCTGCAGATATTTAAGTATATCTTTTTATGGGACAACACTGACAAAATGACACTTTGACACAATGAAAAGTAGTCTGTGTGCAGCTTATATAACAGTGTAAATTTATTCTTCCCTCAAAATAACTCAATATACAGCCATTAATGTCTAAACCACCGGCAACAAAAGTGAGTACACCCCTAAGAGACTACACCCCTAAATGTCCAAATTGAGCACTGCTTGTCATTTTCCCTCCAAAATGTCATGTGATTTGTTAGTGTTACTAGGTCTCAGGTGTGCATAGGGAGCAGGTGTGTTCAATTTAGTAGTACAGCTCTGACACTCTCTCATACTGGTCACTGAAAGTTCATGGCACCTCATGGCAAAGAACTCTCTGAGGATCTTAAAAGACGAAATTGTTGCGCTACATGAAGATGGCCAAGGCTACAAGAAGATTGCCAACACCCTGAAACTGAGCTGCAGCACAGTGGCCAAGATCATCCAGCGTTTTAAAAGAGCAGGGTCCACTCAGAACAGACCTCGCGTTGGTCGTCCAAAGAAGCTGAGTGCACGTGCTCAGCGTCACATCCAACTGCTGTCTTTGAAAGATAGGCGCAGGAGTGCTGTCAGCATTGCTGCAGAGATTGAAAAGGTGGGGGGTCAGCCTGTCAGTGCTCAGACCATACGCCGCACACTACATCAAATTGGTCTGCATGGCTGTCACCCCAGAAGGAAGCCTCTTCTGAAGTCTCTACACAAGAAAGCCCGCAAACAGTTTGCTGAAGACATGTCAACAAAGGACATGGATTACTGGATCCATGTCCTATGGTCTGATGAGACCAAGATTAATTTGTTTGGTTCAGATGGTCTCAAGCATGTGTGGCGGCAATCAGGTGAGGAGTACAAAGATAAGTGTGTCATGCCTACAGTCAAGCATGGTGGTGGGAATGCCATGGTCTGGGGCTGCATGAGTGCAGCAGGTGTTGGGGAGTTACATTTCATTGAGGGACACATGAACTCCAATATGTACTGTGAAATACTGAAGCAGAGCATGATCCCCTCCCTCCGGAAACTGGGTCGCAGGGCAGTGTTCAAGCATGATAATGACCCCAAACACACCTCTAAGACGACCACTGCTTTATTGAAGAGGCTGAGGGTAAAGGCGATGGACTGGCCAAGCATGTCTCCAGACCTAAACCCAATAGAACATCTTTGGGGCATCCTCAAGCGGAAGGTGGAGGAGCGCAAAGTCTCGAATATCCGCCAGCTCCATAATGTCGTCATGGAGGAGTGGAAAAGCATTCCAGTGGCAACCTGTGAAGCTCTGGTAAACTCCATGCCCAGGAGAGTTAAGGCAGTTCTGGGAAATAATGGTGGCCACACAAAATATTGACACTTCAGGAACTTTCACTAAGGGGTGTACTCACTTTTGTTGCCAGTGGTTTAGACATTAATGGCTGTATATTGAGTTATTTTGAGGGAAGAATAAATTTACACTGTTATATAAGCTGCACACAGACTACTTTTCATTGTGTCAAAGTGTCATTTTGTCAGCGTTGTCCCATGAAAAGATATACTTAAATATCTGCAGAAATGTGAGGGGTGTACTCACTTTTGTGATACACTGTATATATTTACAGCCCCTGGAGCAGAGAGAGTTAAGGGCCTTGCTCAAGGACCCATCAGTGGCTGCATAGCAGAGGCTGGATTTGAACCGCCAATCTTCCGGTTGACAGCCCAAAGCTCTACCCACTAGGCTACCACTATCTCCTATATAGGATGTCCAACAAGGTCATGTGTCCACACACTTATAAATGCCTTCCTGAATTGACCATTAAAACACAGTGCTGCTCACCAAAAATAAAAAGCAGCTTTATGATTTCTGTAAAAAGTGCTTTACATAGTGCTTTGCAGTTTAGTCACTGTCAAAGTACAGTATTATTAAAAATACAAAGACAAACAGCAGTAAAATGACTACAGGGAGACCAATACACAATACACATCACATAGTAAAAACAGTTGACAATAGCACATAGTGTGCAATTCAATACATTTATATTTACAATATATTTAGTTATTTAGTTAGTTCATTTCATCGTGTGAATAAAATTCTACAGATGTGTGGTTTGTTGGTGAGTTACTTACTGATGGTGCACAGCTGTTTCCTTTTCCAGATTGCAATAATGACAGCGACTATCAGCAGCACCAGTCCTACTGTCAGACCCACAATAAGTCCAGTTTTAGGTGGGAAGGGTTTCAACACAGGAACATAGTCTAAAATAAAAGCAATATAGAAATAAAAAATAAGGACGATACAAACAATATATAATCATGTATTTAAAATGTTATAATAATATTATATATGCTATAAAATATATTTGCCAAACTTCATTGTTTTTAAAATTAGTTTAATATTCTGGCAGGCTGGGTGCCTACACGAACAACGATTGGCTGTTGTTCAAGTGGGGGTGCCGGAGGGGATTCATCATAATCGATACAATTACGACCTCTGCTGGCTGATTGATGGCGCCTGCACAGAGTCGAGGGATAATAAGGATCAGGGTGTATCTCTCCATGCACAAAGCTGATCCACATATGAACTTGGCTCGTGCAGTTGAAAAGATGCAGTCGGCTACTGCACACGTGTCGAAGGGGCATGTGTCAGTCACGGCTCTTCTCAGTCAGAGTGGAGATCAGCATCAGTAGAGAGGAAGCGTAATGCAATCGGGTAATTGGATATGACTAGATTAGAAGGAAAATTGGGGGAAAAATGCAGGTGGGTGCTGGCTATGTCTAAAGGGGGAGTGGCCAAAGCCCTGCAATATATTGTCGCGACCCTAACCAGAATAAAGTGGTTAATATAAATAAAATGGGAAAAAATAATAATAAAAATACACACTCAGCACCAGAGTAAATACAAAATATATATAAAAAATACATTGTTGGTCGTTGTTTCAGATTAAAGAGAAAGAGTTACACCAAAGAACAACTGTCTCTGGTAAGTACTATTCACTCTCACTCACTTTCTTAACCGCTTATCCAATTAGGGTCGCGCTGGTGCTGGAGCCTATCCAAGCTTTTTAATAGGTGCAAGACACAAACACCTATTCACCTATAGGGCAATTTAGTGTCTCCAATTAACCTGACTGCATGTTTTTGGACTGTGGGAGGAAACCGGAGCTCCCGGAGGAAACCCACACAGATACGGGGAGAACATGCAAACTCCACACAGAAAGGACCCAGACTGCCCCGCCTGGTTGACAAGGGTGGCACTTGTGTTTATAAAGTTCGGGTGGCACAGTGGCTAAGTGGGTAGCACTGTCGACTCACAGCAAGAAGGTCCTGGGTTCGATCCCCAGGTGGGGCAGTCCGGGTCCTTTCTGTGAGGAGTTTGCTTGTTTGTTCGTGTGGGTTTTCTCTAGGTGCTCCGGTTTCCTCCCACAGTCCAAAGACATGCAAGTGAGGTGAATTGGAGATACTAAATTGTCCATGACTGTGCTCAATATAACATTGTGAACTGATGAATCTTGGTAATGAGTAACTACCGTTCCTCTCATGAATGTAACCAAAGTGTAAAACATGACGGTGAAATCCCAATAAACAAACAAATTATGAAGTTAAAGTTTAGCTACATTACTTAATTTTATCTCAAGTGCTGGTTCAAGCCAAACCATTGCCAGTTTGTGGCCACTGAGCAATGATTTTAACCTTCAATTGCTTGGTAAATTATAAATTGGTAAATTGGTAAATTGCTCAGTTGTACTGGTAACAGGGCGGCACGGT
Source organism: Trichomycterus rosablanca (assembly GCF_030014385.1). Taxonomy (NCBI): domain Eukaryota; kingdom Metazoa; phylum Chordata; class Actinopteri; order Siluriformes; family Trichomycteridae; genus Trichomycterus; species Trichomycterus rosablanca. The sequence continues at coordinate 32,603,770 of NC_085994.1, read as the reverse complement.
GACTCGGTGGGTAGCACTGTCGCCTCACAGCAAGAAGGTCCTGGGTTTGATCCCCAGGCAGGGTGGTCCGGGTCCTTTCTGTGCGGAGTTTGCATGTTCTCCCTGTGTCTGTGTGGGTTTCCTTGGTGAGCTCTGGTTTCCTCCCACAGTTAACACCCAGTCAGGTTAATTGGAGACACTGAATTGCCTTATAGGCGAATGGGTGTGTGTATGTGTGTTTGCCCATGCGATGGACTGGTGCCCCGACCAGGGTGTTACTGTGTGCCCTGTGCTCATTGATAAACTGGGATAGGCTCTAGCATCCATCCCCCCTCCCCCTGCGACCCTAATTGGATAAGCAGTAAAGTATATGAGTTTATTTTCTTTGCTTTTCTGGAATTTCCATAAAATTTGACATAGTGTTTCTAGACAAACTTTATTGTGACAGTTATATTTGGTGAACTATTTGGGGGAATTAGTTCCTTAATTAAATTATGTTTACAATATCAGTTCTGTATTCACTTGGGTTCCCTTTGCATAATGTTTCCCCCTTTTTCTCCCAATTCAGCATAGTCAATTATATGGATACTACAAATAAACAAAATTTTATATTAATATTGTGTTCCAAACACTCACTAATTGATACATTATACATACATTATTTATTTATTATTATTTTTTAAATGCATTTTCCTCCCTTTTTCTCCCAGTGCAGTGTAGCAGTGAATCAGTGTTCCACTGCTAGGGACCGTGATGGTGTCCAAGGAAGGTATATTCGCCTGACACATGCTTCTGTCGAAGCATGCACAGTCCACTAATCCCTTTTTATTTTCCCATACTTAATACTTCCATACATACTAGATTTCTGCGTGAGGTCGGTTTCGAGCACGTAAAGCCACGCAATGAACTCTGCGCTCCCTCACTTCTGTACAGGCACCTTGGGCAACCAGGGTCCTTACACACTGTTGAAGACACCACCCCCTTTTAATCCGGTCTTTTCGCACTCAGCAGACCAGAGGCCAATTTTGTCTGCTTCAGGCACTTGCCAAAGCAGACAAAAGGAGCGCTCTGCCGGCTGGTAGCAGGGCTAATATTCGAACTCGGAGGGTTCAAAATCCCAGCACTGGTGTGTTAGCGGAATATCCTGCTGTGCCACCTGGACGTTCAATGTATTAATTTATTAAGAAGTTAAAATGACCATACACATAAACCTATCTTCTTCAGAATCATTTCATTTAATCAATAAATTCAGCACTTACTTTTGCAGTAGATTTCTCTTCCTTCCTGATTTTGGCAGGATCCTTTTTGGAAGCAGTGTTTTAGATTTTTGCCATGTGTACAATTAAATTTCAAAGATCTATTTGACAATTTTAATTGATTTGGTCTCTGGCTTATGAATTCCCCACATTTCAGCTCCTTGCATAACAGGTCAGCATCACTATCCTTCAGAGGACATACGTCTTCCCAGGTTCCATGGTACTGCACTTGAACACTGCCTCCACAATATTCACCCAGTCTAAATTGGATGGCATCTGTAAATGAATGGAATACACAATCATTGTTTCAATTCTTTATTAAGGTGTTTACAAATGGACATAGTCATGTTAAAGCAGATAAGTATATATATTATATATAACTATATAAGTTGTAACTTTCTTCATGTACCTTATGTTACTAATACAGAATCTTAGCTACAGAGTGTTCAATATGTTTGGCTTCTATTTTAAAAAGCATTCCTAAAAACCCTAATGTACTGTAGTTTTCCTTCAGTATTATGGGAAGACATGAGACTATAATAGAAAAATGTAGACCTTTAACTAGCCAGCATGCTAAGTTGCTAAAGTCTTGCAATTCTGAATGCATACAGCAATACATAGTGAGAGTATTAACAACACCATACGTAGTGCACCAAGTTGTTTACCTTTAATTTAGAGGCATTTACAATTACCATAAGGTAAAAGCCTTGTAAACACATTGCTAAGTTTGAGTTATTTACACACTGCTAACAGGTATATAAAATCCATTATACAGTTTTAAAAATTATATGCTTCAAACTTGTGGGAAGTGTGGGAATGCTTCAACACTGTGGAAATGATCCTTTCCTGTTCCAGTTCGACAGAACCTGTCTGCAGAAGGTGAGGTCCATAAAGACATTGCTTTGATGAATTAGGTGTAAAGAAACTCCAGTGGCCTGCGCAAAGCCCTGACTGCGAGTCCTTTAAACTCTTTAGAGATTAACTGGTAAGGTGATTGCAAGCCAGGCTACCGGTAACCGGTTTACATTACTGTGCTAATCAGTTTAAATCTAATCAAGCACAAAATCTGACATGAAACAAGTATATAATGCATTACCTGATGACAGTACAGTATTACATTGTACTGTGATATCAGCATCTCACCTGCACAAGTCACCAAGTCGATGCTCAAACAGTTGTCTCTCCAGGACTTGCACTGGGTCAGCACGTTTTCCTTTCCAGTACAGCTATAGTAACGACCTTTGCCCTTATACGCCGAAGACCAGTCCATGAGAAACATGCCACAGCGTAGTTGATAACACAGCTCAGTATACACTCGCATGTTTGTCTTCTGAGATGACGTACACACACGCTCATTTTTATTAATCCTCACTTCACCTGTACAGTTACCCAAGAGGCTCACCTGCGGGCCATCTGTGGAAAAGAAAATGTAGACAATATACATGGTGCCCCATTAGCTAATCTTTATAATTCAGTTTCAGTTTGCTTTTACCGTTTTATTTTATTGTTATTTTTTTTGCATTTTCTCCCCTTTTTCTCACAATTTAGCGCATTCAATTTTTACCCAGTTGCATTATGTTTCCTCTTCACTGGTGTTGACCCCCACCCCGATTAGCCCATTGCTAAGCGTACATTTTTTTTAAATGCCAATTTTCTCATGTATCCTTTATGGCCACGTATACTTTACAGTAATGGGTGAAAACTCATTTATATAAAATAATTAACAGTTGAAAAAAGGCCTTTTCTTTCCCCAGCATGAAGTGCAGAAGTGAGGTCCATGATGACAAGTCTGGTGTGGAGAAATTAAATGAATGCATAAACACCTTTGGAATGAATTGGAATTTTAATTGTCAGCCTGGCCTTCTCTTTTTAAAAATAGTGCCTGACCTCACAGATGATCTTTTGATTAAAAAGCTTTATCCCACAGCAATAATCTGAAATCTTGGGAAAAGCCTTTCCATTTTTCCAGAATTGTGGAGACTATTATACAGGTGGGGGTGGGAGTGGGTTAACTCATGGTCAGTTCTCAACATACTTTTGGCCATATAATGGTAAATGTCAGTTAGCAGTTATTGTAAATCTAAAATAAACTCAATAAGAGTTATATCGATTATATTTACATGTAAACTAAAATTACACATAATTTGGTGTGACTACAGCTTAACATCATTGCAGAACTTTTGCAGAAAGTTTTTAGCTTTACCTTCACAGGTGATGTTAAGATGATGTTGCCCCACTGACGGTTTCTTATCCTCGCAGTCCCAGATGCTCTTGGGATTTCTAGAGCAGTTGTAGCTTTTGTTCCACAGTGTCATATCTGGCTGTAGTTTTCCATAGTTTTTTGACCTGAATTTCCCACATTCCAGATAATTACATAACTGTTTACCTTCCTGTTCCCCCAAACCATCATTGCTTAAGGCACTGAGACCATTTTCATTCTGAATGTAGACTCCTCCCTTACAGGCTGATGTTGTGTTAGTGAGAAGGATTCTGTTCCAACCTGAAAAACAAAGTGAACAGTAATAAAGTTTTTAAAGGCAGAGCCAAAAACATGGTGGTTTTATACAAACCCCATTTCAGGAAAAGTTGAGAGTTTTTATGATGCAATCAACAATAATTTGCAATAAGAATAATTCTTGAATCTTTATTTAATTGACAAAACTACAAAGAACCAACTTAAATGCTTTTTGTAAATGTAAACAAACTTTGAATTTGATGCCTGCAACATCCTCAAAAAGCTGGGACAGGCAAAATAACAGTGAAACATTTATAGAATATTCAGCTTATACTATAGTGCACTTCACAGTAACAGATAATGTGAATGAAACGCTCCTACAGAATTGGCGCTAATGATTGTAAGAACCGCTTTCTGAACCAATCAGACCTTCTCATTTTAATTTTTTAGTGAGAAATGCTGTTATTTGCATGTATTTAGTTTGCAGCGTCACACAGATGATTGTCAATGAAACGCTTGATTGACTTTCTAACGAGTTCGTGTTTTACTTCACAACCGGGAAAAGTTTGGATGTTTTTAATTATAAGCGCATTTACAAAGTAACAGATTCTATTCCTAATGAGACACACGCTTATAAATTTAATAGCATCTGGAACAAGGTAAGGTAAGCAGTATTATGGATTTTTTGCCGTGTTTGGGATTTTGCCCGCTGTGCAGTAATTTGCAGTGAAAACAAAAAGTCGGTTTAAGCTTTTAACTGTATACAGTCGCTAATCTGTTGTTGTTTTTTTTATCTGAACTTACATATTATTTGTTTATTTCTATGCTACACTTGCAATAAATGTTTTGTGTATATTATATTGACTCGTGACTTGACTCAGACTCTAGCCTAAAGACTCGTGACTCGACTCAGACTCGTATTTTGTGACTTGTAAACATCTCTGATATATGCTAATTTTGTTGGTTTCTCCAATGTGTGTCATTTAGGTGAGCTGGCAATGAAAAACTCTCTCTTTATTGGTTGTAGAGGTAACATCTTAGTAACATCTTAATTAACAAATTGCCAATTTCAGCTTTTTACCACAAAAGCAGAGATAATAAATTATCCTACTATGACAGTTTTCGTTAGTTTGGTGGACAAACACAGATGGATATGGATTTATATATCCTGAAATGATCCTGGAAATATATAAGATGGCCGCCAAGAAGAAAAACAAGTGCATTATATCCCCAATAGAATAACACATGGATATAGATTTGGTCTCAATTTAAGGAAGAGAAGCTCAGGTAAGCAGCGTTTAGGGATTTATGCTGCTGTGTGGTTGATCTGGGTCGTGGTGCTGCTGTCTATCATGCGTTTTCATTTTGCAATAATAACAAAGCATTATCAAATATTGAACTTTTTCAGGATTTTTTTTTTACTAGTAATGATATTTTAGAAATAGAACACACATTGTTGTTGATGCAAAATACACAAAATATACCCCCAAAAAGAGTCCCCCCCCTTTTTTTTTTACTAAACCTACTAAAGTAAATGCAAATAAATACCTGCACACTTGAGATAGCCGACTGTACACATTTTTACCACAGCATGGCTGAAGTCACAGTTGGGGAAGTTGTCATCTTTACAGGTGATGCCGGTCAGTCCCTTGTTTTTAAAAGCCTCATTGGTTAACACAGTGAAATTAAGATGTTCTCCACAGCTGAGGTTTTTGCAGATGGCAGTTAATGCTTTTTCACCTTTAGCTTCTGTACACAATGGATATTGAGTACCTAGGTAAAACAACTGAACTGTTCCAGCACACTTATCTCGAGGGTCCTGCAGTTCAGCTTTTACGCTCCCTATGAAAAAATGTAGTGTTTGTGAAGATGCTATAAAAAGTCTAATGCAATAAAAATAACAACAACAACAACAACAATAATAATAATAATAATAATAATATAATAGACAAGTGACTTATTATTATTATTGTGTTTAGTAGAATCATTACCTGTGCATGAAACATAGGCTGGAACTGTGCAGTTCACTGTGATGTTCTTCACCAGGACAAAGCTGCAATGGCTAAATTTCTGAGCCTGTTGAGGGCAGTGCACACTGCCCACTTTGATGCCAGGCTCTCTGTTTCCAATATATTCACCTTTGATGGCATCCCCACAGCCCAGGTTTCTGCACAGCATACTTGACTGTTCCATCTTCCAGGTGTTTTGACACACCCCTTCGCAAACCCCATTTGTACAGAACACCACTTTTCCCCAACACTTCTCACCATGTTTGTTCTGCAGTTTTACCTCCACAGGGCCTGCCAAAAACAAGCAATACTTTGATAATCACAGTGGTAGTAATGATATCATTATTATTTTCATATATCAACTTATACTTATTCATAACAACAAGGTATCACAAATCATTGAAATTAATTGCCAAGACGTCTGTGGAACCGTCTGTGGATTTTTAATTATATTTTTCTCCCATTTTCCTCACGATTCAGCATGGTCAATTTGTCTTCCGCTGCAATGGATCCCTGTTTGCATTTGAGGAGGGTATATTGCTGCTCATGCCTCCTCCGACATGTGCGCAGTCCTAGCGGATCCCTTCTTTTAGGCCATGCACTCTACACAGATGCCTCTATCTGCTAATCAGGGTCCTTACACAGCGTATGAAGACCCTACCCACATAGTCCGGTCATCCAACCCTAGCAGACATGGTGTTCAATTAGTGTCTGTGGCAGGCACTGCCAATTATTCCTGCTAGATAGTGCCCAGCTGACCGGTGGCAATGCCGAGCTTCAAACCGAGAAGTTTAGAATCTCTGTGCTGGTGTGCTAGTGGAATATCCCGCTGCGCCAACTGGGCGCCCTGTCTGGATTTTTATAATCAGACTATGGGAAGGTGTAGTTCAGAGCAAGGGTATAAACCAATATCTAAGGTTTCAAGTGTTCCCACGGTCACGGTGGCCTTTTATATATGTGTATATATGTGTGTATATATATATACAGTGTATCACAAAAGTGAGTACACCCCTCACATTTCTGCAGATATTTAAGTATATATTTTCATGGGACAACACTGACAAAATGACACTTTGACACAATGAAAAGTAGTCTGTGTGCAGCTTATATAACAGTGTAAATTTATTCTTCCCTCAAAATAACTCAATATACAGCCATTAATGTCTAAACCACCGGCAACAAAAGTGAGTACACCCCTAAGAGACTACACCCCTAAATGTCCATATTGAGCACTGCTTGTCATTTTCCCTCCAAAATGTCATGTGACTCGTTAGTGTTACTAGGTCTCAGGTGTGCATAGGGAGCAGGTGTGTTCAATTTAGTAGTACAGCTCTCACACTCTCTCATACTGGTCACTGAAAGTTCCAACATGGCACCTCATGGCAAAGAACTCTCTGAGGATCTTAAAAGACGAATTGTTGCGCTACATGAAGATGACCAAGGCTACAAGAAGATTGCCAACACCCTGAAACTGAGCTGCAGCACAGTGGCCAAGATCATCCAGCGTTTTAAAAGAGCAGGGTCCACTCAGAACAGACCTCGCGTTGGTCGTCCAAAGAAGCTGAGTGCATGTGCTCAGCGTCACATCCAACTGCTGTCTTTGAAAGATAGGCGCAGGAGTGCTGTCAGCATTGCTGCAGAGATTGAAAAGGTGGGGGGTCAGCCTGTCAGTGCTCAGACCATACGCCGCATACTACATCAAATTGGTCTGCATGGCTGTCACCCCAGAAGGAAGCCTCTTCTGAAGTCTCTACACAAGAAAGCCCGCAAACAGTTTGCTGAAGACATGTCAACAAAGGACATGGATTACTGGAACCATGTCCTATGGTCTGATGAGACCAAGATTAATTTGTTTGGTTCAGATGGTCTCAAGCATGTGTGGCGGCAATCAGGTGAGGAGTACAAAGATAAGTGTGTCATGCCTACAGTCAAGCATGGTGGTGGGAATGCCATGGTCTGGGGCTGCATGAGTGCAGCAGGTGTTGGGGAGTTACATTTCATTGAGGGACACATGAACTCCAATATGTACTGTGAAATACTGAAGCAGAGCATGATCCCCTCCCTCCGGAAACTGGGTCGCAGGGCAGTGTTCCAGCATGATAATGACCCCAAACACACCTCTAAGACGACCACTGCTTTATTGAAGAGGCTGAGGGTAAAGGTGATGGACTGGCCAAGCATGTCTCCAGACCTAAACCCAATAGAACATCTTTGGGGCATCCTCAAGCGGAAGGTGCAGGAGCGTGAAGTCTCGAATATCCGCCAGCTCCGTGATGTCGTCATGGAGGAGTGGAAAAGCATTCCAGTGGCAACCTGTGAAGCTCTGGTAAACTCCATGCCCAGGAGAGTTAAGGCAGTTCTGGGAAATAATGGTGGCCCCACAAAATATTGACACTTCAGGAACTTTCACTAAGGGGTGTACTCACTTTTGTTGCCGGTGGTTTAGACATTAATGGCTGTATATTGAGTTATTTTGAGGGAAGAATAAATTTACACTGTTATATAAGCTGCACACAGACTACTTTTCATTGTGTCAAAGTGTCATTTTGTCAGTGTTCTCCCATGAAAATATATACTTAAATATCTGCAGAAATGTGAGGGGTGTACTCACTTTTGTGATACACTGTATATATATATATATATATATATATATATATATATATATATATTATTTATGCATTTTCTCCCCTTTTTTCTCCCTTTTTAGCCACGCCCCCTCCGACAAGTGGGCAGCATGCCATGTGCATCTTATCACCTACACTATGACGAGTGCAGTGCAGCTCAGCGTTGTGTTTTGAGAGACACACCCTGAGAGCACTCTTTTCTTATCTCTGTGCAGGCGCCGTTAATCAGCCAGCAGAGTCATAATTGCACCAGTCATGAGAGAGAGAGATCCCATCCGGCCCAGTCCCACCCATATCTGAACAACAGGCCAATCGTTGTATATGTGTTTACTCAGCCTTAGCCGGCAGGCAGAGCTGAGATTCGATACGATGTATTTGAGATCCCAGCTCTGGTTTCAGCGTGTGTTTTTACCGCTGCACCACCTGAGTGGCCACGGTGGCCTTTTTAATTTTGAAATGAAATTGGCACAACCATGAACCATCCTAAAGTTAGCCATCTGTCCACATTCGGGCAAGTGGTGACAGTATGAAAGAATCCAACAGCCACTAAAAAACACCTCCAAATGTCCTGTGCAAAAATGGGAGAACCTGATGAACAGACAGCTGCAGCACTCGATTAATCCAATGGCAAGATGGAAACCACCATTGAGTAAAAGGGCATATGACCAATTGGAGTTTGCTACATGGCATGTGAAGGATTCTGGCAACATTAAATTGGGCAGAATAGCAAGCATGTCTATGTCTGGCATTGCAGACAAGCATTGCACTTGGCTAATACCATTCCTACATTAAGAAGTCTATGAATGTCATTGCATGGCCCAGCCAAAGCTTAGTTATAAACCCTATCTGTTGAGAGACCTAAATATGGCAGTTCACAGATTAACATATGATACTTCTGTTTTTTAAGTCATTAAAAAAACCACACATATAAACATGTCTCACTTCCTCACTGTGGGTGACCAGGTGTATTATAATAATGCACACTTTTTGAATCTACTATAAATCATGCTGGACCTACTGTGAAAGAGTCATACTCTACCTGTGCAGGTCTCTTCAGTGAAGGTAGTTATATTTTGTGGGGTAGTTATGGTCTTATTGAAGCAGTTAGATAGCAAGGTTGTGTTTTCAGAGCACTCAGAGAAGTTAAAAACATGTGCAGACTGATTCCTGTTGTCATCTGTCTTTGGCAGGAACGTGCTGTGATTAGTTTTATCTGCTTCAAGTTGAAATCTCCCCTGACATGGCAGTCTGTCTGTCAGTGTAAAAGATGATCATACAATTCAGTGATATGTCTGGTATATGAGTATCTACAAGCCTTTACAATTTCTGGAAAAGTTGGTACCATTTGTAAAATGCAATAAAAAATCATTTCATTGTATATTGAAATTTTAAACAAATTTAGAATTTCATGCCTGAAATACACAAATCAGGGATAACATTATGACCACCTTCCTAATATTGTGTTGGTCCCCCTTTAATGCCAAAGCAGCCTTGACCCCAAGACCAGACACCAAGATGTTAGCAGCAGATCTTTTAACTCCTGTAAGTTGCGAGGTGGGGCCTTCATGGATCGGACTTGTTTGTCCGGCACATCACACGGATACTTGATTAGATTGAGCTCTGGGGAATTTGGAGGCCAAGTCAACACTTCAAACTCGTTGTTGTGCTCCTCAAACCATTCCTGAACCATTTTTGCTTTGTGGCTGATCGCATTATCCTGCTTAAAAAGGCCACAGCCATCAGGGGATACCGTTTCCATGAAAGGGAGTACATGGTCTGCAACAATGCTTAGGTAGGTGGTACATGTCAAAGTAACATCCACATGGATGGTAGGACCCAAGGACCCAGAACATCACCCAAAGCATAACACTGCCTCTGCTGGCTTGTCTTCTTTTTATAGTGCATCCTGGTGATATGTGTTCCCCAGGTAAGTGATGCACACTTCAATTTACCACTGTTGCTGGTTTACCACTGTTCCTTCCTTGGACCACTTTTAATAGATACTGACCATTGCAGATTAGAAACACTTCACAAAAGCTGCAGTTTTTGCACAATTTGGCCCTTGTCAAACTCGCTCAAATCCTTACGCTTGGCCATTTTTCCAGCTTCTAACACATCAACTTTGATGATAAAATGTTCACTTGCTGCCTAATATATCCTATACTATATTATGCCTATATATAATGTTATTCACTTCACCTGTCAGTGGTCATAATGTTATGCCTGTTCGGTGTACAGTGAAAAGTTGGGACGGAGGCCACTGTGTTACCTTACCTATTATTGACACTTTTTTAATTTTAATTGATGGCAGTGTATGTCTCTCTAAAATCCAAATATACTGTATGGTACCTTGACTCTCAAGGTTTCTTCCTGGAATTTTCAGGGAGTTTTTCCTTGCCACAGTCGCCCTCGGCTTGCTCAACAGGGGTTTTTGTATCTGTTGGTCCTGGATTTTGTAAAGTTGCTTTGAGACAATGTCTATTGTAAAAAGCGCTATATAAATAAAGTTGACTTGACTTGACTCATATGAAATTCACCAATGGTCTGGGCAATGATGCACCCCCTCATACGATGACACTGACCACCAGACCTAGCAGTCCAGATGGTCTTTTTCCTTAGAACTCAATGCCCATTTTTCTCAAAACAAATCAAAACAAGGATTTAAGGATCTAACCAATACACACATTTTCAATGTATTTCTGATCATCTAAGATGAGCTAAAAAACTGGCATTTCTTTGCATTTAATTGATGGATGGCTTTTTCTTTGCATAAGAGCATTTAAGGTTGGTTCTTGATGCACTGGTGGATGCACAGTTTTACAAAGCACTCCTGAGCCTTTGTGTATAAGCCCCCACAATAGCATGACGCTTTCTCATTAAATGTCATCTGTGAACTTAGAAGTCATGCATATTTATTGTTTTCTGGCCTTACCCTATATCTACTGAGATTTCCACCCTAAATTAGTTTACAGTATTATGTATGGTAGATGGTGAAAGATTACAAAAGGTCTTTTTTGAACAATTATCTCATGAAGTTTGGTAGTAAACCACACATAGCATTTGCATAATCCTCAGTTTAAACCAAATATTCTCCCATGTTAACAATTCACTTGCTTATAGTGGAAGGTTTCAAATCAGTATAACTTGATTATTTATAAATTGTACTTTTTTATCTGTTTTGGGTGTGTTGCAGGACTCAAATTTGTTTTTAATGCAATGCAAATCATGACGTACACATTTAGTCACCCATCGATTTATGAGTTATAACATAAATGAAATGACAATACCTTCACAGATGATGTTTACAAATTTAATTTGAGTACTCTGACTCATGGCCTCCATTTGGCAATGTTTGATGTTGATGGAAGACTTGTTGCATTTCAGCTTCAGTTCCAATACAGGAGCTTTGCTGGTAACAAAGAGTCCATGTGTAGTATTCTGGGATTTTCTGCAATTGAGATGAGCACACACGATGTCTGAATTTATGCTTGACCAATCCTCCTTGTTCACGCTCCACCATGAACCCAGGTACTGCACCTCCAGGTGGCCTGAACACCTGTCCAGGCCGTGTATTAGACGCACATCTAGCGAGTCTGCCATTGAGAGACATTTTAGCATGAGTTAATTGTTGCATTTGATACTCTGTATAATTTTTGAGATGAAGGATATTAACTATTTTACTGGACTAAAGCCCGGCTTTACAACCTTTGGGGCTCACCGAGTACATATTCAAAAGGATAAGATCACAAAATACTGTAAAGCTTGTGGGTATGCCGAAGTATTCTGATTTAAACTATGATATGCCCGTGTTTTACGTTTTTACACTCCTCCACCGGGTTTTCCCCTCACCCCATATCTTGCGTTCTCATTGGCTGTAGTTCAACATACCACTCACTGCCACTAGCAACCTGCTCACCACTAGATACAATGATCAACGATATCATTAAAACCACCTCCTTGTTTCTACACTTATTGTCAATTTTATCAGCTCCACTTACCATATAGAAGCACTTTGTAGTTCTACAATTACTGATTGTAGTCCATCTGTTTCCTTACATACTTTTTTTTAGCCTGCTTTTACCATGTTCTTCAATGGTCAGGACCACTACAGAGCAGATATTGTTTGGGTGGTGGATCATTCTCAGCACTGCAGTGACACTGACATGGTGGTGGTGTGTTAGTGTGTGTTGTGCTGGTATGAGTGAAACAGACACAGCAGCGCTGATGGAGTTTTTAAACACCTCACTGTCACTGCTGGACTGAGAATGGTCCACCAACCAAAAATATCCAGCCATTAGCGCCCCATGGGCAGCGTCCTGTGACCACTGATGAAGGTCTCAAGGATGACTAACTCAAACAGCATCAATAGATGAGTGACTTTACATCTTCAAGGTGGACCAATTAGGTAAGAGTGTCTAATTGAGTGAACAGTGAGTGGACACGGTATTTAAAAATTCCAGCAGCGCTGCTGTGTCTGATCCACTCATACCAGCACATCACACACTGACACACCATCACCATGTCACCGCAGTGCTGAGAATAGTCCACCACCTAAATAATACCTGCTCTGTGGGTCCTGTGAGAGTCTTGACTATTGAAAAACAGGGTGAAAGCAGGCTAAAAAAGTATGTAGAGAAATAGATGGACTACAGTCAGTAATTATAGAACTACTAAGTGCTTCTATATGGTAAGTGGAGCTGATAAAATGGACAGTGAGTGTAGAAACAAGGAGGCGGTTTTAATGTTATGACTGATTGGTGTATATTGTTTGCATGGTCGTCAATATCTTCTACTTGACCTACAGATACATGTGTACATGTTTTATCATTAAACACATGTTTAATTGAACATGTGAAATAAACAATGCATGCACTCTTTTTGTATTTCTTGTAGCTTTTGAACAATTTACATTTTAAATATAAAGGAATGAATAATGACTAAGCTGCTGTAGTTACCTGAACATGCAATGTTAATGGTTTGACAGGAATTAACTTTGCCTTGTTTGTGTAGGCACTCCCACAGCGACTTCTCTTGTCCATGGCAGTCAACATGACTAAGTAAGCCATTTGTCACTTTGGTGCCCGGCAACATGGTAAGGACATTTCCACAGCCCAGCTCCTGACACACCACTTGAGCAAGTGGTGCATTAGATATGTTCATATTATTCATAATGCCAGAGCATACAGCATGGGAAGAGTCATTCACCCTTATGTTGATCTCTCCAAAACATTTTTCAGGCAGCAGCTCAACTTTAACATGATCTGTAAAGTAGGATATGCTTAAAGTAATTTCAAGTATTCTAAAATTCAATTACTTCATTCTGACAAAACAATAAGGTACATAAAATAAGGGGAAGGAAGTGTTCAAACACTGCTTTTAGTATTTGAAATACTTCCAGAGCATATGCACTCTTAAATTTGCGCCTCTGTAATTTGTACTTCATTTACAATAAATTACTGTACAGAGGAATATGTAACATCACTATTATAAAATGCATACAATAAATTAGAAAAGTTGGGACAGTATGGGTAATGCAAATACAAAACACAGTGTTTTTTACATTTACTTTGAGTTTTATTTTATTGCAGACAGAATGAACCCAAGATAATTCATGTTTTGCCTGGTCAACTTCATTGTTCATATACTTCACTTCATTGTTAATATACATCCATACCTGCATTTCAGGCCTGCAACTCATTCAAAAAAAGTTGGGATGGGGCAATTTAGAGCTAGTAAGGAGGTAAAATAATAAATAAATACATAAATAAAAATAAAAAAAATAAAATAAATGATGTTAACAGGTGATTGTAATCATGACTTGGTACAAAAGTGGTATCTACAAAAGTCTTTGAGGAGCAAAGATGGGCAGAGGATCTCCAGTTTGTCAACAAATGTGTGAGAAAATGATTGAAATGTTCCACAAGGAAATTGAAAGGGATTTGCATATTTCTCCATTTACAGTGCACAATATCATTAATTAATAATCATTAATTCAATGTGTAAAAGACTGATCCCTCAGACGGCATTGCATCAAGAACTGTCATTTATCAATAGCTAGTATAACCACATGGGCAAGGGATTACTTTTGCAAGCACTACAATACAGAGTTACATTTACAAATGGCACTTAAGACCGCTCAGGTGGCGCAGCGGTAAAAACCCACGCTGGAACCAGAGCTGGATCTCGACTAAGGCCGAGCGGCCACATGAACAACGATTGGCCTGTTGTTCAGATGGGCGGGACTAAGCCGGATGGTGTCTCTCTCTCTCATGACTGGTGCAATTACGACCTCTGCTGGCTGATTGATGGCGCCTGCACAGAGATGAGAAAAGAGTGCTCTCAGGGTGTGTCTCTCCATACACAACGCTGAGCTGCACTGCACTCGTCAAAGTGTAGGTGATAAGATGCATGCAGCATGCTAGCAACGTGTCAGAGGGGGCGTGGGTTAGCTTTGTTCTCCTCAATCAAAGTAGGGATCAGCATTAGTGGAGAGGAAGCCACTTAAAACTTTACTATGCAAAAAAAAAAGACTTATGATAACCATGTCCAGAAGATTTTAATTCTCTGGGCTCTGAGATGGACCATTACACAATGTAAATATGTATTGTGGTCAGATGAATCTGAATAGAATGTGGAAGAAGAGGGTACGGGTACTGGACTGGCCTGCCTGCAGTCCTGACCTGTTTCCAATAGAGAATGTGTGGAAAATTTTGAAATGAAAAATGCGACAACGACGAGCCCGTACTGTTGCACATCTTAAGACGTGTTTGCAGGAAGAATGGGACAAAATAAAACCTGAAACACTAAATCAATTGGTATCCTTGGTGCGAAAACATCTTTTAAGTGAGGTGAAAAGGAATGGCAACGTTACAAAGTGGTAAATGCTTTACAGTCCCAACTTTTTTTGGAATGTGTTGCAGGTCTGAAATGCAGGAATGGATGTTTAGTAATAAATGAAATTAAGTTGACCAGACAAAACATGAAATATCTCAGGTTCATCCTGTCTGCAATGAAATAAAAATCTAATTATTTGCATCTTCCATGCTGTTCCAACTTTTTTATGATTTGAGGTTGTACATCTTTTGAAGATGATGATTTCTAATGATTTCTCATTAGATGAACTTATGTAATCCTTGGCAATTAAAGATTGCTTACTGAAAAAAATAGGCTAAACCACAATGCCAAAAAAGCCAAATATTTCTCACTATAGATATAATTGAGCTGTAATTAGCAAAGTACTAATGTCATTCATTTGTAGTGTTTTAATACTTTTTTAATCAATTTACCATAGACTGTATGACCATGAGCCTGTTGGACATATATTCCTAAGACATGGGCTTTAATATGAAGTTCCACCCCCTTGCAGCTATAACAGCCTCCACTCTTCAGGGAAGGCTTCCCACAAGATTGTCCCTTTGAGATTTTGTACCCAGGTCAAAGATCAAAAGAGCATTTGAGAGGTCAGGCACTGATGTTTGACAAAAATACCTGGCTTGCAATGCTGTAATTCATTCCAAAGGTATTCAATATGGTCATGATGGTCTCTACAGTTCCTCCACACCAGACTCATCAAACCATGTCTTTCTGACCCTCACTTACTAAAACTTCAACATACGTAGTTGGAAACATGAAGGTTTTTATATAATGAAGTTTATATACCTGTTAGCAACGGGACTGGATCAAACACATGAACTCTGGAAGAAGTGTGCACATACTTTTGGCCATATATTGCATTTTTAGGTACAAAGTCAAAGACTATGAATTGCAGCTGCATGTCAGGGTATACTGTATGTTAGCCTGTAACCTTGCTTACCTGAACATGTGACCTGCGCATACTTGCTTTTATTAGATCGATTTACGCTGTCCAATTTGCCACACCCCAGCTTTGGACATACATTCTTAGCCTTCTTAAGGTCATCCTGATACAGTACAGGAACCCATTTGGCATTCACATTGCTGCTCTTCTCTTCCAGGGTTCCTTCGCAGACATTTTCACCATTGCTGTCCAGACGGAGACTTTTGTGATCTGTTCAATAAGAGATTAAAAAGTAATCAAAAAGGAGTATACTATTCTTGATGGATCTCAATGCATCAATCTTAGAAGTACCAGCTGGTGGATTATTAAAATAGATGGTGCAATGGCTTGTGTTAGAAATCCCACCAAGAAAATTGCTAGGGCTGGTAAGGTACACCAGGTACACCTGACCAGCCAAATGCTGTCAACCAGTAAAACAAGTATATTTTCTCATAGTGTACATTAAAATGTAGTTGCAACATGAATGCATTTTCTCCCCTTTTCCCCACGACTTTTAGTGCATTCAATTGCCCAATTGCATCATGCTTCCTCTCCACTGATGCCGATCCCCACTCTGATTTGAGGAGAAAGAAGCTAACCCTTGCCCCCTCTGACAGGTGGGCAGCAGCTGCATGCATTTTTTTCACCTGCACTAGGCAAGTGTCAATGCAGATCAGCCCTGTGTACGGAGAGACACACCCTGATCAACGCACTTTTTCCCCGCCCCGTGCAGGCGCCATCAATCAGCCAGCAGAGGTCGTAGTTGCATCAGTTATGAGGAGACCCTATCCGGCTTACTACTATCCCACCCCTATATGAACAACAGGCCAATCATACAGTGTATTCGAGATCCCAGCTTCGGTGTGGTAGCCTGTGTTTTACCGTTGCGCTACCTGAGCGGCCTAAAACATTGTTAAC
The DNA here is from genome assembly GCF_030014385.1 of Trichomycterus rosablanca. Lineage (NCBI taxonomy): Eukaryota > Metazoa > Chordata > Actinopteri > Siluriformes > Trichomycteridae > Trichomycterus > Trichomycterus rosablanca. Next base: position 32,586,734 of record NC_085994.1, on the reverse strand, counting down.
TCTTAACATCTTGGATGAATGTTCTTTGGATTGCATCCCATCAACAAAGAGATGTAACAGTGGTATCGTGCCAGTATTAATAAGAAAACCCAAACTACTGTATCACCATATGCTAAAAGCAAAATTTGGCTTAAAAGTTAGATGTAATTCAAGACCCACAAAAAAGCAGCTCTGCTATGAATTAGAATATACTAAGCATTGTGTACCACTGTCTACAGTCAGACATACTTTACATTACCACAGGCTTTGTGGCTGCCATGCAAAAAAAGCCTGTTTCAAAATCAGCAACCTAAAACTTGAATACAGTTAGATGTTGATCACTAGAAAAAAAAGAAGAAGCAGGGGATTTTTTTTGCATGGCACCCTCTAAGCCACCACCATTGATGAGTAGTATTGTTTTGCATTTGTGTTCTTTATTATGCATATAATTGTATTTTAAATCCTCCCACCCTCGTAACTCTGTGTCATGATATCTTATATGAAATCGCTCCATGGTGTAAGACCATTACAAAAGACCCCTGTTTCAGGTACAGCACTTTCAAATGGGTGCAGTCAAACAAGTCAATCATTACTACTAATCATTATTAATAAGATATATAATAAGACCTTATCCAACTGATCAAACCTGATCCAACCTGATCAAAGTGATCCAATCATTACTAATAAGATATATAATAAGTTCTTATCCAACTGATCAAAGCGATCCAGTCATTACCAATAATCATTACTAATAAGATATATAATAAGATCTTATCCAACTGATCAAACCTGATCCAACCTGATCAAAGTGATCGAATCATTAGGTCACAAGGAACAATTGCAGAAATACTTGAAACCTGATGTGTACATTACCATATATGTGTTTGTAAACTAAGCAAGCAGTAGCCTAGTGGTTAAGGTACTGGACTAGTAACCAGTGGTCGCTGGTTCAAGCCCCACCACTGCCAGGTTGCTGCTGTTGGGTCCTTGAGCAAGGCCCTTAACCCTCAATTGCTCAGACAGTATACTGTAACTGTACAGTAAGTCGCTTTGGATAAAGGCATCTGCTAAATGCCGAAAAGGTACATGTAAACATTTAAATGTAATCCAGACCTAAGTTCCTGCTCCCACTCTTTTGTAATTTAACAAGAGCTAGTGCTAATGGATCTTTTGCATCTTTTTTTCATCCCAGAGGTGCATTGTTGTCTCTTTAGGCTTCCTCCACTCCAAGCCCAAGGAAACATCACTTCCAAACCCTGTTTATAGTGATTCTAGATAGAAATGTTTGGGTAGGGTCATGTTGCAATCTTACTTGAGCATATGATGCTTGCTTCATCATAGCATTTGTTGGACTTGGCTGTTATCCAGTCCACACACTGCCACGAGAAAGTTTCATCTCCAATACATCTGAGGGGCACAGTGTATCTTCGCTGTCCATCAAAAGTTCCATTCATTGGTATTTTGTAATGTTTTCCACACCCAATCTCTTTGCACACCATGTCGGCTTTAGCTTCATCTAGATGAGACAAATGTTGTACTCATTACATTCTCAATTATAGCCTGCTAATGCAACCATGGAAGTACTTTAGGGTATCCTGGGTACCTTAGGGTATCCTGCTTGTATAACAAACAGTAAAATGTACCTACTGAAATAATAATCATTAATTATTTATGTTAATAAGTAAATGCTCATAGTGTATCTATATTCCTAATTAGTATTTATGTCTTTTTGTTAGACTTGATGGATTGATTTTGGATTCATTCCAAATGAAGCATGCCAAAATATTTTAAGATTGGTCAGATTAGTTAGGGTGTGAAGACCCAGCTTTAAGGTTATGCTACAGATGTTCACCACAGATGTAGATGAGGACATGAATTCTCTTGCAACCTAAAGCAATCCAGTGTAGCAGTGAGCTTTGAGCAGAACTGTGCCCTTTTAGTCTGCTGACTAGGTTTACTAGGATGAACCTGTAGATCAAGGGAAGTGTGTCTATGAGCAGCTGTGCCCATTTAAGTCACACTTACAAATTATACACCGATCAGGCATAACATTATGACCACCTCCTTGTTTCTACACTCACTGTCCATTTTTTCAGCATCACTTACCATATAGAAGCACTTTGTAGTTCTACAACTACTGACTGTTGTCCATATGTTTTTCCTTATTCCTTTTAGCCTGCTTTCACCCTGTTCTTCAATGGTCAGGACCCCGACAGGACCACCACAGAGCAGGTATTATTTAGGTGGTGGATCATTTTCAGCACTGTAGTGACATGTTAGTGTGTGTTGTGCTGGTATGAGTGGATCAGACACAGCAGCGCTGTTGGAGTTTTTAAATACTGTGTCCACTCACTGCCCACTTTATTAGACACTCCCACCTGGTTGGTCCACCTTGTAAATGTAAAGTCAGAGACGATCGCTCATCTATTGCTGCTATTTGAGTTGGTCATCTTCTAGACCTTTATCAGTGGTCACAGGACGCTGTCCACAGGGCGCTGTTGACTGGATACTTTTGGTTGGTGGACCATTCTCAGTCCAGCAGTGACAGTGAGGTGTTTAAAAACTCCATCAGCGCTGCTGTGTCTTATCCACTCATACCAGCACAACACACACTAACACACCACCACCATGTCAGTGTTACTGCAGTGCTGAGAATGACCCACCACCCAAATAATACCTACTCTGTAGTGGTCCTGTGGGGATCCTGACCATTGAAGAACAGGGTTAAAGCAGGCTAAAAAAACATGCAGAGAAACAAATGGACTACAGTCAGTAATTGTAGAACAAAGTGCTTCTATGTGGTAAGTGGAGCTGATAAAATGGACAGTGAGTGTAGAAACAAGGAGGTGGTCATAATGCTATGCCTGATTGGTGTAACTTGCTTTGTGAACAGGGGCACAGTCATGCTTGAACACAAAAGGCCTTTCTAAAATAGTTTAAATGTTATTGCATTTATCCACCAGTTAGTAATTGTTGTGGTTAAAACATCAGGTCTCATTAATTAGAAGGCATGTCTACATACATTTGGACATACTGTATATTGCCCTTTTAAAACTTTAAATACATGCACATGCATTTCCACTTAGTAAATGTCTGTTTTAAGGGGTTCATTTCTATGTCGGTGACATACTAAACTTACCCCATGCAACGTTGCACACACTAGCAATGCCATTTGGGGTGTTGAACTGCACCACCCCAGCACACTCATCAGTTCTTCCATTTAGATTTAGACTCAAAGTAATGGAACCTGGGGTAACAATAACAACTTAAATTGCACAACAGCCACTTATAATAAAAAAATATGCAATTACATTACAATTATTTGATAAAAAAAACAATGTTCATTGCAAGCTTTCCCTGCTGTTTCAAAATTAATTAAAATAAAAGCTTATTTTTACCTGAGCATTCAACCATGATATGATTTTCTTGGTGGCACTTATGGACATCCCAGCCATTAAACTTACAATCCCAGAGGTTCTTCTCATCCCCCTTACAGTTTACCTCATCCATCCACATGGACAGTTTCCTGTTCAAAGTATAGCTGGAGGTACCAGATTTCACATATTTACCGCAGCCTAAAGAACTGCAAACTACATCACCGTTTTTATTATTCCATTCATGATGGCACACCAAGCCCCATCGACCATCATGGTACACCTCCAGGCGACCCTTACAGGGGCTGCCTGATCCTCGTAAAGCAATCCGTTCTTGTGCTGTAAGAAAAAGTCATACACACAGTGGCAGAAAATTTGAATTATACATAAAATTACAATTGTAAACAAATGATTTGCATAAAGATATTGAAAGATGTTGGATTAAAGCAACAGGTTAACAACACAAATAAATAAATATAACAAATATAATAATAATAATAATAATAATAATAATAATACATTTGTACAAACCAACTGGTACAACTATAAGTAACAATATCAATTTATATTATTATTAGTAGTAGTACCAGTTCACTGGTACAAATGTATTATTATTAGTAGTAGTAGTAGTAGTAGTGGTGGTGGTGGTGGTAATAGTAGTTATTTAAATAAATAACATAACTCATAATAATAATAATAATAATAATAATAATAATTCCTAATTAAATATAATATTGCTAACAAATGCAAAGTCAAAATATATTAATTACTGCTCCTACTGCTCCTCTTTCTCCTCTAACTACTGCTATTACTACTAAAACAGAGAATAGTAGGGAGCAGAGAAATGCTGGATATGGCCCCAAGAACACCATCCCCACCGGGCATTTCTCTGCCTCCAAACACGGCGAGTGGAGTTGATGCCAAAGAGCTAAATTTTGGTCTCATCTGACCATATCACATTCTCCCAAGCTTTCTCTGAATCATTCAGGTGTTCATTGGCAAACTTCAGACGGGCCTGTACATGAGCGTTCTTGAGCAGAGGGACTTTGCGGGCACTGCAGGATCTCAATCCATTACGGCGAAGTGTGTTACTAATGGTTTTCTTGGTGACTGTGCTCCCAGCTCCCTTGAGATCATTGACAAGCTCCTCCCGTGTAATTCTGGACTGACCTCACCTTTCTCAGAATCATTCTTACCCCACCAGGTGAGATCTTGCATGGAGCTCCAGAGCGAGGGCGATTGACTGTGATCTTGTATTTCTTCCATTTTCGAATTATCGCACTAACAGTGATCTCTTTCTCACCAAGCTTCTTGCTGGTGGTCTTGTAGCCCATTCCAGCCTTGTGCAGGTCTACATTCTTGTCCCTGACGTCCTTTGATAGCTCTTTGGGTCTTGCCCATGGTGGTCGAGAGATTTGAACGGAAGAAACTGATTCTGTGACAGGAGTCTTTTATACAGGGACAGGACTAATTTGTGTGCCTCATGGGCACATAACCGGTCTGTGGGGGTCAGAATTATTGCTGGTTGGTAGGGGATCAAATACTTATTTCCCTTAATTAAATACAAATTAATTTATAACTTTTATTTAATGTTTTTTTTCTGGATTTTTTGTTGATATTCTGTCTCTCTCTGTTAAAATAAACCTTCCATAAAAATTATAGACTGTTCAAGTCTTTGTAAGGGGGTAAACTTACAAAATCAGCAGGGGATGAAATACTTATTTCCCTCACTGTATACATATAAGGGATGGAAATATGGAATTATGATTTACAACATTTACAACATTGCTGAACCTGTAACATTAAACACACTGTCATTTCTAAATATAAAAGAATATTCAGCCTTATTAGCTAAGAGGAAACCATTAAGTTTCAAAACTATCAAAGGGCGGGCACATGGTTAACCACTGGCTCTGAAGAAACTCTGCTCATATATACAAAACCTATATGCATTTCTGTCTCAGTTGCCTATCACTGCAGATTTACAGATAAGCTCATCTAAGTTTGCAGTAGTTTCAGTTAAACCACAAAGCTGCCCAAAAGTTAAAGCATGAGATGCACATATACCTGTGACTGAAAAAAAGTCATAATACTCACAGTTTAATTGCCAGATACATTGTAAATATGTAATAAAAGTTGCTATATATAGTGGGGAAAACTGTATGTAACTTTTATATACTTTCATATTACCCCAGTTTAATTTACACAAACAATGTCTTTGTAATTGTTATTGATGAATGTGAACAAAAAAAGTATGTTTTCACAATTATTTATTAACATTTTTTATTAACAGAGAGAAAAGTATTTAGAGACCACGCAATAATGACATTAATGGGAATTGCAGCTTCAAGAAGGCTATTTGTAAATAAATAAATGCAAATTATTTATCTGTATTTGTCTGTTTTGCAGTATTAAACTGTTCATGTTAAATTGATTTTATTTCTTTGGTTATAAGGCTTAATCTAATAAAAGATCTTTAGGCATCTGTAGTTATTTGGCCAATTAAATACAATTTTATTTTAACATACAGACATGGCTGTCTGTGGAAATGGCCGAGATCCTGCAATGTATTGGCAACTGTCCAGGGTGTGTTATGCCAAGTTCACACTACTTGACTTTCCAAGTCGTCAGGTCGCAGTACAGTTCACACTACATGACTGGATCTCTTATAATCGGGAGTCTTTCAAGTCGGTGTGGCTTTCACACTACACTACTGATCGGTGATAGAGGGTTTCACACTACACGTTCTATCACCAACTGGAATCGCAGAGGAGCTTTTCTGGTCTTCCAAATTACTTTTTGTCACAAAAACAAACGTGAGAAGTGAAGAGAGGTTTTATGATACCATGTCCAAAAATGCAAGTCAACAAGTAGCAAGCGATCAAAGTTGTTTGTGCGCTGATGTGCAAGCGTAAAAGCAAAGAGAAAAATAAATGAATCCAAGTGGATTTGGCAACGCGACCAGCAGGGATTGTTTTGTTCTGTAGTGATTCGGGGGTTAATAAATACTTTTTGTAATGCACTGTTGGTATTATGGTTTGGCGTGGACGATAAGTTCACAAATATTGTGAAGCTTGTGTGTGTGCCGATGTATTCTGATAGAAACTATATTATCTCCCTCACCACACTCACTGCCAGTCGCAACCGACTGATCCAGATATTTGACATGCTAGAAATCGCTCCTCAGTTGCCGAGCACTCACTGAGCTGCTCGGATGGAGTTGTTGAGTAGTTCAGAAATAGCGATTGAAAGCCGAGTTTAGATCGCCGAGCGAATGCCGAGTTGCTCCCGAGCTGCCACATCTAGTGGTGATTGGTCAGCAAGCGAAAATCAGGGCAAAAATCGTGTAGTGTGAACCAGGCATTATTGCATTGCACCCACTGATTCCAGGTAAAATGGACCCACTACAACCCTGACTAGGATAAAACATGAAAATGGAATAAAAAATGTGTTAATATATTTATTTCTATAATCTTATTTATTTCTATGTAACTGTTACAAAGTTTTATTTAAATATAATCTGCATACTGTTGTCCACATTAATCTCTTTACTTAAAATATATACAGTATTTGATTATGCTCACAAATGTATACGATTCTGTTATTATGTAAAAGCATAAGAGTCAAAAGACAAAGCGTGTAAAGGTAAAGTTCATATGCACTAAATGTATATTAAACAACAAAAACAATATGATTAATTAATTACTTATTTCACCTAAAAATCCTCTAAACTCAAACTCTAAACTCTAAACTCGGCCTTCATCGAGAAATGTGTGCCCTTAAACTCTTAAGCGACTGCTGCTTTGAGGCTTGAGCGGTGCGATGCGATGCCACGCGAACATAAGACGAATTTGCATTTGTGTTGAATAACCGTTAAATTTACTTTGAAAGCTCCACATGTATCTGTGTTCAGCTGGATTTTTCTCCTGTTTCACTTATAAACTTGTGTTACAGCCGGGTTCTGGGAAATTGTAAGAATGAGAGTCTAAAACACAATGTGACTTAATGTATTAAAAGAACAACAAAGAAACACTAACCCTCTCTTAATTATTACTGCTTATTTGTTCTCTCCACTAAGTAAGAAGCATAAGAAAACAATAAAGAAGTAAAGGTAAAGTGCAGGTTTTATTGTATTTTTGATTTTTAACTGTTTTTCAATTGTATTTCAGTGTTTTTATATTATATTTGTGTTATTTTCAGTGTATAAGTGTCACAATCTCATAATTTTACATTAGCCTTAAATATATGCAGTTCCACAGGACCATGGAACACAGTAACAGGCTTCCCATACATCCTTATGGGAAAAAATACCTTAAAACTCAACGTTTTTTAAACTCAATGACACTCCCTGAACCAACTGTCGTTGAGTTTCAAGGTACCACTGTATAGCCAAATGGGTTCAGATGTACTGGAAAACCTTTGTCACTTAACACAGTCTGTTGCTGCATTAAGAAATACAATGTGAAAATATATTACAAAATGAAAAAGCCACATTGGACGTGAGCTTATCTCAAATGCACCAAAAGCCAGTGAAAATGCATGATGTGGTCACATGAATCCACATTTCATCTTGTTTTATGGAAATCATATATTAAGTTCTCTGTGCCAGAGTTGAAAAGGACATCCAGAATTTTATCAGCAAAACATGTCAAAGCAAACATTTATTACAGGCGTGCATCTGTACCCCCTACATGGGTGATTTACATATGTGTGAAGGTACACCATATATTTGGCATATACTTGGATGGAGAGACACATGATGCTATAAAGGTGAACACTTTTTTCTGAGAAGTCTATGATGATTGTATCATTATCAGACAATGCCAGGCCTCATTCTGCACATGGTCTTATAGACACAGAGTGTGTGTGCTTGGCAGGCCTGCAGTCTAGATCTGTCTCCCATTAAAAATGCATTGCACATCATGACAAGGAGAATCAGACAACAGCGACTACGGACTGTTGAGCAGCTGAAGTCTTGCAGCAAGCAAGAATTAACAAAAAACTGCAACAATAAGTGGTGTAATACAAATGTAACATGTTTTTGTCCCATTTCCTTTTGTTAATTTTTTTCCCCTATTTTTTCTTGTGTCAGTTAACCACTTAACCACTTGTCCCATTTTCTTTTGTTGAAGGAATCAAATTCAAAATTTGTTCTTAATTACAAAATACAGTTAAGTTAAAAACCTTTTTTTTTCCATAAATTGCTCCCATCCCATAAATTGATCACATCATGAATTTATTACACATCACATAATTTATTTAGAACTGCTACTGGCTGTGATAGCCATTATAATGGTTTAACCATACTGTAATAAGTGTAAATATGATTATCTAAAAATATAATTTTGCAACATTAGGTGGAAAATGTTTCCCCAGTCATTACAATTTGTGAATTAGTGTATTTAACAGAATATGCCCTAATAAATAGCTTAAAAGTTACTGATTTTTTAAATGTTTTAATTTATTATATGTTGTTATATTACTGTTATGAGTTTAATAATAATTATTGTTATTATCTCTTTAATTTAATTTTTATGTTTTACCAACACTTTTTCTTGGTTGATTTTTCTGATTGTTTTTTGTAGTACATTAATAATAAATATAGTAACTGCATCATGCCAATAACACATAACTATATTTTTATCATTACTGTCATTATTAATAATTATTATTATTTATAGTAGTAGTAATATTGTTGTTATTTAAATTAAATTTTAGTGCCTGTCAGATCCGTACTGTTGGCATTTTAGGCCAGAAAGTGTTAGATATTATATAGCAACTTTCTGTATTTCAGTTTAGATTTTGCCTGTAGGTGTTTTGCTAATTATACTTAATAATACTTAATTACCAAGTGAACTAATTATTGGTTAGTTTTTCCATTATATGGGTTTTTAGTGTTTTTTGGAACAGCAACATTACAAAGTGGTAAATTATGGCCCCAACTTTATTGGAGTGTTTTGCAGACCTGAAATGCAGAAATGGATGTTTATTAATACATAAAATTACATTAAATGAAATATCTTGGGTTCATACTGTCTGATTTGGGATTGTAGAACAAAAATACTGTTAATGTTTTGCGTATTTAAATTATACATTATATTGCGTATTATAAATTATAACAGCAATTTTTTCTTGTTAGATAAAAAATTAACATAATGTATACCAAAGCTGCCATTTGTTATTATTTGTACTTATATTTGTTATTTATTTATTTATTATTATACTTTTTTGTACATCAGTACTAATACTACTACTACTAATAATAATTATTATTATTACTATTATTAATAACAATAATAATAATAATTAATAATAATTATTATTATTATTATTACTATTATTATTGTTAATTTTAGATAATTTATATCTTATTTTGTATTATATCAGTTGTTTAAACAAAGGTAAGTAATTAATGGAACTGTCTGATGTCTTATGGTGTCATCTGCTTTATTAACTGGAAAACTTCAGTTCCATTCTGCTGATATTAATCATGTCACCAGCTTCAGAAATTGCTTTAACAAAACAACTTTATTATAACAAAGCCAAAATAGAACTTTGTTGACACCTTGATGCTCCCAAAATAACGTGATGCTGCTGTAATGTTGAGGAACAGTGTGACAATGGTTTTTATGGGAGCAATATGTTTTCAAAAAGCATTTTTTTTTTCCTTTTTTCCTTTTTTTAACATTATTTTTAATTCAATACTGAATATTGAATTAAATAAAGGCAAATGATTCACTATCCATGCTTTATTGTTCTTATACCACCTTATCTATATTAGTGAGCAAGTTTAAATTCAGAATAAATACATTTGGTCATTTGTCATTTGCACTCTAAGTCTCAAAATAAGATTTGAAAAATACATGAGATAAAAGTTTTTAGCAGCTATTTAACTAACAAATACATATTTAGCAACTGTAACATATATTTATGGAGGCAAACAAAAAATAGTTTAAATAGAAAGTTACATTTTGTGTTGTTTGCTGAACAACACACTGTGGTTTTGTTTAAGAAATAAAATATTTGACATACTACTGTATTTGATTTCACATATTAATTTGTTTAATATATAACATATTAAAGGAAAAGTTAATTATTGGAAAAAAAGAAAAACTTTGAAAAGCTCATTGTACTGTACATTCATGGATAATGTACATAAATATTTCTTCTGTGGTAATACCAAAATTTTGTACATTTTGTATGTATGTATAAACCAATTTGTAAAAGTTATGTAATATGAACTATACATTAAGGGCAATAAAGATTTTGGTTCCTACGGTATTGTGTTAGATTTTCCATGTACAGTTTTTTTATGCCTTCTTTAGCCTTAAAAAAAAAATCACTTTCAATTTTGTAACTACTGGACTGATGTTATTAAAACATGCTTCATACCTTTCAAAATAATACACAGTATACCTAGCTACTTTCTATTTACAATAAAAAATTACAATTTACATTAAATAATTAATGGAACAGTTTGATGTCAAATAGAACCACAGTGTCACATACATTATTAACTGGAAAACCTCAGTTCCAGCTGCAGAAATTGATTTACCAATATAACTTAATTACAAAGTCAAAATAGAACCAACTTTGTTGACACACTGATGCTCCCAAAACATTCTTATGCTGCCGTAATATTGAGGAACCTTATGTTTTCTAAAAACATTTCTAAACCCCAAATCAGAAAAAAATTTGACCATACAAAAAATGCTAATTAAAACTAAAATGCAATGTTTCTTACATTGACTTTTATTTCATTGCAGTATAAAATCATTATATTATATGTTTTATCATGTCAACTTCATTTTATTTGTTAATATACGTACATCCATGCCTGCATTTCAGGCCTGTAACACATTTCAAAAAAGGTTGGGAGAGTAAAGCATTTACTACTTTGCAATGTTGCCATTTCTTCTCACAACACTTAAAATCTGTTTTGGCACAGAGGATACCAAGAGATGTGTTTCAGGTATAATTTTTTTCCAATCTTTCTACAAACACGTCTTAAGGTGTGAAACAGTACAGGGTTGTCATTGTTGCATTTTTCCAATTCAAAATTCTCCACACATTCTTTGCTCAGTTTTGCGTTGTCTTGTTAAAAATGCAAGGTTGTCCCTAAAAAAGATTTCGTCCTGAAGGCAGCATATGTTGTGCTAAAATCTCAATGTACTTTTCCGCAATAATGCTGCTATCACAGAAGTGTAAATTACCTTTGCTAAGGGCACTGACACAGCCCCATACCACGATAGACCCTAGATTTTGGACTTGTTTCTTATAACAGCATAGATGGTCCTTTTCAACTTTAGAATGGAGCACCCGGATTCTAATTCTTTCAAAAAAAGTTATAATATGGATTTTAAAATACTGATTCATCTAACTATAATTAAGCAATAAGCCATGAGACACCGTGCGTTACTGCGATTTTATCACGGAGAAGGTTGTTTTGAAAAACATCTTTCCCCGTGATAAAATCATAGTTTCTCGAGTGGCTTATTGCTTTTATAAATGGCGGTCAACATAAAATATAATAAAATACAACAATGTTTAATTTATAAATGTTTTATTTACAAAAACACTTACAAAAAGCATTCTTCCGTGACCCCAGGTAGTTTGTTAACAGTGTTGCTAGGCAACATGAGGGCGAACATAACATTAACATTTTCTTTTCAGTGGCGTATTAATATGGAATGATGTGAGGTGGTGATAGGTGTGCGTTTATCGGGGATTTTACAACGGCTTCGAACGCGGCTCAGGCAATCAGATTTTAGGACCGGAACTATCCGTTTTATAATACACATTTTAACTGTGTGATGGCCCATTCCAGATGCCTCCAAGCTCAGAGAACTCGATGCTGCTTAACATAGTTAACAAAACTTTGCAAATGAAACACTGTATTGTAGTGCTTGACAAAGTTTTGCCCAATTAAACACTTGCCCATGCAGTTATATCAACTACTGATGAATTAAAATTCTTGATGCAGTGTCGCCCGAGAGATCAGAGATCATGCGTGTCCAGCTTAGACTTCTGTCCTTGCTCTTTATGCACTGATATTCCTTCAGATTCCTTTAATTATTTAATAATATTATGTTCTTCAGAGTAAGAAATATACAAATCCCTTCCAATCTTTCACTGAGGGTCATTGCCTAGCTTTGCTTCTCATAGCCTTTTGTGGACACTGCTTTTATACCAAATCAAGATTATAATCAGGTGTTGACATCACCTGTTTGGAATCACATCATTATTTATTTTTTACCTCATTACCCCTAGACCAACTTTTTTGCAATGTGTTGCAGGTCTAAAATGCAGTTAAGGCTGTATATTAACAAATGAAATGAAGTTTACAGGACATAAAATATCTTGCAATGAAATAAAAGTCAAAGCAAATGTAGGAAACACTGTGTTTTAAATGAATTTATATTTTCCGTACTGTTTCCACTTATTAACTAATTATATCTTATTGTCCTTACACCAACTTATCTACATGTATGAGCAAATGAACTTAAAACAAATAAATTTGATTATTTGTCATTTGCAATTCAGACATTTACTCTTATTACTCTTAGCAAGCAAAAGAGATTAAGTTTTAAGTTCAGATTTTGCATTGTCTGCTGGAAAACCTACTGTTTTATTTTAGAAATAAAAAAGTGTATCATCAAAAACACCTCAATTGCTGTTGGATTCTGATAGCAATGATTCCACATATTAATACATATGATTTCAAAATAAGAATACATAAACTTTGAAAAGTTTATTGTACATGCTCAAAGAATACACGTAAAAATTTCTAATGGGGTAATACCTAAATTTAGAACATTTTGTATGTATGTATGTATCAACTAACTTATGTAATTTAAGTTATGTAATATAAATTATACATTTAAAGCAAGACACTAAAGATCTTGGTTCCAACATTATTTCTGTAGATTTCCCACTCACTACTGATGAATTACAATTCTCGATGCAGTGCCGTCCGAGAGATCGGAGATCATGGGTGTTCAGCTTAGAGTTTAACCTTTGCTCTTTACGCACCATAATGCCTCCAGGTTTCTTGAATCGTTTAATAATGTTAATAATGTAGACATATATAAATCACTTCCAATATTTTATTGAGAATCATTGTTTTAAATAATTTTTACATTTATAATTAACACAGTTAATCTTTTATTTTTTCTTTAGACTTTAATAAATAAATAAATTCAACAGAACTTAGTTTAAATCGGTATTTATGATTGATGAACTTACAAGCATGCACTCCAAACTATCATTATTTGATAGGTAACAACCATTAAACCAATTATGTAAAATTATCACTGAAAATGCTTGTACTATAGAACATTAATATATGTCTATTAACTTTCACTTACATTCAAAATATTTACTTTTGTCTTCTTCCCACTTGAAAGCATATTAAGCCCCCCCCCCCCCCCCCCATAATTTAGTAATTATTGGACTGACATTGTTAAAATATGTTCCATATCTTTCAAAACACTGCATAGAATACTTAGCTACTTAATATACACAATTAAAATGTACCATTTGTACTGTATTTGTACTGTAATTTATTAGAATTCAACCGTACCGATTAATAAAGTGCAGACGGACTGTTTTTTTTTCTGACAGTGTCACAAAACTAACTAAAATAGCAATATCTGTAACTTTAATATCTGTTTATTATAATGAAAGAGAAAAGTAAACTTGCCTTGTAATGTAGAGAGATAAAGGTATATGAACAGGAACCACATGGTTATCATTAAGAAGAGAGAAGGAGAGAAAGAGCAAATTCACCTGCTTATAAACTCAGTGTGATGTCATACTTCCATTACAACCCACTTTGTGTACCGCTACAGCTTCACACCTAATGCTGCTTCTGAAGATTAAGAGATGAGAGTTAATAGGAAAAAGGTTTCTAATTAATGCTGGGCTACCATAAGGGGCCAGAACAGCTTTAATTCTTCTTGGCATAGAAGTATCTGGAAATGTAATTCTATATTCTCAAGTTACTATTACTAATGCTGAAAGTGAGCGCTGTCTAACAGGTTGGTTCAAAATCTGTGTTTACAAACCATTTACTCACCACTTATGCACTGTGAAATGGGGCATTGTCATCCCAAAAGACCAGTCCCATAAGGGTATAAATATCCCATTGAACTAATTAGTCAGTATAACTATCTATTGATTTGATATTGATTGAGTGTTTCCCCAACTTTTATTTTGCTGATGAATGATGACAAGTCGAGTAGTTTAACAATATTTGCACAGTAAAAGAATTCAGCCTTCAACTGTGATTTGTATCTGTTTAATTAAAAACATTTATGTTACATATACATATGTATATGGACACTATATGGACAAAAGGATTGACACACCTTGTTGAATTCATGTGTTTCAGCCACAATTGTTGACAGGTGTTATAAGAAATTATATTTAAATAAAGAGAATTATATAAAAGAAAGGATATGCCTGACTATACCCCTTTTTTCTGAGGAGCATTTGATGTGTTCTAGCTTAAGAGAATACTTATGCTAGAATACTACCATCATGAAAACTGTAAATTTCAACAATATTATTATCAAGGACAGTTGTTGGGTAAGAACCAAAACCTTCTCGAAAATCTGTCTCAATCAGTGGGGACTGAACACCAACATCAGCAGAATCAACATCATGTCCAACTGGCTCAAGCACGTATTTTGTTTTTTAATATCCTGCTTAGCTGGAAAGGCCCTAGATTGTGTCACTGCTGTATAGCCTAACATACAGTGTTATACCTACCTCCATCATTAAACATCATTAAATTACATCAATGCATCCATTCTGTCACCAGATATGTTGGAATGGATTTAGAAGTGATATCCTATTCGAACCAGCATTAACTAGGATTAACCCTGGGGGAACTCCATAATCTTTTTTATCTTTTGCATGAAAACTAACCCAAATGAGCACTGGTCTGTCCAATCTCCAATAAAAAGCATTTTTATGCGCAACAGAACCTAAAATGAAGGTGAATATAGCATCAAGAAACCCAGTGAGTATGCCATTCCCATGCAGTGCATGGATAACACAGGAGGAGCTTTTTTGTTTTAGTGAATTATTATGGTGAATACCGAGGTTTGTGCTGTTATTGTGGTGCATTGCATCATGTCTTGCACAACTGCCAGGCACAGATACATAAATGTCACTTATCCAACCCTTAATATTACAGTGAGTATTTCCACAAAGGTTAGCTCCAGTAAATGCTCTGAAAGCCTAATGGAGAGGCTTTAGGAACTGGTTTTATTTATTTATTTATTTTTCCATTATTGACCAAATTTTTTCTCAATACATCAGTAAGATTTTTAGCAAGGTCAAGGTCACCAAGTTACCTCTTTACCACCCCATATGATTAAATAATTAATCGATAATCTCCTTCTTTTACACAACAACTATCGGGGATACCAAAATACCATTTAACTTTAGTTTCATTCAGTACTATTAATGGACTCTACGAGTACTTAGTAATGCAATTTGGGCTCTTTCTAATGCCCTCTGTCTTCCAGGTGTTTATTAATGATGCGCTCAAAGATATGCTTAACCAGTTTATTACTGATTATTAAATATAAACTATATTTTGATGTACTTACCTGATCGTGAAACCCATGATCAACATGTTCGCCAAGTCTTGTGTCATATAAAAAGGCTAGAAAATAATGATTGATTAGTCATAATAAATAAAGTTGCATGGATATGAGGTAAGCAAGTGTATTTGTTTGTTTGTGTGTCTACATAACAGAATGGAGAGCTTCACTTTACAGTGAAATCAATTTGCACCATGTGTCTGTCTATAGCCAGGGCCCCATGCACAATCTTCCATTGCAGATCTGCTGTACACTTCTCTACTGGTGTCTCGTTCAAGTACCTCCAGCAGTCCTGTTGGGAAGAAGCTATTGCCAACAAAACAGACCATCCAGAGTCCTTCAGTCGAGCTAAAAATCCCCTATGAGGCACCTTCACACAGACTCTATAAAAGGCTTTCCTGGAAATATCTGCAAAGTTTGTCATTTGTGGTGTCTGAAATAAGAGAAGAGCCCCGTCCTGCTTCTGATAATCCCCCATTTCTGCAGAGAGGGAAAGGCCAGCCACTCACCTCCCAAACCACACTTCAGGTTTTCTCTGAGGCACACAGGTCTAATACACAGAAAAATGTTACAACAATCATTTAAGCATGCAGTACAAATGTTCTTTAGTCTTGTTTACAATTACCATATTAGTGGATATAGTGGACCATCCTACCTCAGACCTCTGTGCTCCACCCAAGCAGAGAGAAGGAAGCCGTTTTCTGAGAAGCCAAAGGTCAAGTTCTGCATTGTAGAACTTAACCTGGGACAAAGGAGGAAAAACCCAACTCCTTTCTGTTGAGACCAGTTTGAAAGTTCCAGCGCAAGGTAATATCGCTGGCTATGAAGCTCCATGAAGGGCTTGGTTCTGTTGCTTTGTTTACGACATACATCTATTATTGACTGACAGGCATCTCAATTAGATTTTAGCGCTTTCCTGATCCCACCAACGTTAAGGTCAGTTATAATTTCTTAGCATTTATTTAGTACCTACACATTTACCTTATTCTTCTCACTACTTAGCTGTTTTATTCCTGCTGACTGATCACTTTGTCTATGCAATATTTTTGTTGTTCAGTAAACATTATAATTATCCAAACCCTAGCGCTATGAGTTTGATTCCCATGAGGGAGTAATAATCGACCTGACAAACTTCACTCTTTTAGAAAGTGACTGGTCTGTTATGAATTTGGTTTTCCTGGTAATTTTCCCTTAAAAATGTCAGTGGTGCCCCATAATTGATTATGAACTATTAATGATTAATTGATTAAGTGCTAACATCTTTTTCCAACATTTTACACAATAAGGGCCTGCTGATTTCTTAATGTGAATGTTCACATACCATCTGCTGCACTGCCATTTTATTGCTTATAGCCTGTAATGGTCTTCATTAACATCCCAGACCCATATAATGTTATTCTATTCCCACTTCTGCTCTACCTTCCTCCTTATTTCTGTACACTCCTCAGCTTCTCTTGATTCCATCTGATGTTCACAAATAGCATGAGTCCTCCATCTTTTCATTTGTTGATGAGCTTAGCATGCCTGTCCGCTCTTATGGTGATGAAAACAGAAACATTCACATTAGCATTAGGGGGTGTTGTATGCAGCACTGGACTGTTACACAGAACACTAACACATAGGGAGGATTACTCTATTTTCTCTGTATTTCTTTGCCACATCTAGCCCAGACTTCAGGGGTCACAGTTGCAGTAGAAAGGGGGTGATAGTTTAGCAGATTACAAAATTACTTATAAGTCTAAAATGTAATGATGTAAAATTTAATGATGTTCTGTATAGCAGAAGTCATAGCATGAAGGCTATAAACAATCCTGCCTTTCCTTCCTAGGACAGGGACCTGTCTATGCTGATGCCACTACTAACCAAAACTCGAACATCTAACCTCAGTGATGGTGAGCTAGGTTATTATACTGCTGTGCCACTGGAATTACAGGCTTCAATGCGAAAATCAGTAACTACCAATCAATTAGCTGTTTCTTCTGTGTAATTTCATTGACTGTATTTTACACTGCAGAAAAAAGAGCCTTTGGGTTTATTCTAATCTACATTTAGTCTACAATTTGTTGTGTAGTGTACAGCTTCCTTTTCTTCTTTTTCTAAGTACTAACATTTCTAGAGCTTTCACATTAGCTTATATATTATTCAGTATGAAAATATTGTATGCATTTGAGTGACTTTAAAATCTCATTAAAACAGAATCTGGAAGGTAAAGCAAGATGGCCAATAGGAACAGCATATGCTTTATCGCAAACATTTATATCTTTAGAATAAAAAGAGAACATATTGATTTGTATTTTGTCCATGGATCAGAGCTGGACACAACAGTGATGATAAAGGTTATCTTTCTTGTCTTTTCACTGCTCACAAAATCCAAAACTCTTTGCAGATGCATCAGTGAGATATATTGCTGTTGACAGCTGACCCTGGCATAGCGTGACTGCTGGGAAAACAAGAAAATAAAATCTTTTTTAGCATTTAAATTCCAGGGACCTGGGCACAAAGTTTTTACCCTTGTTGAGGTTTTACCACTGTCTGCACTGTTATTTATAAAGGTGTGGGGGCTTGGGCACCTGGGTTTGATCCTTGAGTGTTTTACCAGTATTTGGCATGGTTTAAACATATATGGGTTTCCTCTGGTTACTAATTTCCTCCCACGTCTTAAACACACGCCAGTAAGTTGACTGACTGCCCTGTGAACCTGGGTTTAAACCTCACTTCTGGTCTGTCATGTATTTTAATTTCCCCCAATTCTAAAAAAAACAAAACAAAACATGATAATAGCTGCTCTCTGCTGAGAGCCACACTATTCTATTCCATGAATCATTTACCTCTCCCATAAGAGTGTAGGCTGCTACAGGTACCCATGATTTTGGAATACACATTTATATTCATACATTCAACAGATGTTTTTATCCAAGTGAGAGTTAAGTGCCTTGCATGAGCGCCCAACAATGGCAATGACTAGGATGTCTCAATAACTTATATTCACATACATATGGTCATATGTACAGTGTATCACAAAAGTGAGTACACCCCTCACATTTCTGCAAATATTTCATTATATCTTTTCATGGGACAACACTATAGACATGAAACTTGGATATAACTTAGAGTAGTCAGTGTACAGCTTGTATAGCAGTGTAGATTTACTGTCTTCTGAAAATAACTCAACACACAGCCATTAATGTCTAAATAGCTGGCAACATAAGTGAGTACACCCCACAGTGAACATGTCCAAATTGTGCCCAAATGTGTCGTTGTCCCTCCCTGGTGTCATGTGTCAAGGTCCCAGGTGTAAATGGGGAGCAGGGCTGTTAAATTTGGTGTTTTGGGTACAATTCTCTCTTACTGGCCACTGGATATTCAACATGGCACCTCATGGCAAAGAACTCTCTGAGGATGTGAGAAATAGAATTGTTGCTCTCCACAAAGATGGCCTAGGCTATAAGAAGATTGCTAACACCCTGAAACTGAGCTACAGCATGGTGGCCAAGGTCATACAGCGGTTTTCCAGGACAGGTTCCACTCGGAACAGGCTTCGCCAGGGTCGACCAAAGAAGTTGAGTCCACGTGCTCGGCGTCATATCCAGAGGTTGGCTTTAAAAAATAGACACATGAGTGCTGCCAGCATTGCTGCAGAGGTTGAAGACGTGGGAGGTCAGCCTGTCAGTGCTCAGACCATACGCCGCACACTGCATCAACTCGGTCTGCATGGTCGTCATCCCAGAAGGAAGCTGACGCACAAGAAAGCCCGCAAACAGTTTGCTGAAGACAAGCAGTCCAAGAACATGGATTACGGGAATGCCCTGTGGTCTGACGAGACCAAGATAAACTTGTTTGGCTCAGATGGTGTCCAGCATGTGTGGCGGCGCCCTGGTGAGAAGTACCAAGACAACTGTATCTTGCCTACAGTCAAGCATGGTGGTGGTAGCATCATGGTCTTGGGCTGCATGAGTGTTGCTGGCACTGGGGAGCTGCAGTTCATTGAGGGAAACATGAATTCCAACATGTACTGTGACATTCTGAAACAGAGCATGATCCCCTCCCTTCGAAAACTGGGCCTCATGGCAGTTTTCCAACAGGATAACGACCCCAAACACAACCTCCAAGATGACAACTGCCTTGCTGAGGAAGCTGAAGGTAAAGGTGATGGACTAAACCCAATTGAGCACCTGTGGCGCATCCTCAAGTGGAAGGTGGAGGAGTTCAAGGTGTCTAACATCCACCAGCTCCGTGATGTCATCATGGAGGAGTGGAAGAGGATTCCAGTAGCAACCTGTGCAGCTCTGGTGAATTCCATGCCCAGGAGGGTAAAGGCAGTGCTGGATAATAATGGTGGTCACACAAAATATTGACACTTTGGGCACAATTTGGACATGTTCACTGTGGGGTGTACTCACTTATGTTGCAGCTATTTAGACATTAATGGCTGTGTGTTGAGTTATTTTCAGAAGACAGTAAATCTACACTGCTATACAAGCTGTACACTGACTACTCTAAGTTATATCCAAGTTTCATGTCTATAGTGTTGTCCCATGAAAAGATATAATGAAATATTTGCAGAAATGTGAGGGGTGTACTCACTTTTGTGATACACTGTATATACATATATATACATATATATACATATAGTGTAGAATAACTGTTAAATGTTACTAGGTTGCAAAAGACAATAAAAGTTGTTGGATTCTGTCACAAAACTGTTATTTTGACTGCTAAATAAATCTAATAGGCTACATGACTGGGTGAGCATTCTGTTCATGACCTAAAGTGTGCTATGAATAAGTCAATAGACATTGAGTTAGCTGAATTCTGGTCATTTTATTGGTGAAATATACTGTACACATCTGTGCTTTTCAGATCTAACACTCTCCTTCATCCTCTTACTGCTTTTCTAGTCTGACAGAAGCAGCTGCCTGAGCAGAAACAAGCAAATGAAAAGAAAATGTTGAAATAAATTCTGGATATACTGCAATCAGATTTACAGCATGCATTTGTAATCACAATTTAGTGCAAGAATTTCTTATGGAATAAAAAAAAAATCATATTCTCTCTCGAAATACAGTAATGACATTGTTATTGCAGGTTTGTTGCTGTATTATGAATGTGGGTGATATGGAATTCATATTATTAGCAATGAGATATTAACACTGACGCATCACCATAATAAATTAGTACACAGAATAACAATGCCAGCTTGGAGACAGACCTAAATTAATCCCATAAATATACTGAATTATGGATTCAAATTTCTTTACCCATCCAATTCATTTGAAATTACATACAGTCAAATTTACAGTTATTGGCAACCTTAGTTAGGAAACACAAAAAAGATAAAAATGGCTTATAGTTAGGGTAGCTTTTTGGGGTATATACAGTGCGGGTCAATAGGCTGGGGACCACTAGTGAACATGCTTCTTCTTCTTGTTTTTTTTTTTTTTTTATATATACAGTATATGTATATGTATATGTATATATATATATATATATATATATATATATATATATATATATATATATATATATATATATATATATATAAATATATAAATATATATATATATATATATATATATATATATATATATATATACAGTATATATATACAGTATATATATATATATATATATATATATATGTATATGTATATATATATATATATATATATATGTATGTATATATATATATATATATATATATATATATTAATTACTTGAAAAGTGTAGAAAGAAAAGATGCCTATTGTTTCAATGATCATTGTATTTTATAGATATAAACACATTTAGAATTTGATGTCTGCAACACACACAAAGTTAGGACAAACAATATAGTAATAATAATAGTAAAAAGATAAAGTTACAGTGTTTTGAAACACCATGTGAATTGGTAACACGCCAAGGAGTCATGATTGGGTAAAAAAAGGATTCACCAAAAGGTTCAGCCTTTTACAAACAATGATGGGTCATAGCTCACCACTCTATATCAAACTAGGAGAGAATTGTCAGTCTAAAATAGTATATATTTTTCAAATTTTCAGCATCTACCATAATGATATTATTCTAATAATAATCGGGAGTACTTCGAGAAACCATTGTTTCTTAATACAGCCAAAAAATCAAACAAATCAAACAACAACAAACAAACAAAACAAATAAAAAAATGCAACCTAAAGCTCTCCTGCACAAAGAGAAAGCCATACATCAATTCTATGCAGAAACATCACCAAGTTCTCTGGGTCTGGGTTCATCTCAGATGGACCGAAAGACAGTATAAAGTCCACAGTTCAGCTAGACATAGTTCTCAAAGACGACATTCAGAAAGATCATTTGGACTGTCGGCAAAAGATGGAAACGCCAACGTGTCAAGGAATGGGGTCACTGACCAAGGCATAAGTGACTTGCATAACGTCACATGGTGTGCATAGTGACCACAACACGGCCAGCTTTGCCTTTTCTTGTTTATAATGTCAGTATTTTCATTAAGCTGCAGACAAAGATACTTATAGGTCCAGACCACCTCCACATCAACCCCCTCAGTAGAGATGCAGAGGTAGGTCAGATCTACAAAAGTCCACCACCATCACTTTGGTCTTCTATGTGTTTAACAGCAATTGGTTTAGTCGGCACCAAACAACAAGTTCATCCACCAGGCTCCTGTACTCCTCCTCCTGTTTACCTCTGACACACTATTAGTGTATTTAGTTATTTAGCACACAGTCATTTCCCCAATGGTAAAAATTCTAGCTCAGTGGCACAGGACCTCACTTCATCCGGGCCTGCTATAAGGTTCCACCTCTGACCTGATCTGCAGTGATGTATGGAAGAGGTGGAAGTGGGACTTGAGGGGTGCTGCTGACCTGGTATGATGTGCTAGTGTGTTGTGTGAAAAAAAAGCAGGGATGGGGCTGTGTTGACTGTGCTGAGATCCTGGGGGAGGTGTGCATAAATACCTATATAAAAAGGTGAAATGGTTAACAGCTAGACAGATAGGAACAGTAGTAGCAGGAACAGTAGCAGCAGGAGCCTGACATGGGATGGTATTGGTGTAATGTCTGGACAGACAGTAGCAAACCAGTTATGGAAGATATTGAACTCATTCACTCTCTCCACATTACAATCTGATGTGCTATCTTTCTGCTTGCAGCCTGTGATGGACTTTACTCCATCCCAGACCTCCCTCATGTTATTCTCCTGTCATTTTTGCTCAACCGTCTTCCTGTATGCCTCTTTTGCTTTTTGCAAACAGACTTTGAGTTCTCTCTGTATGCTTCTCAGATCCTCCTTCTTGTCTTTAAAGACCATTTTCTGTTTAGGATGTCCTTAACATTGCAATTCCTAAGAGCCTCTCAGCTTCTGAAGATCATTTCCTGAAGTTGCATATAGTTGTGAGTTGCCTTTAAACAAGAGGCTTGTTCTGAGGCTGTTTCACAGAGGGAGCAGTGGTGTGGTGGTGTATGCATCCAGGGTAATGTGACTAAAATCACCATATATGGTGATAAATGAGTCCAGGTGTTATGTATGATGCTTTGCGATGGTTGTGTGTATGACTTCACATGACGTGTGACATATGTGTCTACCCGTGGAAGAATGTAAAAACATACAGCCTAGGAGAATTCTTCGGGCATGTAATAGAAACATAGACTTACCGCTAGCAGTTCAATGTCTCAGGAGTCTATTGCCTACATTACTGTCACATGCCCTGAGTTGCACCCTCTAATATTTACAAATAGCACAAGTCCCCAACCTTTGCGTTTGGCACTGAGCTTACTATCCCTGTCTGCTCTCACGGTGGTGAATATGGTTATGTTTATGCTAGTATCTGAAGTGTTAAAAAAAAGACTGCAGTCGCAGTAATAACTTCTGTTTCCAAACCAAAGTCGCAAGCTTATCAGTCTTCGTAACCAGCAAGTTCCTGTCACCATCACCATAGAGAAAAGAGATGGCTCATATCTTCTGCATTTTTCTATTTGCTTAGCTTTTTCCACAATGTCCCAACTCTCCTAAAAATGGGGTTTGAAAATATGTATGTACAGTCTTGTGAAAAAGTTTGGACACCCCGTGAAAACCTTTGTCTTTTTCAATATATTTAAACATATGAACATTTGAGCTTCATTTGAACAGTACTGAAACATTGAGCTTATATAACTAAACAAAAAAAAAATGTTAAAAATTACTTTTAAACACAAGTTGAAAAATGTAATGAACAAAAATGCTAATTTATTGTGAGAAAAAAGTTAGGACACCCCCACATTTATTACTACTTAAAATGTCTAAAATTAGAATCCGGTGCACCACACCAGCTGCAATGATTATACCGTCATTAGAGAACATTGGAGTTTTATTTAAACCACAGACATTAGTTTGGTTTGCTCTTGATTGTTGAAGTGAGTGGTATCACCATGGTGAGATCTAAAGAGCTCTCTGAGGCCTTCAGAAAGAAGGTTGTAGATGCATGTGAGTCTGGGAAGGGATTAAAAAAGATCTCAAAACAATTAGAAATCAGCCATTCCACTGTCCGGAAAATCATTTACAAGTGGAGAACATTTAAAACAACTGCCAACATGGCCAGGTCAGGTCGTCCTAGCAAGTTCAGCCCAAGAGCAGACCGCAAGATGCGTAAAGAAGTTTCCAATAATCCTACAATGTCATCACGGGACCTACAGGTAGCTCTTGCCACAGTTGATAGCAAGGTACAATCATCTACCATCATAAAGAGACTGTACAAGTTTGATTTTCATGGGAGGTTTGCAAGGAGGAAATCCTTGCTGTCAAAAAAACATCAGGGCAAGACTAAAGTTTACTAGAGAACACCTAGACAAAGACCAGGAGGCACAGTAACAGAAGACATGTTTGGCGCAAACCAAACACAGCATTTGAGCTCAAGAACCTCATACCAACTGTGAAGCATGGAGGTAGAAATGTCATGGTTTGGGGCTGCTTTGCAGCAGCAGGGCCTGGCAAGCTCTTCATTATGGAATCCAAGATGAATTCTTCACTGTATCAGAGGGTGCTTGAAGAAAATGTAAGACCATCTGTCCAAAAACTGAAGCTGAAGTGGAAGTGGACCATGCAGCATGACAACGACCCAAAACATCCCAGTAAATCCACCAAGGAATGGCTCAAAAGAAAGAAATGGAGAGTCCTGGAATGGCCAAGTCAAAGCAAGATGCATGCAAGAAACCCCTCAAATCTCACACAGCTGAGGAGATTCTGCATGGAGGAGTGGGAAAAACTTTCTCCCAGTCAATGTCAGAGACTGGTAGATGGTTATGGGAAATGTCTAATTGAGGTTATTTCAGCCAAAAGGGGGAAATACCAGCGATTAGGGCATAGGGTGTCCTAACTTTTTCCTCACAATAAATTTCCATTTTTGTTCATTACATTTTACATCTTGAGTTTAAAAGTAATTTTTTCAGTTTTATTTGTTTAGTTATATAAGCGCCATCTCTCAGTACTGTTCGAATGAAGCTCAAATGTCCATATGTTTAAATATGTTCAATAAGACAAAGGTTCTCATGGGGTGTCCTAACTTTTTCACATGACTGTATGTTCTGTGTTTTTCCATTCACTTAGCTTTTTCCAAAATGTCCCAACTTTTCTAAAAATGGCGTTTGTAAATATGTATGTTAATTGTTTAAAGGTTTATACTCAAATTTATATGCTGATTATATGATCTGTAATTAAAAACACTATTAGAATTAGGGAAAAATGCTAAATAAAAGCATGTTCACTAGTGATCTTAGACTTTTAGCCCCCAATTCACCGCTGTTATGTTGACAAAAAGTGGCAGTTTAATAGACTACAATTAAGAATAAATTTCTTAGGCCGCTCAGGTGGCGCAGTGGTAAAAACACACGCTGGAACCAGAGCTGGGATCTCGAATACATCGTATCGAATCTCAGCTCTGCCTACCGGTTAAAGCTGAGCGGCCACATGAACAATGATATGGTGCGGGACAAAGCCGGATGGGGTCTCTCTCCCATGACTGGTGCAATTATGACCTCTGCTGGCTGATTGATGGCGCATGCACAGAGATGAGAAGAGAGTGCTGTCAAGATGTGTCTCTCCGTACACAACGCTGAGCTTACTGCACTCATCAAAGTGCAGGTGATAAAATGCCTACGGCATGCTGCCCACGTGTCGGACGTGGTGTGGGTTAGCTTCGTTTTCCTTAATCAGAGCAGGGATCAGGCATTGGTGGAGAGGAAGCATGACACAATCGGGCAATTGGACGTGCTAAAAAGGGGAGAAAATGCATAAAGAAAATATATCTAAAAAATAAATAAATTTCTTACAGAACTAATTAAAAACAGACATTTTCATAAGCTTTCTACACATTTTAACCAAGAGTACCAATAATTCTAATACTGACTGTTCATTAAATCTATGAAATACTTTCTTGATTGATTATTTCCAAAAGTGATCATGTAAAAATGAAGGAAATCATACCTACAACGATACCCATGCATATTCGTGAACAAGTAGTATCCACCATTCTCACTCACACTTCCATACACATGATAATGTAAATCCATTTTTTTAAAGAACATGCCTGTTTTATTTTTTTAAGTTGATGTGCTCTTTTGAATCTAAAATATTTAGTAGTGATTTTTTTTTTTTTTAAACTGATTGAAGGTCATAAAACCTAGACAAAACAAAACGGGGACAGGGAGATTATCATGCAAAAAATAAATGGAATAGCATCATAGCTGCTCCATTAAATGGATTCTACTGCACAATTACATGCATGTCTGAATAGGGTGGCAACAACTTTTTTGGAAGATGCATGTGAGGTATGATACAAATTATAATACATATACTATATTCTCATTCTCAACCCTGCTACAGAATACAGTATTTAGACGTCTCCTTTTTCAAGACACATCTATATGTGAATATAATTTTGTTTCTTCAAACCCCCCATCCCAAGAACTGTTAAACAGTTGCGGAACCGTTTCTTCTTTTTTCATCTTTTTACCAAGAAAGGCAAAATCAGTAGTGCAGACCTGTGAAAAATCATTGTCTCTTAAATTTCCAACTGACCATCCAAAGAAAGACTATGATTAAGCCTGCTCTGGTACATTTTTCAGCTCATGCTGTTTTTATCTAGTTTATATCCAAGCAAGCTCTTGGTTTGGCATTAAGCAATAGCCAGGTGTCTTTGTCATGTACTGTTTGTAGTATGTCCTAAAAGAAAACCCTCCTCCTTTTATTTGTGCATTGGAGGAGAGCTCTGTGCTTAGAAGAAGTTGTGTTATAAGGAAGAGATCTTAACGGTCTCATGAGTGAAAGAGGTGCGAGAGTTGCGTAGGATGCCCGGGATGGCAGGTGACGATGGCAGGCTTTCATCAGGTGTGTTGGCTGGAGGCGTTGGGATGCTGATTATAGCTGCTGTGTAATCATGCGGCTCGCAGTTTAACTTCAAGTCCTCTGTCCTGGCGTTCAGGCTGGAGCGACTGTAGAATAAGAAAACAAAGAAACCTGTATATCCTGATACATTAAATAATAAAGTCTGTTTCTTCTCTGAATGCACCAGAGTGAACATTAAAGAAATATTATCAGTAAACAACTGGTATTTTGTACCAATATGTTTAGGAATGTAGTATTGACCATAACTCATCTTATTAGCAAGTATTATATCAAGAAACACTGACTCATCTCTTGCAACTACTGTAAGCTTCTATCATCTGACTAGTACATATTTTCCTACTGCTCTCAATTTACTTTTCATTAAAACCCTTCCACATATTGACTGTGAATGAAAGCTGACTGTAGTAAAAATTACACTACTGGCACTTTAATCAAACAAACACTAATATTTCTAATTACCATAAGTAAGTGCAGCTACACAGAATAAATATGCAATACATGAAAGCTACTACCATCTACTGCGTGACACATGCAGCACTACAATGATTGCCTTTCTCTTTAATGAGACTTGACATAGATTTAATGACAAATACAGACATAACAAAGACATTAATGTTAGTTGAATACTCCTATGACTATTGTTGGTTGCTGAGTGAATGTGTGGTTAACTAACTTGATATTTATTTCCACAATTACAGTCCCAGCACAAAATGACATGCATATATTAACTTTCCTTTTCACACAAATCAGGGTTGCCATGTCCAGCTAAAATATCCAGCCCAAAGTCTGTCTAAAACCTTCCCCTCATTTGACATTTTCGGCATTTAGCAGACGCCTTTATCCAAAGCGACTTACATTACAGTTACAGTATACAGTCTGAGCAATTGAGGGTTAAGGGTCTTGCTCAATGGCCCAACACCAGCAACCTGGCAGTGGTGGGGCTTGAACCAGCAATCTTCTGATTGCTAGTCCAGTACCTTTAACACTAGGCTACGGCTTGCCCTCAGAAGCTAAAACTATCCCGATTTGGTAAAACAAAAACAAAAAAACTGCATACCTGGTAACACTGGCTGTTACATAGATTTAGCTGAGGTGCTGGTGGTATGGTGTTACAATAACAAGTGTTATAATAACTACAGGGAGCACTGACATAACATTACACAAAGCTAGTGAATGGAATATGTTTATTTTTTACATCTGTATATTTTGGGGGAAGGTGATATAATATAAGGTTATATATTTTAAGCATAACTGATGATTCACAATATATACTGAGATTACAGCCTTGGACCATTATGTTAAAAGACCCATGCTGGCACTCGAATAATCCTCCACTACTATGAGTTAACACTAGGTGGAGTTAGTACATTATGTTAAATATTGTTGTTAGGAAATTTGAAGTTCTCAAACTCAAATGTCTACACTACAAATTATATAGAATATACTATATAATAGATTATATAGAATATACTTACAACCATACCTGTTGTTAAAAGTTTCTTTTAGCCCTAGTGTAAAGGGGGAGGGGTCACATTTAGTGTTATAGTCTGAGGGGGAGAATAGAATGCAAATTTGTTTATTTTTTTAAAAAAATAATCATTTTAGTTATTTTATAAAATTCTGTTTATTTTAGTGCTGCCAATTAAAAAAATATTGAGAAATATCAGCAGCATTTAGATCAATTAAACTTTTTCTATTTATTTCTCAACCGGTCTAGACTAGTAAGACTAAAACTTTAATTGTTTTTTTAAAGCTCATAATAGATGAACATTTGTGCTCTGTGAAACCAAGGTAACTATGTATCTACCAGTATGTATTTAATCGCTGCCTTGTGTTCCACATACATTTAGTTGCAGTCCTGTGTAAATTTAGATAAAGTCCCACTTTACCCAGATTTTCTTCAACATACACCGTGGTCTTATAAGATAATTACTAGTCACACTGTATGTGATTATTACAAATAACTTATCTAAATTCATGACACTGCAAAATCATGTATGCTTAGTGTCAGATTAAACAGTAAGGTTCCTTAACAACTGACCTTTCAATACACAATCATACCATCAATATCAGAAACACACTGGCACTATAGTGACAATGTTATGTAGAATAAGTAAAATCCTGATTTAAAGGTGCAAAAGAGAAGTTAAGAGCCGTTAGTGGCTAAATAAAAGAGGACAACATGGAATGCTTATTTCTGAAAGCAAACTTGAATTAAGAGAAACATTTTCCTATCAGCATCTGTGATGGCTGCTGTCATTGTAAAAAGGTAAGGTTTTACTTGTTTATTTGGTATTAATAAAAGTAAGCAATTATACTGGTAGTGAAATGATTATGTGTTAAACAATTTTATTGTGAATAATAGAGTAGTGTTCCATGTATTAGGTTTGTATCATCCTCTGCAATTCTACTAGCTAATGTACTACTGGTGGATTTTAGGCAACCCTGATATATCTATCAGTGGTCTTGGATATTGTCTGTGATAGCAAATTTGGGCTGATTATCAATCCAAGTAGACCTGGAATTACTAATCACAGATAATCTGTAAATTTGGATGGGTTGTTTCCAGTACCCCAGGTGGTTATAACAGAACGCCATGTTACAAGTGGTGTCAGCGTTAGCAGGTGTTATTTGTAATGGGTGTTATGTTGATTATGCATACCTCTGAGGAACAGTTGGGCTCTTGTGCACATGTAGTGTGTCGAGCTCCTGGATGCTGCCACGGCTCACTGATACGGTGGAGTTGGCCAGGCGGATGGCTCTTCTCCTTGACCTGCGAGGACAGCAGGAAGTCGAGACGCCCTGCTGGCTTGACAGTGATGTGCTGCGGCTGGTGCGGAAAACAACTGACTCGGTCATACACATCTCACTGTAGGTCAGTTCGTCTGTGAACTCGTGGTTCTGTAAAAAAAAAAAAAACAGAAGAAGACACTCTCAGATACTGAAATAGGTGATTAAAGCTCCTATTGGCTAACATGATCTCATCAAACTATCTGGTAATATCTTGGCATATATCTTTTTATCTTATCTTATCTTTTTTAGGATTCATACAGTCATAAATATCCCAACAAAAAATGGAAACTAGAAATTATGTCATCACCAAAGTAACAGTAAACATCACTGGGCTTAGCACTCAAGGTACTGGACAAATGATCAGAAGGTTGAGGGTCCAAGCTCCACCACCACCAAGTTGCTGCCACTGTTAGCCTCCTAAACAAGGGCCATAACCTGCATATATTTTATTCTGCATCAGTGGTGTCTACACTATGTTCCTCTGAATAAGGCTGCATTCATAACACATATAAAAGTACTAACTGTGCCATACTATGAAGTAAATATGTGGCTAGGGATGCAGCCTATAAATCATAGCTTCGGTGCAAAGAACACATATTTAACAACCCTTGATTGCAAAATAAATAAACTGTGCTTTAAGATGTTTAATATTTAAATACAATGATTAAATATGCCAAATATGACATTATTGATCCACACTGCTTTAACAGATTTAACAGAAATGTAAACTTGTGCCCTTTGTGTTTCTTAGTTACCAGTTAGTTAAACCAGTAAATCAAGTGACCCTAACTGTTTAAATGCATTGTCAGAAAACGTATGTTTTGTATAATTAATGAATGAACCCTGCACTTGATACTATGTCACTTAGTGTCTAAAACTGGACCTGAAACATGGTAAACTAGACCTGAACTTGAACAAATCTCTCACCGTAGTCTTTTCCAGGCAGTGTAACAGATGGTGGTGCTGGTGCTCAAATGAAGATCTGTTCTTCAGACACAGGGCAGCACTGTCGCCATCATGATCCTAAAAACAGCATCACAGGAGAAGACACATTTAAGCATTAGCTACACATCAATAGCACAGGAACCACAGGCAGATCACTAAGGAACAAAGCAAGGATCGATTTCTCCTCATTGCCTTCAAAGACAAAAGCTGACCTCGGATCAGTAATCTGACACAAGGGTGCTCGAGGTCACCCAGCTCAGATCTATTTAAGGACAACTGTCTATTTCCAGGCTTCAGATGATTATTTCTATGATTTCTGGTGCTAAAATTATCTGACCTTTTTCTGCACTAAGTCAGGCGGTGAAAAAGAGTGCATCACTGAAAATAGGTTTGTGGCCTGTTTTGTTTCAAGAAAAAGCTACAATATTACTTTCTAAAAATGTAACAAACATTCCCATTTACATTTTATTTTACAGTTACCTTAAACTAGTGTTTTGGAAATCTCTCAGCC
The DNA here is from genome assembly GCF_030014385.1 of Trichomycterus rosablanca. Classification (NCBI taxonomy): domain Eukaryota; kingdom Metazoa; phylum Chordata; class Actinopteri; order Siluriformes; family Trichomycteridae; genus Trichomycterus; species Trichomycterus rosablanca. The sequence continues at coordinate 32,555,149 of NC_085994.1, read as the reverse complement.
ATCCATACATAACTGTTAAAATGATGTTACACAGAGTTTCCTGTCACTCATTAACATGGAAAATATTAGAGAACCCACAAATGAAGTGTAACAGTGAATGGGAAGGAAGTGACCTTCATTAGACAATGATCTGTAAAACATTCAACATGCCTAAATGTTGAGTTCTACTGTATTTCTAGGAAACAAATCAGGCTAAAAAGATTATTGCAAAAAATCTTATCAGAAGAATGAAAGCTTCAAATAAATTTTCATTTTAGTTTTGGAAGCATTATGGTGGCCCTCAAGGGCCGATTGTAACGTATCCTGCTGTGATTGCAGTCTGCCTTTTAAGTCCTGGACTAATTTGTTGTTTCTTGGAGGCTAAATTCTGTGTTTGGTGTCAAAATGCCAAATTTATACTGTATATTAATATTAATGTACAGTATATCTACATTAATATAATACTAGCTCTTGCTCTCGTGGAAGGCGGTCGCACTTCTCTCTCCTCCCTTATCTTTCCTGCTTGGCTTCTCCTGTATCGTCTTGTCTCGTCTACTCTACTCTACAGGGATTCTCTTAGCACTGCTCTTCAAACAACAAATTATGGAATTGGTTAAATGGTCTCTGAATGCTATTGACACCATCTTCTCATCGAGAAGTTCGGGTTCGGGGGAACCCACATGCCCCGGCGGAACGCAGATGGACTGGTGGGAGAAGTGGAGGGTTGTGTGCCTGGCACCTCTTTCGTTAGAGGACATAGAGGATGGATTCCATCTTGGAGAAACTAACGGCTATGCAGAACGGTTTGAACCAGAGACTGACTCAATCTGAGAGCATGTGTTAAAGAAATTTTACTCGTGCTTAGATTAAAATACAAGTCATTTATGCTCTTCGGTTTACCCTGTTATCAGCATCGGTCTTGCTGATAAGGAAATTCCTCCAGAGGATCTGTTGCTACGGGTCATCTCGTACCTACCCTCCCCTGCTCTCTGACTGTTTTTCATTCTGGGTAGCAACTGCTATAAACGCAATGTTATCGCAAACTTTGTACAGACTTTTTGCTTACAGGAATGAAGGACGACAGAACATTTTCCCAACCCCCAACCCAACGTCTCCACTCTTAGCTTAATTCCACCAATACGGCAGGACGGGTCTGCAGCGCGCGCTGGTCATGGCTGCGAATCGCCAGATGGCTGCTTGTCGTAGTTGGTTATTTTTCCAATCCCCACATCCCTAACCCGTGGCTGATTGTGTGACTATGTTATGTTCTTATGTTTACATGTGCTTGTGTGCTGTAAGGGGCTTTTTTCGTGTTACCATAGTGTGCTCCTCAGGGAGCACAATCTGGTTGCTGTTTTTTTTTTTTATCTCCTACTCCCCCAATGTGTTATCATTTCTTGTTTCTTATCCTGTCTTCCCGTTCTGTCTCCCCGCTCCAATTGTCATATTGAATGTTCTGGACGGGTTGATGGCTAATTTCGCTGTAATTGTACCTGCTGCAATTTATAGTGACAAAGTTTCTACTACTACTACTATTGTACTCCTTTACCACAGACACAGCCTCATAACACAAGAGAAATAATTTGCACATTTAAATAATTGCATATTTGTCACAATGAATGACTATTATACCACAAGTTAAAACTCAAGTATTTAAGTTTATTTTATTGACAAAGAATATTGCCCCCAATCTTTAGCAGCAACGACTTCACACTCTTATAATTTATATAAAGTTTTTAACATGTTTATAGATCATTATTATTTGCTGAAACTTCTTGTTTCAGGTCTTGCAAAAAAAACAGCACTATTGGATTCAAGTCAGCATTTTGACTAGGTCACTCAAACCTTTCATTTATTTATTTATTTTATTTTATTAGATGTAAGCTTTCATTTTATGTTTTGAATCACTGTCCTGCACAAGTATAATATGCCTAAGCTTCGTCCCATGGATTAATTTTCTGATTAATATTGGGATATTTTACTTGTTTAATTATTGCAAGTTGTCCAGGTCCTGACATAGCAAAGCCCCCCCACATCATTAATTTCCAATATGTTTTAAATTTGATTTACCTGTACATTAAACATTGTTACCCTACAGTTAGTTATTTAAAATTTTGTGCTGGTTTTGTAGCTTTGTAAACACTAACCTTAACTGAGGCAAGAAATGCATGCATTTCTTTCTGGCTCTTTTGTGAATTCTTTAGTTGTGGGGTCTTGGGTTTGCCATGAAATATTTTACACACAAAGTAGGTATACATAAAAGCAGAGGGAAACGTGTTTTGTACACCAACATGGTTTAAGAGTTCAAAATTAAAGAAAAGTCAAGATTTACCTAAACCTATAAGAAAATAGCTTTCCTGTTTCATAACATTAGGCAGATGAACTTGATTGAAAGAGGCTATTACTGCCCTTATCTATACACATAGATAGCAGATGGATGATAGATGAGACATGAATGCCTTGCTCACACACCAAAAGAGCAATAGCAATCCTGCCCACAGATGGCTTATAGCACTGCCTTATGCTCACACTACATGACTTTCGAAGTCTTCAAATCGCTGTACAGTTCACACTACACAATTTGATCTCTTGTAATCGGGAGTCTTCTAAGTCGTTGTGGCGATGGGGTCACACACTTCATGATATATCAGAAAGAATAACACATTTTTGAGCAGAGAGGAAAAAATTAATCTGGGTAAAAGGAGGAGATTGGGCTATGTGACCAGCAGGGATTGTCTGGAGATAAATGTTTTTGCAATACAACATTAGTATTATGGTTTAGCATGGACGATACAATTCTGGCATGTATTCTAATACTATATACTGAAACTACATTATGATCTTGCCTGACACATGTACAACTCCTCCCCAGGATTTCCTCTTAGGCCATATCTTGTGTTCTCATTGGTTTAAGTTCGACACTGCACTCACTGCCAGTCACAAATCTGTTGCAGATATTTAGCATGTTAGATATATTTTTTGAGTCTGCGAGTGATCTGGGAGCCACTCAGATTGAGCATAGCAATTTACACTTAGCAATTAAGAGCCAATTTTTTAGCCTTGAGCAAACCTGTCGGTGAGCGAAAATCAGGGCAAAAATCGTGTAGTGTGAACTAGGCATTAGCTGAAGCATATAACTGTTTTTACAACCACAGATATTGTAAACTTTTTCTCTATTATGCACCCCCCTCAAAATAAATTTTAGTCTGCAATGATTAGTCTGCAAAATCCTGGTGGGACCTACAACCCCAAATCAGAAAAAGTTGGGACAGTATGGGCAGTGTTGACCTTTATTTAATTGCAGACAGTATGATACATATTTTACAGCTTATCTACCTGTACCCTCTTCTTCCAAAGTCATGCCTTTGTAACGTGTGCAGCATGTGGATTTGTATTGTCATGGACGTCCCTGGAAAAGAATTTGTCTTGAAGTTCTTTGCTGTAAAATCTCAATCTCAACGTGTAAATGACCTTTGTCAAGGGCACTGACACAGCCCCATACCATGACCAGACCCTGATTTTTGGACCATTTGGACGGTCCATTTAATCTTTGGTTCAAAGCACACAACTTCCATTCATTCCAAAAAGGATGTGAAATACTGATTTGTCTGACCACAATACATGTGTTTTTACTTTGTGTGATGGTCCATCACAGATGCCTCAGTGCCAAGAGAACCCCTGTGCTCCACTTTTGGACATGGGTAACATAAGGCCTTTCTTTGTACAGAACATTTTAAAGAGGCATTTGTAAATGTAATTCCTTGTTGTAGGGCTTGACAAAGGTTTGCCAAAATAAATCCTTGCCCATGTGATTTATATCAGCTATTGAATGATCATTTTATTAATGCAGTGCCAACTAATGGATCAGAAATTACAGATGTCCCTTTATGCAGTTAAATTCCTTCAGATTCCATAAATCATTTAATTATATTATGCACTGTAGAGGGAGAAACCCTTTAAGATTTCTTTAAAGAACAATGTTTTTAAACATTTCATTAATTTTCTCACACATTTGTTGACAAACTGGAGATCCTCTGTCCATCTCTGCTCCTTAAAAACTTTCATGGATAGTGCTTTTGTTCCAAATCATGATTACAATCACCTGTTGACATCAAATGTTTTTAAATCATTATTTATTTATTTATTCTTTTTACCTTATTACTAGCCCAAAATGGCCCTAGTCCCAACTCTTTTTGGAATATGTAACAGGTCTGAAATGCTAATAGATGTATATTACCAATGACATGATGTAAACCAGACAAAACATCAAATATTTTTGAGTCACACTGTCTGCAATAAAATAAAAATCAAAGTAAAAGGAAAAACTGTCCCAGATTTTTTTTTGCTTGCCTTTTTGTGGTCAAAAGAAAGAAATTGTATTAGATCACTGTGCCTGGCCTATTTCTTATCCTGAAGTCTACAGTAATGCTGACTCAATTGCTTAGTCCTCCAAGGGGTCATCTAATGAACTCTATTTGACCTGATAAAGTATTGGAACAGCCCTTAATATGTGAACAGTGATTTCCCCAAGGGGAAATGGCGAGGGAAAGTGGAGGAGATCATGTTAAAAACAGTAAAATTTGCAGGGAGAGCTTGGTCAGCACAAATCATGTAAAACTGCTGGAGGCTTCGATGTTTAGCCCGATTAGAAACATCAATAGATGTATAGAAATTTAATTCAATTTATAGAATTTAATTTCTCATTCTGCCGTGTGCTGTTGACTCAGGAGTTATCATATTTGCCAGCAATTTTTACTAGCTGCCCATCATAGAAAAATCCCTGTGTTTACTTTAACTTTGCTTAGGATTAGGGGGAATTTCTGAAGTGAAATTGCCTGGTCCTGTTTGTCTCCAATACAAGATAATAAAAGTGTTAAAACTGTTCCAGCGACCCGCAAACCATCCTGCAATTCAACAGCCAACCAGTGTGAGAAAACATATTAATCTGAAAATGAATAAATAAAAATAATAAAGAAGAATAAAATGCTGTGAGCTTAATCTATTGATGTTTCTAATCAGGCTAAACGTCAAAGCCTCCAATAGTTTACATGCTTTCTGCTGAGCAAGTGCTTCCTTCAAGTGTATACACAGTATATATTGCTTTGTTTTCTTTTTGCTGCCTTTTTTCTCTCTTTTTTGTAGGTTGTAAGATTTTTAAGATTGTCTTGTCTTTCATATTTATTTATTAGTATTTTAACGTCATATCTTACACACTTGGGCTACATTCATGACAGGACAGGTAGTTACTCATTACACAAGATTCATAAAAAATTTAAATTCAAGATTCAAAAGTTTTCATGTCAAACACTTTTATATCTTCAATTCACCTCACTTGCATGTCTTTTGACTGTGGGAGGCAACCAGCACTCCCGGAGGAAACCCACACAGACAACATGCAAACTCCACACAGAAAGAACCCAGACCACTCCACCTGGGGATCGAACCAAAGACCTTCTTGATATGAGGTGACAGTGCTACCCACTGAGCCACCATGCTGCACTGCTTTTGACTTTCATACCTTCATTCATTACCATTCTATTCATTTTTTTTCATTCATTCATTCTTCTATTCTTTGCTTTTGATATTATGCTTTATACATCCGTGCAGCTTTCTATACACAGTTTTACTATTTAGTCATTGTTTTCTCATTTCCCCCCATTTTATGTTTACACTTCCTTTTCCCCTCTACTTTCCCCATCTTCTCATCCTTTGCATTTAAGTGCAGTTGTATTCAAAAGAGACACGTGGGCAGCATGCCGTATGCATCTTAACACCTACACTTTGACGAGTGCAGTGCAGCTCAGCGTTATGTACGGAGAGACACACCCTGAGAGCACTCTCTTCTCATCTCTGTGCGTGCGCCATCAATCAGCCAGCAGAGGTCGTAATTGCACCAGTCATGAGAGAGAGACCCCATTCGGCTTAGTCCCGGACATATCTGAACAACAGGCCAATCGTTGTTCATGTGGCCTCTCAGCCTTAGCCGGCAGACAGAGCTGAGATTCGAGATCCCAGCTCTGGTTCCAGCATGTGTTTTTACCGCTGCACCATCTGAGCAGCCCCTTCTAAAGGTGCTTTTAAAGGAATGTAAGAATATAAATTGTAAATTATTGTAAATCTTATGTTTAGGTGCTTTGTTGATGCAAGTATGGTCAATGTTTTGTGGTGTACTTGTAAGCCAGCTGGACAAGGATATAAAACAAGTAAAAAGCCAATGTACTGATAAAGAAGCTATTAATTACATGTGAAACGTGTGTTTCCAAACAAAGCCTAAAATGTTTGCTAAGCTTTATCATTATATCTCTCAACTCAGGTCATCCTAACCTTAAAAACTAAACATAAGCTCAGGAACTTCCATCATGATACATTAGACAAGAAAACTTGTTTAGGTTTGTAAATAGCACCACAGACCTATCCCCAGACCTAGCACCTATCCCCTGCATCGACAAGGCCTTGGACTGGCTGTCAGGATCCATATAGTCAGTGAACCTGAGAAGTGGATACTGGCAGGTACCACCATCTTCTGACGCTACACCAAAAACCATATTTTTATCAGGAAAAGGGCTGGAGGAATTTACCACCATTATTCCATTTGGTCTTTGTAATAGTCCAGCGACCCACAAAGGTTGTTAAAAAGGTCATCATTAGAGTGCATCATGTACCTAGACCACTTCCTAGTACACACCACAAGGTTTTCCGCAGCCCTCCAGAGACTACAGGCTATTTTTCAAATATCTAAAATAGCCAATTTCTCTCGGAATCCTAAGAAATGTGTCTTGATGCAACAAGAGGTAGCATTTCTAGGTCATAATTGTCTGCTCAAATGGGGTAGCCACTGATCTAAAAAAAAGCAAACCGTTCAGGACTTGCCCACCACCATCACCGGCCAGGTATAGAGCTTCCTAAGGCTTACAACATATTACCGACACTTTATTAAAAACTTAATCAACATCACCAGACCACTTCACATTCTTACAGATATAGGAAAAACTTTCATCTGGACAGCAGACTGTCAATGAATTAAAAGTAAGACTTTGAAAAGCACTGGTACTGGCTTTCTTAAACCTGTTTATTCTGGACATGGACACCAGTGACCAAGGTATTGGAATGGTGCTTAGCCATGCAGTGTGACAGATTCTCGTTCTGGAAGTGGAACATGTTGTCAGGCACTCAGCACTAAAACTAATACTAATTAAAACATGCTGGCAGTTTTGGGTTGGCCATGCAGATGTGGAGTGTTTCTATAGCAGGTGTGACATGGTTCCTCTCTAGCAGTTACAAGCTAGGGTCATGATGGAACAGGTGGCAATTGATATCTTGGCCCTTTTTCCCATGACTGACCAGGTGAACTGGTAAGTCTTCTTAGCCATTAATTATTTTACCAAGTTGCCCGAGGCATATACCCTACCAAAAAAGAGGGCGAGAGCAGGCATGGACTACTTGCTGTGGGGCATGTTCGGAAGGTTAGGCATCCCAGTAGAGCTGCACAGCAACCAGGGGTCCAACTTTGAGACCAAGCTGGTGAGTGAGGGCATCCACAAAACCTGCACCCCATTGCTGCAGCCCTGGTGAAACATTTCAACTGCACTCTCACTAGCCAGCTGATGCCCTTTAGACTGTCGCCAACAGATTGGGATCGACACCTGCCCACGTTGCTGTTCAAGAAACCACCAGCTGCACACCAGCAGCACTCATGATGGGTTGAGAGCTCAGAACTTTTCTCGACTTGATCTTTGGCCAGATGACCAACTGCTGTCTGACTATGTGATTGAGCTGCAACAATGAATGGACAGAGTGCATCACATAGCCAGGCAACAGCTTGGGAAGCAAGTTCCAAGAAGGACACTGACTCAAGGTGTGAAGTGACTAGACATGACTGTACACAGTGCTGGAGAGACCGACTGATATGGTGTATTGGTTGGGGGATAAAACACTGTGAAAAAAGCTCCATATCTGACAAGACAGGATGACCCACCCCCCACAAGCAGCCAAAAGACACTGCATTTTCCTTTGCATCAGCATTTATTTAGTTCTGGATCTTTTATTCTGACAATGTATTTTTTACCTAACTAACCCATATGGTCTAACTCGCTCACTTTCTTAACCGCTTATCCAGTTAGGGTCGTGGGGGGTGCTGGATCCTATCCCAGCTTTTCAATGGGCGCAAGGCACACAGTAAGTATGTTTTTGGACTGTGGGAGGAAACCAGAGCTCCTGGAGGAAACCCACTCAGACACAGGGAGAACATGCAAACTCCACATAGAAAGGACCCGGACCTCCCCGCCTAGGGATCAAACCCAAGACCTTCTTGCTGTGAGGTGACAGTGTCACCGTGCCACCCCATATGGTTTTATTTGATTTTAAATTGTATTACTAAGGCAAGCCACAAATTTCCTTTCAGACTGGTAGGGCAGTGGTTGCTCAGCGGTTAAGGTACTGGACTAATAATTAAAAGGTTGCTGGTTAAAGCCCCACCACTGTTGCCGCTGATTGGCCCCTGAGAAAGACCCTTAACCCTTAATAAAACATTGCTCTTTAGGTCCTGAGGACCTTCTTGTAATTGACAGAATCATGAATTATGCGTTTTGCTTAAATATCCTCATCGAAAGTGTCTGGTCATCAGTTTATGATCTAAAGCCCAACTATTTTATACAACAATTCAACAATATAAAGATATTTTAAAGCAACATGGGTTGCATAATTAATGTCCTTCATTAAATCATATTTCTTAAAAACGGTGTTGTATTATACACTGTTCAAAAAATAAGAAAACATCTAATCATAACAGTATAACACCAGGTGAGTTAAACTTCAGGGGTATCAATCTGTGCAGTTAGGAAGTATAAGCAATTGTGAATCAATTTCCCCTGCTGTGATACAAATAAAAGTGACAACAGGTGCACTGGAGAGGCAACAGCAAGACAACCCCCAAAAGGGAATGGTTTTGCAGGTGGCAGCCAGAAATAATAACTCTGTCTGTGTTCCAGACTGATTCTTTTCTCCACAGACTGTCCAGGAGTTCAGTGATGTCCTAATCCAGGTCCGGGAGGAGATCCCAAGGACACCATCCGCTGTTTCATTGGGAGCATGTCTGGACACTGTTTGCATACAGGTACATGGTATACACACTACTGAATCACATAATTAATTGAGGAAATTAATGAAAATTGGCTTAGCTTTTTGAGTAAAGATTATCAGCTTAAATCATACGTTGAATCTCAAGAAATGAAAGTCAATTATTTCCTTAATTATTTGGGCAGATGACAATCTGAAAAAATTTAATGTGCAAAATATGTAAAAATGTTCACTACATTGTATACACTATGATACTTTTAATGTCTGTTAAATAGTCTGACACATTACAATTATTAGATTAACAAAGAACAGCACTTTTTATTACAGTGTTTTTCATGAACTGGAGTGCTATAATTTAAACAGTCATCCCAACAGAATGATTTTTTTATTTTATCTTAAAAACTACTAAGATTTAAAACCCCACTCATCCAAGTGCCTTGAGGTTTATATTTCAGTAGTCTAGTACATCAAGAACCACAACAAAGCCAGATTATAGGAATGTTTATTTATAGTGTGGTCAAATGGTCTATCCCGATGCTAAAATGGATCAGACTGTCTTTACTGTTGTTCACTTTGCTTGATCTGTTTAGACTTACTCTGTCTCCTGTTGCTGACAGTGTTATATGCCTGTCTTTGTAATCACTAATGCATTGCCAGCTAGCCTTTCCTTCTTCTATCCTCTTATGTGCTTTCATGCTCTTCCTCCAGACGCTGCTAATCATATTTGCTAATTATACACAGTCCACAATTAAATAGCCAGGTCTTAATGTTAGTCACCCTACCTACATTTACATATTACATTTACATTATTGACATTTAGCAGATGCTTTTAATACATGTGTTTATGCAACTCACTTTATTTAGCACCTTACAGTTATGACTGTATATGATCTAAACTACTGAGGGTACAACAGGGGCACAACAGCAGCGACCTGGAAGATCTATTGCTTGAACCAGCAACCTTACCATTACTAGTCCTGTACCTTAACTGCTGAGCTACCACTTTCTACTAAATACATAATAGTATTTCTGTATTATTGTCAAATTAAGAGGGAAATGTTCATCGTGATTGGTGTTTTTCAGGTAGCATTTTAAAAGCATCTTGTCTATTGTACTTATTGTGTATTTTGCAAATAAAGTTTTTAAACAAGGATCCAAAATTTCAATCAACTGTAATTGAAATGTTGTTGTATTGTTGAATGTCTGTTGTATCAACAATGCATCAACTTTTTGTATATCTTTTAAGTACACCAATCATTTAAGGCCTCTCTGTCTTAATTTGTAAATGGATCCTGTATAGCAGACAGAAGTTTTCGGGAACATGCATCTGCTGCTTTGAAAGGTAGTGTTGCTCCAGCTGTTAACCATTAGTGCACATGTATGAGCTATACTTTTGTGCACACTTAATGATGGTGTTTTATCAAAGCTGCCCCCACAATGTGTACAAATGATAATGCACTGTGAGCTTTATCTTAAGCTTTGAAGATGTTATTTTCAGGCCCCCTAAGGTGTGGTGTAGCATTAACACTCATTAGCACATAATGTGAGAAAGCCTCTAAATGGCAAATTTACATTAGAAACATAACATTGCAGAGAATGATCTTGTACAATAAATGGGATGGATGATAAATATATAGTATTTAGTTCAGAATAGTTAATTTAAAGTCTGTGAGCTATGCAGAGAAAATTGGTTTGCATCATTGTTGACATTGCTACATTTCAATGGCACGTATGCAGGCAAATCACAAAGTTTCAAAAGACGTCTTTTTTTTGGCAAGTGGACACTGCTTCTAATTATTGAGTTAAGATGCTTTAGTCAATTTATTCCTATGGTTTTGTAATGGAATGTCGAACAACGTCATGGTCAGATGTTCAAATGCTTTATATAGTGTGGGTTCAGTCATTGACCAAACAGTATTATGAGTTCAAAAAATAAATATGTTGCAATGTGTATTGTCCCCAGTCAACCTTCTTCCATTGTTTTGATGTGGCATCTATGAGTCTAACAAACTATCGATGATTTGTGGCTTGTCCCTCAGACGCTGTTGATGGGTACTCACCCTGGCTGCATGTCAACACCCATTGTTGTTTCAAAGATTCTTCAACCCAGCTGTCTGACCATAACAATTTGGCCTTCATCAAAGTTACTCCTGTATTTATTAACTACCATCAGCCCAACATTAAAATATCCCTGACCATCACTTGCACAATTGTCATGAAATAGGCATTTTTGGGGGTGGTCCAATGGTTAAAAAGGCTGTAATTGTTCCATTGTACTCTTTCTTTTTGTAGCAGGTTTACATGTCTAGTATATCCTCTGTTCTAAAGGTGTCTTGTAATAAGTTGGTTATAAAACAATGTAAACAATACATTAAAGCTAATACTACCAGAAAGAATTTCGTGTTTGTAAACTTTGATGGTTTGTTATTTCAGATTATTTTAGTAATTGCTTCACAATTGCTTTATGTAATTTCTTTACCACTGTAAAGAAAGTCGATTAAGTTTACTTTGAAATCCACTTCGTAGGTTACTGATTGCCAGTTCTTGAAATCTGTGTGAAGACACATACCCTGAGTGCATTACTTTGACTACAAATATGTACTTCTTGTAAACTTAATGATGCACACACAAATTACTGCAAGTTCATTTGTGTATTTGATTTGTCCTGAAGGCAGTGTGGTTTATGTAACATTAGCTAATCATCAACATGTTGCTCTGACAACTGAAGCTCAGCACATTTTAGCACCAAAGAACTGAGCAGCATCTAACAGATCAATGTAGGTAAAGACTTCATGTCATGTACTGTAGTTTCTCAAAAACAATACACAGATGGCACAAATTAAAATAGCATTTCTCTGAATGATGTCAGATAGAGGCACCACCTGCGAAATCCCCGTTATACTACAAGAAAACATGATTAGAACACAGCATGTCGTATTTATAAACTAACAAAGCTCTTCTTTTCCAAAACCACAGAGGTTCTGATGATTCAGGTTATTTTATTACACTACTTAAAGGCACAAAATGACTCACCTGTAATCCTCCGTCTTCTTTATATTGCAGAAATGCATTAGTGGTTCCTTTCTTAGCCAAGCGAATCCTGGCAAGTCGCACTTTCTGTGGAAAATAGAAGAAACCTTTTTTTAAATTCCTACCTCAGCACTTACTCCACAGCAGTAAAGTGGATTGCCATTATAAAAATATAAAAACAGCAAAAAACATCTCTTTTAAAATGCCTTTAATACATTGTGCTGTAGGTTATAAATAAGTTAAATGAAAATGTACTGCTTAATCAGGTTATTTAATTGTAATGAACAATTTATCATACAATAATGTCATGAAATATTTTACACTGTTGGACCAAGTAAAAAACAGACAAAAACAAATGTGGTAAAAAACAAACAAAAAAAAAAAAACTGTACATCATCAAAAACATAAAGAACTGACGAAGCAAGAAATGGAAAAATTGTTTTTCGATCTGATTCTTTATCTGATTTTCTTTCCATAAACATATGAAATAGTATAGTTCTCACACAGTTCACCCATTTTCTCATACCTGCTGAGCACGCATTTTGTCAGCTCTCTGGTTCTGATGGTAGATGCGGCTGAAATTGGACACTATAACCGGAACCGGAAGTGCTATTACAAGCACACCACTTAGAGAGCAGATAGAACCAAATATCTTGCCAGCAATGGTGTTAGGAACCATGTCTCCATACCTGCAACATCAAAAGAATACACAGTTATTTACAAAAAAGGTTTGTAGATTTTGTGTAATACTGGATCTTGTGTATGATTCAGTAACACCCACTAGGAACTGTATTGATAAAAGAGCATTAAATGGTTCTTTTAAATAATTGTTACTGAACAGACCAACTGATTAACACTTGGATAGACTTTCATTGCAGATCATATTAACAGTACATGTAGAAACAGACAGTTGTAAACATAGGTGTTTACATGACTAGCTTGTTGCAAAAAACACAATGGTTTATGTGCGATTTTAACCCATATAATAAACCTCAACTTGTCATGTGTGTAGGTGAATTTCCACCAAGTACTCCCATATCCCAAAAACATGTCTGTAGGTGTAATAGCTGCTAATAATTGCCCCTAAACATGATCAAATAATGGATGTGGTGCCTTAAAATAGATTGGCACCCTGTTTGGGGTGTTCCTCCTGTGCTGCACAGCACCAAGAGTCTCAAACCTGGGTTTCAAGAAAATCTGCTTGTTTTTAGATCTCAGAATGTAACAAACTTCCTAAAAATTGTAATAATTTGCCTCTCTAAAAAACATTTGATTGTTCAAATTTAATACATTCTTATATAACAAACAAGAACACACCCAGCTAAAATGTTCACGTTTAAGAACAGAAGATAGGCAGATTTTAATTACTTATGAAAATAAATTATGAAAAAAGATGTAAACAGGTGATTGTAATCTTGGTTAGGTACAAAAGCAAAATCCATGATACTATGAGGAGCAAAGATGGGCAGAGAATATCCATTTTATCAATAATTTCATAAAAATATTGAAATGTTCAAAAACGGTGTTCCTTAATGAAATATTGGAAGGGATTTGCAAATTTCTCCCTCTGCAGTGTTTAATAACATTGAATGATTTAAGGAATATGAAGGAATTTTAGTGCATAATTGGCAAGACCGTAAGCCTAGACTGAACACCTGTGATCTCTGATCCCTAAGACAACACTGCATCAAGAACGGTCATTTATCAATAGCTGATACAACCACATGGGCAAGGGGTTAGTTTGGCAAACCTTTGTCAAGCACTACAATATGGAGTTACATGCACAAATGCCACTTTTCTGTGCAAAAACATGTTCAGAAGCATGGAACATCACACAGTGGAAATGTGTATTGTGGTCAAATGAAGTATTGTGAGAAGAAATGGCAACATTAGGAATTGGCAATGCTTTACACTCACAACTTATTTTGGAATGTGTTATTCATACATTAAATGAAGGTGACCTGAATTCATACTTAAATAAGTCAAAGCAAATGTAAGAAAAAAGTTATTATTTTTTTTTCTTTCAATTTGCAATATTGGCCCACAATTGATGTTCTGAACACTTCAGAAGTGTTCAGTATTTCTGAAGTTCCTTCACATTAAAACTCATTAAACCATATTTTTTGTGGTTTAGTGATTTGTGCACAGGGGCAGTCAAACTGGACAAAAAGGGTCTTCATCAAACTGTTGGCACAAAGTTGAAAGCATAAATAAATTTTCTATCAATAATTATTATACACCAATTAGCAAGGAGTGTGGCTGAAACACCAGAACTCAATTATAAGAAGGGTTGTCCACATACTTCCGGCTATGTAGTGTATATATTACACATAACCCCATACACACAGTGATAGCACAGCTGTGTTCTTTTGCTTTAATCATGCATGTCCTCCCACGCAGTGGTGCCTTATTAAGTTCCTCACAGGGTTTGTGGTGTTTCAGTTTTGACCTTTAAATCAGGCTGGCAGACCTGGAGATGACATGAACTGATTCCAGACATACAGAGCCAAGCTCTGATCCTCCTGCATCAGTGCAAAGATTATTACTCTATTAAAATGTTTTCAACTGATGGATTTAAAAATAAGTGACACTGAACAGTAAGGGAGGTAATACAGTAATAGATGTACAGTAAAGTATGTGAACAGGGTGTGTGTGACTTTTTCATTGATAAGTGTATTTGTTAGGTCTGGCACATGTTGGACAATAAGGTCTGACTTGTTTTTAGCATTTTAATCAATTTCCAACATGTTCAATAGCATTAAGGTCGGGGTTCTGTGCTGGCAACTAAAGCTCCTTCACACCAAACTTGTTAAGATATATCTTTAAAGATCTTGCTTTTTGCAGAATCTGTTAGCAATAGTAGTAGCTTTGGGTATAACACCTGAACTCAGTAATTAGTGGGAATGTCCACATACTGTTGGGCATGGTGTTATATTTACATTTTGTTCCCAGACGTGTGCTGTAAATAAAACACAGCACTTTTGCTTAGTCATTAAAGATTTTAAAGGTATTAAGAGACTTTTCCCGACGCCTTTCCAGCTTTGTTTTGGCTGCATGCTTTGGGTCATTATAATTTTTTCCCCCCAGTTTTCTTCCGTAATCTAGTTGTATCCAATTACCCTGGTTGTGTTACACTTCACCTCTACCGATACAACTCTCCACCGCTGGCTGAGGAGCTTCGCAACTGATACTCTGACATGTGAGCAGTACCGCCTGCCTCTTTTCACCTGCACGAGGCGAGTTCATATGCGGATCAGCTTTGTGCACAGAGAGCCACACCCTGATCAGCATTATTCCCCAACCCTGCTCAAGCACCATCAGTCAGCCAGCAGAGGTCATAATTGCACCAGTTATGAGAAACCCTGGTCCGGCTCCCACCCTGTATGAACAACAGCCAATCGTTGTTCATGTGGCCGTCCAGCCCAACCGGATGGCAGAGCTGAGATTCGATACGATGTATTCAAAATCCCAACTCTGGTGTGCTAGCGTAATTTACCGCAGCGCCACCTGAGCGGCCAGGTCATTGTCATGTTGAAAGGTAAACTGTTAACCCAGTCTGGGTTTGAATACATTTAGGAGGAGGTTTTCTTCAAATGTGTTCTTGTATTTGGCTGCATTCATCCATCCCTCAATTTATACCAGGCTTTCTGTCCCTGCTACTGAGAAGCACCCCCATAACATGATGCATCCACAACCAAATTACATTCTAGAGATTGTTTTAGAAATGATTTTATGCAGTGCCTGTTTTGCCAGACATAATGCTTGCTGTTCTTTCCAAAGAGTACTTAACAAGCCATTTTGCCAACTCCAAGCAAACTGTCATATGACTTTTACTCAACAGTGGCTTCCATTATGCCACTCTGCCATAAAGGTTTGATTTATGTGCTGCAGAGATGGTGGTCTGTACAAAAGGTTCTACCATCTCTGCATGGGATGTTTGAAGGTCTTTTGGTATCTTTCTTATCTTCCTGACCTGGACAGCTCTCTTCAGGAAGGTACAAAGTTATGCAACATTTCAAAATTATTGAGTCAACTATGATCCTGGGAACACTTAAAAATTTAGATATTGTTTTAAATCATTACCTTGATCTTTGCTTTATCATAGTTATGTTAAGGGTTATATTATAGGATATCAACAGATGGTTCTTTAGATGTAATCTCTGGTTTTTGCCTGTCATTGCAGGAGACATTATAGGTCCAGGTGTGTCCCTTTCAAAACTTTTTTAATGTATTTAGATTACAACAGGTGGACTTTAACACATTCTAGAGGTAAGTAAAAATTAAAAACAGAATACTACTGGTAACAATTTGGTGCTACACAAAAAAGGATCAGAATACTTTAATAAAAAAGAAATTTTAGTTGTTGATTTGTATTATTATCAGTTTTAAAATACTTTATAAACATTATGGCTGATTAGATGTATATTAATGGCTAAAATGGCCATATATATCATTCAAAATTAAACCCACAACACAAATAAGTGAGTAAAAAGTCCAAAGTTCTTAATACTAAACTTAGTGTATATATAAATGTATTTACAGAAGCACAATTAGTAGTTCCTACCCGTCACAGTGTGCATACCTTTTAAATCTAGCCCTGTGTTACCTGGTTTCTTCAGATTTATGTTTGACAAGTAAAAAAAAAAATATTGCGGCTCAGGTGGCACAGTCGTAAAATACGCTAGCTCACCAGAGCTGGGATTTTAAATACATTGTATCAAATCTCAGCTTTGCCATCCGTCTTGGCTGGGTGGCTACATGAACAACAATTGGCTGTTGTTCACAGGGTGAGATAAGCCGGACCAGGGTTCCTCCTAACTGGTGCAATTACGACCTCTGCTGGCTGATTGATGGCGCCTGCACAGAGTTGAGGAATAATGCTCTCGCCTTGTGCAGGTGAAAAGATGCAGTCGGTACTTCACACGTGCCGGAGGGGGCGTGTGTCAGTTGCGAAGCTCCTCAGTCAGCAGTGGAGGGTTGTATTGGTGGAGGTGAAGCGTAATGCAATCAGGATAATTGGATACGACTAGATTAGGGGAGAAAATTGAGGGGGAAAATTTAAGAAAAATATTTTTTTTAAATACTGACATTAATAAATTGATATATACACTGTTTAATAAAATGCATTGCTTTTAAGCTATTCCTTTTAGAATTGGGGTTTTAACTTGGCTATAAGAACTGTTACAAGTGCAGAATGGTATTAAATGAGATTTCACCAACCCAATGGTTTAGGCTCAAATATTTCCAGCCAAAGAAATTGAAATGTTGCTCTGACTGCTGAAGCTTAGCACATCACAGAAACAAACTAGCAGCAGAAAAATGAGCAGTAGCTAACAACTCTTTTTACAGACTTCAGTTCATGTTCTGTGGTTTTACAAAGACAATGTACAGACGCCACCAATTAAAACTATGTTCATCTCCGTCTCAAGGATGTCAGACAGAACCTCCACCTGCTTAAACTCCATTACTGTTACAGCAAATAAACCTGATTTAAAACACAACAAGGTGCATCATTATGTCTTACTTCGTTTCAGTCCTGGAACACCCCTTTTGTTTTACTTTCTGCCACTTTTGATGTTGTTTTTTTTTTGGTAAAGGGATCTAGTTTCACTGAGAAACACTTTGTATAGGGCAGAAACACACTTTGGACAGTGCAAAACTTACTGGTCTTCTGCTATAGGGGAAACATGGAAATGACAGTAACTGGAGGTGAGGAATTATACCAGGCCTTTAGAATCCATCTTCCTTTGTGGAAATCACTTTACCAGCTGCTTCTTTTTACCATATTTGAAGGACACTTTTGTTTTAATACCTTGCATATGGATGAGCAATAAAAATTGCTTTCAGTTGCAACAGCTGACTTCCATGCTACTAAAGAGTAGGTGACATAAAACTAGAAGGATACTTTTTCAAGTAGCTAATGGATGCCTAACCTAGGCAGTGTGGGTGTTTTATACGTTTTACACTTTTTTAATGAATAAGATGATGGCTGAGAGATTTCTAGTGCCTATTAGATAATTCTGTATGCTTCCTCAGATCAATTGTTTATTAGATTTCTAAATAGCTTAATGCCTCTTTGATATTATTGTAATTTGTTCAGACACTCTAGGTGTCTGTGTTTTAAAAATTGCATACAATGTAAATAATTGGGGTCACATTGCAAGGTTTCTTCCTGTATTTTAAGGGAGTTTTTCTTTGCCACTGTTGCCCTCGGCTTGCTCAATAGGGGTTTTTGGTCTGTTGGTCCTGGATTCTGTAAAGTTGCTTTGAGACAATGTCCATTGTAAAAAGCGCTATATAAATAAATTTGACTTGACACACTATATGTATTACAATATTTTTGCCCAGCTTTGTAAATGTAATTGGGTTTCCACCAACAAAAACTGAAAATGAAGGGTACACTTATACAGGAATGCTTAATTCTTAATTTCAATTATTGAAGTTAAAGTGGGTCCTGAAGCTACCTGCACACTGGGCTCAGGGGCAAAATAAACCCTGAGATCAGGTTGTCGGTCCTTTGTAGAACAACACACTCATCCACACTCGTTAACACACTTATCCACTCACCTGGGCGCAACTGGAAGCAAATAATCCCCCTACTGACATTAAGAGGTGGAATAAAACCAAGTTTGAAGTAAAGGAAACACACAAATCACTGAAAACAATAAGACCATGTAAACGTCCTAAAGCAAATAAAAAGGAAAGGTTTAAAACCAGCTTTCCAGAGCCCTGCTGCTTTGCAACATTCACTTTGCTAGGTGCACCACTGTGCCACCAAGTTTGAAAAGCACAGTAGTAGATTCTTCAAATCAGAAACCGACACACAAAGAATGAGTTAAGAACATTTGTACTGTACACCATAATCCTGTCTTCTGCTATAACGATGTTCTCTCTCCTCCTCCTCTTTTTATTCTCTCTCATCTTTTATTTAGTCACCCTGGAGCTTCCTGGGCCAATTTTCATCAGTCCACTACCTAATCTCTTAAACTCACTGGAAAACCTCCAGACTGTGAAATATAAGGAGATCATGAGATGGCTGCAAGCATGCAGATAAGGACAAAAAAGATGCAGATTTGTATACTGATGATGCCTGTTGTTTTTATCTTGCTTTGCTTCATCATCTGATATTTTCTGTGCATACACATTTTTGCTCAAATTAAAAAGCATCGCTACTGGACTGTTTGGAGGGGATTTTGTAAAAGTCTTTTACAAATAATATCCAGCGGGATATTCCGCTAGCACACCAGCACCGAGATTCTGAACTCCTTGGTTCGAAACTTGGCGTTGCCACCCATCGGCTGGGCGCCATTAAGTGGGCATAATTGGCAGTGCCTGCAGCAGACACGTTTCTGCTAGGGCAGGATGACCAGACTATGGGGGTGGGGTCTTCAAACGCTGTGTAAGGACCCTAATTAGCAGATAGAGGCACCTGTGCAGAATGCACGGGTGAAAAAGGGTTCCGCTAAGGGCTGCACGCGGGTTGGAGAAGGCATGAGCAGCAATATACCCACCTCGACTGCAATCAGGGATCCCCCAGCAGCGGAAGACAAATTGTCTATGCTAAATTGGGAGAAAATGCATAAATAAAATAGAAAAAAACAACTCCTTTACTTGTGTAAACATTAACTTCTGTTTGTCATACTTTGTTGGTCTAGCTCTGATTGGTTAGATCTGAGATATGAGGTATTAATCCCCTTATTTTAATATTATCTGTCATGATTTTAGCATTGCCTGGCTTCCAAAACACATGATTCTCAGTTTTTACTTATGTGCCACGTCCCCTAGGTTTTGGGAGCTCATGGACTGTGTTTGTTTCATGTCTCCCTTGTCTCCACCCTGTATACTGATTCGCACTTGTGTTCATGATCACGACATAATCCTTTAGTTGCAATGATTGTCCTGTGTATAAGTATCCCCTGTTTCTGTTTTCATGATAAGAATCGTTAGGTCAAAGTACGATAAAATAGCTTAGCCTTAAACCCTTCTTGAATAGACATAGTGGAACCTTTTTATCGTTGTTCGTTGTTCTCGCCTAGCCTTAGTAATCTTGGGATCCTTGTTGCTCGTTATAGCCTAGCCTTAGTTTATATATAGTATAGTCGTAGTTCTTGTCTTTGTCATAGTCACAGTGTGGTCTTTATTTTGCCCTTGTTTATGTTCTTGTCCTGGTTTAACCATAGTACCTTGCCCGTCATGTCCTTGTTAATCATTAGCCTTAGATTTAGCATTTCTGATTTTGTATAGTTTAAAGTTTAAAATCGTTTAAAACAGTTTGGACTCCAGGGCAAGGAAACAGTCTTTGTAATTGTATGCCACTGGATTAACCCAACTAATGATTTTATATGGACAATTGTATCTGGGAGACAATTACTTGGACTCCAGGGCAAGGGTACAGTCTTTGGCTGTAATGTGTAAGCCACTGAATTAACTCAACTAATGATTTTATATGGACAATTGTATCTGGGAGACAATTACTTGGACTCCAGGGCAAGGGGACAGTCTGTGGATCGATTTGGTGGTCACACGAAGGATAGAGCGAGCCCTCCACCAGGCCTTCTTATAGTGACCTTACCACAACCTCAGATTCCTGCTCAGGAAACATGGGGTAGTCGAATTTGCATTCAAAGAGACATTCTAATCAAAGAGTGCCATAAGGTGTTATGAGCATACTCCACCCAGAGCAGGTGTCGACCAGGATGTCTGGTTGGTAAGGGTTAAACACTGAAGTGTTTAGTCAAGGTCTTGATTAACCCTCTCTATCTGCCCATCAAACTATGGATGGAATCATGAAGACAGGCAGATGGAGGCATCTAGGAATTTACAGAAGCCTCTCCAGAACTGACTAGTGAACTGAGTCCCTGATCTGACAGCAGGTTAGTGGGCAGTCCATGTACCTAGACCACCTTATCTAAGATAATCTTGGCAGTCCATTTGGCCAGTAGGAGTTTGGGAGCACAACAAACTTACAGGGCTTCGAGAACCTATCCACCATGACTAAAATCATGGTGTTCCTCTCCAGGTAGACCTGTTATAAAATCAAGAGATAGGCGCGACTATGGGATGGGAGTGGGGTGCAACAAAACCATGTTTTTTGGGTCCTTCTTGCAGGTACAAATTTCACATGCAAACTATTACACATGCTTGTCCATGGTTGGCCACCAGAAATGTCTACGCAAAAACAAAATACATCCTCTGACTGAAGATGGGATGGATAGTTTTTCTAAAGGGCCGTTACCAGAATCAGGCACCTGTCTTTAAGCCACACATATAGATCCTTGAGCCCCCATTGTAAAGGGGCTATTATACAAGATCCCAGGATAATGGGCTCACTGTGGGAAGCAGAGAAAATTGGAGAGCCCCACTGCCTAGAGATGCAGGACAAAGCTAAAATGGCCAAATAACAGGGCCCACCTGGACAGATTTAAGATGCTTGAACTGTTAAATGTAAGTTAAGTTTGCGTGGTCTTTCCAGACAGTGAACTGGTGTTTGACCCCTTCCAGCCATCTCCATTCCTCGAGCGGGAGCTTAACTTCTAGAAGTTCTTTATTCCCACTGTCATAATTCTTTTCGGCTCTTGTGAGACATCACAAGGGGTATGCGCAGAGATGTTGTTTATTATCTGGCCCTGCTTGTTGGGTGCTGACCCCTGTATCTCCACAAAAAATGGACCTAAAGCACTGGGGCAGACATGAGATGGGTCTATAACTTGTCAAATGCTTTCTGGTCCATCTGAACCTCTCTGCACCATTTCTTGAAAGGGCAGTTAAGGGAACAGATATAGTGCTAAAGTGCTCAATACATTTTCAGAAGTTGGCAAAACCCAAGAAGCATTGGACCAGCTTGACCTAGGTGGGTCATTTGGTGATGGCCTTGGTCTTATCCAGGTCCATCCAGACTACCCCTGGAAACAACAAACCTGATAAAACTTACAGTGTGAAACTGTGACTTCTGGAGCTCAGGAGTAAGTGCTTCCTGGAGTACCTCATTTATGAAATGCTGGAAGACATCGGGAGCATTCATAAGCCAAATATGAGGACCTCCAGACCTGTGGAATTGTCTAGGAGCAACAACAAGTCAGCCGCAATGTGACAGGGCACAAAAACTCACCGAAAATTATGTAAAGTGCAATACTTACAACTGAGTTCCAAACATCAGCATAGTGACACTTATTTGCATGCTAGATTGATTTCATTACCAAGCAGGCAAAACACGCCTCACATTCACATGTATGATACATTTAATGGACAGACTGACAAATCAAATGTAAAGTACCAACTGTAAGGGAGGAATTATGGTCTGGAGCTGGTTTAATGGTTCCAGCTGGTTCCCTTAGATTCACTAAAGAATTGTACACTGAGCTAGCTCAATGAAGAAATGCTTTATTTGGTTTGTTGTGAAAAAGCTTGACTGACCCTGACCTCTCCGGCCCCTTAGGAATAAAATGATCAGTAATGCTCAATATCACTAGTGCTTTTGTGGCTCAATGGAATTAAATCCCAGCAGCCATGTTTCAAAGTCTAATAGGAAGCTTTCTCACAAGAGTGAAGGATGTTATAGCATTCAAGAGTACAACCCATATTAATTCCCATGGTTTTTAAAATAAGATGTTTAACAGGTAATTATGGATTGAATGTTGGGATACTTATGTTCATGTAGTGTTGTATAATTGTGTAATTATAAACTGTGTCATGTTATTTTTTATTTTAAATAAGATCTACATAGCTGAAACTGAGATATCTGAAAGTCAGTAAAGCAATGTGTTATTAGACAGCATAAATCCATACAGTGCTGTAAATTTCTGCAGCATTGAGGGCAAGCACATTTCCCATATTAGAATGTGTTGGACAGAAACAGCAGGGAGGAGCTTCCTGGCCTAGATAATGGTCCAGAAAGGGGTCAAGGAGGTTTTTCTGTGATTTACAAAATTATGAAATCAAAAAGAAAGAAGAGAGAGAACAAATAAGAACCAAGGACAGCCATAGAAAGGGAAATATATAAATATAAAAAGAGACAACATAGCTAAAGAGAAAGAAATCAGTTTAGTTCTAGATCCAGATACACCTATATTTTTACCTCACTACTTTGCAGATGTGGGTATTTTACTGCCGTCTGGGAGGAATTTCACATAAACTTTGGCACAATCACCTTTAAACATGGAAACCTCTGACAAAACTAAACAGTCGGTTATGTTGTCTACTTCAGGATGTAAACAAATTGTCCAGTGTTTGTTTTACCACCTTTTTATACTAAGTAATTACAATAAAAAGGATCATTTGCTGTGGCAGATGGTCAGGTACCTCCAGAACTCAGGAGTCCACTGTTGCAATGTCAATTGAATGGACATAGTGTGACCAGGTTCACACCTGGGTCTATATGTTCCACAGTGTACACTGCATTGTCTCAACAAAAACAATCCATTAAGTCTAAAACTGTCTGTGGATGTCCATGATGAAACTGTAGTAAGGCATAGATCAGGTCAAGGATATAAACTATATCTAAGGAATCCAGCAAAAGCCAAGACTTAAACTCCATCAAACAGTGCAGAGAACTAAAGATGGCAAAAAGTTGTGGGATTAAACAATTTCTAAACCTCCCATATATGCTGTTTTGATGGGTATATAATACATTATATAGCCAAAAGTATGTGAACACCCTTTTCAGAAATTGGAATGTCAGTGGCCTGCACAGATACAAACCGGATTCCAAAAAAGTTGGGACACTAAACAAATTGTGAATAAAAACTGAATGCAATGATGTTGAGGTGCCAACATCTAATATTTTATTCAGAATAGAACACAAATCACAGATCAAAAGTTTAAACTGAGAGAATGTATCATTTTAAGGGAAAAATATGTTGTTTCAAAATTTCATGGCATCAACAAATCCCAAAAAAGTTGGGACAAGGCCATTTTTACCACTGTGTGGCATCCCCCCTTCTTCTTACAACACTCAACAGACGTCTGGGGACAGAGGAGACCAGTTTCTCAAGTTTAGAAATAGGAATGCTCTCCCATTCATGTCTAATACAGGCCTCTAACTGTTCAATCGTCTTGGGCCTTCTTTGTCGCACCTTCCTCTTTATGATGCGCCAAATGTTCTCTATAGGTGAAAGATCTGGACTGCAGGCTGGCCATTTCAGTACCCGGATCCTTCTCCTACGTAGCCATGATGTTGTGATTGCTGCAGAATGTGGTCTGGCATTATCTTGTTGAAAAATGCAGGGTCTTCCCTGAAAGAGATGACGTCTAGATGGGAGCATATGTTGTTCTAGAACCTGAACATAGTTCTCTGCATTAATGGTGCCTTTCCAGACATGCAAGCTGCCCATGTCACAAGCACTCCTGCAACCCCATACCATCAGTGATGCAGGCTTCTGAACGGAGCGTTGATAACAACTTGGGTTATCCTTGTCCTCTCTGGTCCGGATGACATGGCGTCCCAGTGTTCCATAAAGAACTTCAAATCGTGACCACAGAACAGTCTTCCATTTTGCCACACTCCATTTTAAATAACCCCTGGCCCAGTGCAAACGTCTGAGCTTGTGGAGCTTGCTTAGAAATGGCTTCCTCTTTGCACTGTAGAGTTTCAGCTGGCAACGGCGGATGGCACGGTGGATTGTGTTCACTGACAATGCTTTCTGGAAGTATTCCTGAGCCCATTCTGTTATTTCCTTGACAGTGGCATTCCTGTTTGAGGTGCAGTGACGTTTAAGGGCCCGGAGATCACGAGCATCCAGTAGAGTTTTACGGCCTTGACCCTTACGCACAGCGATTGTTCCAGATTCTCTGAATCTTTTGATGATGTTATGCACGGTTGATGATGATAACTTAAAAGTCTTTGCTATTTTACGCTGGGTAACACCATTCTGGTATTGCTGCACTATCTTTTTGCGCAACAATGGTGGAATTGGTGATCCTCTTACCATCTTGGCTTCTGAGAGACACTGACACTCTGAGAAGCTATTTTTATACCCAATCATGTTGTCAATTGACCTAATTAGTGTTAATTGGTCTTCCAGCTGTTCGTTATATGCTCAATTTCCTTTTTCCAGCCACTTATTGCTACTTGTCCCAACTGTTTTGGGATTTGTTGACACTGTGAAATTTTGAATCAACATATTTTTCCTTTAAAATGTTACATTTACTCAGATTAAACTTTTGATCTGTCATCTATGTTCTATTACGAATAAAATATTGACATTTGCCATCTCCTCATCATTGCATTCAGTTTTTATTCACAATTTGTTTAGTGTCCCAACTTTTTTGGAATCCGCTTTGTACTTGACTTCAACCCCAGTAAATGCATTTGAGGCAAACTAAAATGTAGATTGCTCCACGATCATGTACATGGTTTTAAAAAAGTCCAGCAAGCTTATGGTCAGGTGTCCATATACTGTTGGCTATAATGTTTAAGGAGTGATTAAATAACATGTGCAGTATGACTAGACAAATATTTATTTATTTATTAGGATTTTATCGTCATGTTTTGCACACTTTGGTTACATTCATGACGGACTGTGGGAGGAAACCAGAGCTACCAGAGGAACCAGAGAAAACCCATGCAGACCCAGACCACCCCACCTGAGGATCGAACCCAGGACATTCTTGCTGTGAGGTGACAGCGCCACCCACTGAGCCACCGTGCCACCAACTAGTCAAATAAGAGCAATTAAAATGAAGCGAAAGCAGTAACATCTAGGCAGCACTTATTTATTAAGTTAAATACATAACATGAAGCAGTAAATGTTTGTAAAGGTCATACAGAATAACGAAAAAAATAAGTAATGTTGCCTACGTCTCCACTTTTTTTTTTTATAAATTTGCACACAAACAAAAATTAACAAGAGTCTATGAATATGGTTCTTGTACTGTATTCACTACTTTCAGGCAAGGGCACAGTAAAGATAAAAATGTACACATAGGTAAAAGCAAACACAAAATATCAACTTCAAGACCTGCATCAAGGTGCTTTGCAACACTAGTACCCACCCAGATGATGGAATAAACTTTCCCTTGCTTAGTCTCTTGCCACCTTTAAAACCCACCTCTTCACTATGCAACTAAATTAAAACTAACATGCACTAATCTTCTATATAAAAATACTTGTCCTAACAAGATGCAAGAAGATGTGTGTTCTCTTTACTGGAGTATAGAAATGGTTACTGATGAAGCACTTCTGTGAGTCACTCTAGATAGAGGGTTTGCCAAATGCTAAAAATTGTAAATGTAATGCAAAATATAGCATAGCTCAAAAGCAATCAAGAGCCTCAAACAGAACCATATCTAAATACTTTAAATTTGACCAGATCATACCTCCTTTGCAGAGACTCTAGCCCACTGTTACACCACTACTCCCACTCAGCACTTACAGTTATATGCAACAACTTGTAGTAGCGTCACAATTGAACCGCTCAGAGCGTTTAACGCCTCTGTTCTATGAGGTTGTACATGTAAAGCTGACCTAGTGTGATGATGTATGTGAATTTTGTCCTGAAAGCGAGTTTATTCCTAGCCTGGCTGTATAAGAGGAGCTGGAGGGTTGTGCTGTGAAAACACATTATTGATTATTTAGTCCTGTGATTTATTTGGTTTTGTATAAAAGGAAGTCTGATGTGCATTTATCCTGCTTTCTCCATTGACAACCCTAATTGAGCATCCAGTGTCCTCGAGATCCTCTGAATGTTTAAGTATTATAATACGTTCAAGCAACAGGCAAAGAGATTTTTGCACCTGACTATTTTGTGCATGGCTGTTCTACATTGCTTCTGGCTGTGAATGAAAGGGTGTGTGGTCTGTTATGTACTAGTGCACTGTCCATAGTACAATTTGAACATAATTTTTTATACTTTGGCCCTAAACTTGATATAGCAGCTTATGAAGATAAATAAAAGTCGTTTATAATAAGCAATCCTCTGTTATGACACTTTAGATGGATCATAATGAAAATGTATATTATCAATTTATTGATTCATTCATCTTTAGCAAGTATTTTATGCTGATTAGGGTCATGGTTGGTCTGGATGCTATCCCAGTAACACTAGCTGCAAGACAGGAAAGCACCCTGGACAATCCGCCAGTCTTTTGCAGGACACCACATGCTCATTCATTACAAATGGAAATTTAAAGAAGCTAAAATTACCTCCTGGCATTTTTTAGGACATGCAGACATAGGACAAAAATGACAAGATCCATTTTCCTACTGTAAAAAACAGTGAAACAGTATATTGTGACCATTATTTAAGTCCATGCAAAGTGGACATTTTTAATGTATTTTCTTCCTTTTTCTCCCGATTTTTAGAGCGTCCAATTTTTACCCAATTGCGTTATGCTTCCACTCTACTGGTGCTGGCCCCCACCTCTGACTGAGGAGAGCAAACTGACACACGTCCTCTCTGATACTGCATTTTTTGACCTGCAACAGCCGAGTTCATTTAATTGCATCAGTTATGAGGTCCCTATCCGACTCCCAAACCTTGTATGAACATCAGCCAAACGTTTTTCATATAGCCTCCCAGCCCAGCCGGATGGCAGAGCTGAGATTCGATACAATATATTCAAAATCCCAGCTCTGGTATGCTAGCGTATTTTACCACTGCGCCACCTGAGGGGCTTGATTTTAGATTTTTACATATAAAAAAGATCCATATTAAGTAACTGAGATCTAGGAATATTTATTATGTAAAATGGAAATTCCAATTTCTTCATACATGACCCAAACTGCATGTAAGACACAACTGTCTCATATACAGTAGTATATCAAATTAGTGCACTAAGGATGAAGGGGTTTTTAAGCTATGAAGTAAACAGTACAGTTTATGGTTTGTGGACACCTCTCACTATAAGTTTTGTAGTGCAATCTCCAGTAGTTTCCAGTAGCCTGTGTAAATCTTTGACCTCAAACATTGATTGCAAGCAAAGTATTTTGTTGGTAGAATGCAAAGCACAGAACTAAACTTGATGCACTTTACTCAATCAAATATCAGCTTGAATTTTGGCATCGTGGCACCAAAGTTGCCAACTGTTGGCAAATACAGCATTTTGCCTCTCTGCAGTGTGTGTGGGGGTGATAAGACAGGATGAATAAAAGTAGACAGAGGGAGAGTAAATCTGTGTGGGCCACCGTGCCAAAAACCACCGCCTCCGACTAAATTTCCAATGGTTTTACAGTGCAATCAATGTGATGGCTGGGAACAAATGTTCTGACATTTTATTCCAAATAGCAACACAGGATTTTAAAATACAAATAATAAAATTCACCTTCTTGGCTGTTTTGCACTAGATGAAAAGCAGAGGTGGCTAGACAAAAACATTACTCATTAACATTAACATTAAACATTACAAATAACTGGAACACATGCAGTGCCTCTGTGTCTAAAAAGTTCATAATTTATTGTGAATTAATAACTGCTGGGTTTAAAATATACATATATACTAAGATTATTAATTTGGCAATTCAGACTACAGCTGCCATACAAGAAAGAATCAGCTTTTTCTAGTCAAGCTTTAGGACAACATCATAGCAGTGTAAAGCTTACTTGACTATAGACACTGTCATGTGTGTTTCAACAAATAATTCATGACAGATTCGTATTTTGGTTATTCTTAAATTACACCTAAACAATCTGACCATTATCCTATTAACATGTAAAGGGCACACTTGCTGTGGAGATCACACATGCCAGTTCTTCTACCCTGCTGCATGGTGACTAGTAGCAAACAGAAATGCAGATCTTTAAAAAAATTAAGAAAATTATTACCGTTGCTATGGTGAGAGCAAGCAATCATTTTTGTATGTGATGGAATATGCATATTTTCCTTGGTAAATGTTTCTCAACAAATTAACTAACTTCAGATGTGCACTTAAACAACATTTATTATTATTATTATTAAATTACACTGTATTGCTTTCTGAGTGAGAATTAGATCATGTTAATTGCATATTAATGAAAGCTACCATCAGCCAGTTTTGCCTGAAGTTACAGTTTAGCTAACTAATGACCTCACAGACTTGTTGTTTTTACCTCTTTTTGTGCCGTCCTAGTATTAATTTATTATTTAGAGGGTTAGATCAGGGGTTGACATGGGTGCCTGTCCAGAAGGGCATGACATTACGAGATTTTTTTTACTTCTAAAACTAAAGCAATTTATTTCACACACAAGAAACATATTTGATTAGTCTCGCTGACCACGCACGCACACACACACACAAGCACGCACGTTTAGTGTTATCCAGTCTGAAAAAAGGATTGTTGGCTGGCAAAACTTGAAAATAAGACTAACAGTGAAGATAAATTGATGACAAAAACATTGACTGCTGTTATAGGACATGTGTGTGTGTGTTTGTCTTTAAGAGAGGTGTATAGTGGGAAGTTCAAGGTCGGCACACGTAAGGGGGCACATATCCAAAAAGGTTGAAAACCCCTGGGCTAGACAACCAATCCCAGATTACTCATTTGTAAATTCATATAGTATCAAATCTTTGCATGTTTCTGATGGAGATTGTAGAAATAGGTTGTATGATTTAAAAGCCTCTTTTACTCATTAATTCTGTTTTGTAAGTCAGTATATATTTATATCACTAAAACAATTTCATAAAGCCTCTGCTAGGGCTTTTTTTTTTTTTACTATTTTGTGCTATTTTGG
Organism: Trichomycterus rosablanca; assembly: GCF_030014385.1. Taxonomy (NCBI): domain Eukaryota; kingdom Metazoa; phylum Chordata; class Actinopteri; order Siluriformes; family Trichomycteridae; genus Trichomycterus; species Trichomycterus rosablanca. The sequence continues at coordinate 32,525,422 of NC_085994.1, read as the reverse complement.
GACTAAAGGAAGCACTATTTCACCACCTTTCATCTGTCAGCAGATCTAAGTAAACGTAGTTACTGCCAAACATACTATCCTCAGTTTTTTATGTATTAGAATCTTACTTCAATTTGCTGATTTTGGCTCATTATGGCTCAGTGACAGAAACTCGATGGTCTTTCCAGTGCTTTTTCAGGCTGGCTGCAGCATGTTGTGATTTATTAAAAAAAAAAAAAAAAAAAAAAAAAAAAAAAAAAAAAAAAAAAAAAGGATTATGTCCATGCATCTTATCTTGCATTACAACCTCAGATTTATGAGTTTGTCCTCGACAAAGACCCAGAGACCATTAACTATTAAACATTTACCTACCTCAAAAACGTTTGCTTTAAAAAAAAAAAGCCTTTAATGTGGCAACACAAAAGCAGGATCATGCTCTGATATGTCCAGTGCTTTACAATCGATGCTTTGAAGGTGTTTGTTAGTGAGGTCTGTGGGCATTGAAGACAGTGCTGAGAGCAATTGAAGAAAAAGGCTGTGGTTTCCACTGATAACCTGGCAATTTACTGTTCACTGTCATGGAAATGAGTGTGACTCTGCCTCCTTATCAGGAAAGAAATCTATCTTTGCTATCCATTAAACCATACTTACACCGTTTCTCTGACTATAAGATGGTCCTTTGCAGTGTTTCTAGAGAAAAAGACAAGTGGCTAAGTTCCTGAGACAGGAATTACTTTATTTGCAGGAATATAAATATGCAAAATCAGTTGCTGGAAGAATTTAATGCACAGTTATGACTTAATTACCTTAAATAATTTATTTTTCTATACAGGAGAGACAGTGCACTTGGTCTGCTGTGGCCACAAACAGTAAATGACATTGCCTAGAGACTACAATTGTGCATACAAAAGTGCATACTTCATTAATTATATGTGTAAATATATGTAAATATTATACTGTGTAAATACTAATTGTCAGTTCTATGCATGTATAGTTACTATGGAGAAACATTCTAATGTTTGACTTCAACCAAAATCTCACAAGATATTACGTTTTTTTAGGAAAGTTGGCTGTAAATTGCATGGAAAACAAGCACAGGCTATGCTCACAATCTTTCTAAAACCTGCTGCAGTTTAACCTTAAAGACCTTTGAATTATGATACAAGCTAAACAACTTCCTCTTTAGTAAACAACCTAATGCCTAGTTCACACTATGCAATTTTTGCCCCGATTTTCACTCGCCGACTGGTCTCCGCTAGATTTGCCGGCTCAGAGGCAACTCAGCGTTCGCTCGTCGACCGAGGCTCTTGACTGCTATGTGTGAACTGCTCAACGACTCGATCCGAGCGGCTCGCCAAGTGCTCGACGACTGAAGAGAATATCTAGCATGCTAAATATCTGGATATCAGTCGGGTGACTGGCAGGGGAGGAGTTGTAAAACGTGGGACAGGGGCATAATATAGTTTCTATTAGAATACATCAGCACACACACACACAAGCTTTACAGTATTTCTGACCTTATTGTTCTCGACAAAACATAATACCAGCATTGCATTGCAAAAAATAATCCATGCTGTTCGCATAGCCAAATAAACTCGAATTCATTTTTTTCCTCTTTGCTTTTACGTTGCACATCGGTGCACAAACAACTTTGATCGCTCGCTTATTGTTGACGTGCATTTTTGGACGTAGTATAGTTCAAAACCCCTCGTCACTTCTCGCGTTTGTTTTCGTGACAAAGCGTAGTTTGGGCGACCAGACACGGTCGCCTGCGATTCCTCCTGATGGTAGATCGTGTAGTGTGAAACCCCCTATCGCGATCGGTCGTGTAGTGTGAAATACACAACGACTGAAAAGGCTCCCGATTGCAAGAGATCCAGTTGCGTAGTGTGAACTGTACAGCGATCAGAACAACTTGAAAGTCGTGTAGTGTGAACTTGGCATAAGTCTTTAAAATGAATGTTTTGAAAATAGTCATACCATCTAATTTACGTTTTTTCCTATGCGTTTTTATTGCACTGGTGATTTGGGTTTGTTTCCATGGGTAACTGCACAGCGTGACTAGCTACTATTTTTGGCATGTATTTACTTTCAATGCTTGGCCTTGATAGTGATCAGCAGAGACATACAGCATCAATAACTTATGTTACATTAATTATTACTTCATAACACAAGGGTTTTTGGTAATTTCCGAAGCAGAGGTATTCCTTCTTTCTGAGATACTTTTTATAAAGGTTTTTATGTTATTTGTTTGCCATGTAGTCTTTGGGATCTAATTACATGAACTATTTAATAAGTCCATTACTAATTATTGTTGTGTATTCAATTATATAAATAAAAAATAAAACATCAATAGAAATACAATACAAAAATAAATTATGTTTATTAGGATTTTAACGTCATGTTTTTACACATTGGTTACATTCATGACAGGAACGGTAGTTACTCATTACACAAGGTTCATCAGTTCACACAAGGTTAAATCGAATACAGTCATGGACAATTTAGTATCTCCAATTCATCTCACTTGCATGTCTTTGGACAGTGGGAGGAAACCGGAGCACCCGGAGAAAACCCACGCAGACACGGGGAGAACATGCAAACTCCACACAGAAAGGACCCGGACCGCCCCACCTGGGGATCGAACCAAGGACCTTCTTGCTGTGAGGCGACAGTGCTACCCACCTAGGTACCATGCCGCCAAATAAATTATGTATAATATAGTTGAGGTAAACAAATGTTTAGCCAATTTTGGTTTCATGCAATATACATCCAGTGCATATCACTTCAAAATTACACACATAAGGACCCACCACGACCCTCACCAAGAGAAAGCAGTGGTAAAACAGGCAATATCTGAATAAATAATTTAATTTATTAATAAATGTTTGAACAAGAATTTTTGAACATAAAAGTATAAAAGCATAAAAGCATAAACATATGATGATATGTAAAAACGATAAAGGAAAAGGTATTTAGACACTCCAAATGAACAACAGTAGTACTTTTGGATCTGGATCCTTTTTCCAGCATTGGCAACCACTTACAAGAAATTAGGAGCTTATACAAGTTAAATAGCATTACAGAACTACACCACCAAATTGTTTATTAAGTTGTTGTATGTACATTTTAACCCAGTACACTTCCAGTAAACCACAGTAAATTTTGGACTAATGCTTTTTGTGTTATAATCATGTAGTTACAGATTAAGTACAGTTGCAGAAAATATAAAATTCCCAAGACTGCCATATGCTCTGCTAGCGCACTATCACTAAAGTTCAGGGTTCGAATCCCCAGCAGTGCTATCAGCCGGTCGGGCAGCAACATAAAGACATGAGGGGTGGTTGAGGCTCTGTGATGGAATACATAACAATGACATGATGAATAAATAACTGCTATGAAATGCATGTTCCTTTCAAGTGTATGAAAATTACACTGTAAAAAAGTTGTAGTGGATAGAATGTCAGAAACTTTACAGTATAACTGAGCTGATGGTTTGCTTTATAGTTCCGCAGACATGTGTTTTTCAGACTGGGGTCACTGTAAATAACGGATCTAAGATTCTTGAGAGAAAGCCAAAGACTGTATTATAGCAGCACGGGGGAGACAAGAGCAAGAAGGAAATGCATTTAAACCACTCAGCTCTTAAGTGTGTGTGTGTGTGTGTGTGTGCGCGCAAGTGTGCATATGTGTATGGTGGCTTTGTTCCGGCATCAAGCTGCTGTTAACATTCAATTAAACAACCATGCAGCAATGCTTACTGAAGCGGAACATGATGTTTCAGGGTCAGAAGTCAGCTTTACTGCACCAGGATCTATATTTACCACTCTACATCACACACCACCCAGTCTCACAACTGAAGCAAATGCTTCTTTTTTTACTGCACAAAATCATGAAATGATGAAATGATGGAATGACCTGCATTTATCTGCAAATTTTGTTACTGCCATTTAGGAAGATGTTTCAAATAGGTCGGATTGCCAGCTAAATGTAATTCAAGTTAATGTTTTTTGGTCAGGGCTGTTTTGGCAGCAAAAGGGGACCATGTGGATGTTACTTTGACACATACCACCTACCTAAGCATTGTTGCAGACCATGTACACCCTTTCATGGAAACGGTATTCCCTGATGGCTGTGGCCTCTTTCAGCGGGATAATGCGCCCTGCCACAAAGCAAAAATGGTTCAGGAATGGTTTGTGGAGCACAACAACGAGTTTGAGGTGTTGACTTGGCCTCCAAATCCCCCAGATCTCAATCCAATCGAGCATCTGTGGGATGTGCTGAACAATCAAGTCCGATCCATGGAGGTCCCACCTCGCAACTTACAGTAGTTAAAGGATCTGCTGCTAACATCTTGGTGTTAGATACCACAGCACACCTTCAGAGGTCTAGTGGAATCCATGCCTCAATGGGTCAGGGCTGTTTTGGCAACAAAAGGTGGACCAACACAATATTAGGAAGGTGGTCATAATGTTATATCTGATCAGTGTGTATATATAACTAATAATTACTAAAAAATACTATGTTCAGCACATTCCTATGTCAATCTTTAACCGATGTTTTATTTTACTATGCAGATGTTACATATTTATTGCGTTTAGAACACAAGCTGAGCAATAACCATCTTAAATCTGCAAATAGTATCAACAGATCACTAATTGACAGCACAAACCTAAAAAAGGTTATTACACTGAATTGTACTCAAATTTTCTCTCCAGGTTAAATAATATTTGTGGTGGACAGACTCTTCTGCGTGAACTTCAGTGAAGCTTTTTGTGGACAGATTTTGATGCTCTGCAGCATTAAAACTAGAATTACAAATTGGTTCATATTGTATAGCTCTTTTTCTTAATTGTCTGAATATTTTAAACATGGTATGGTACTTTAGGATGTGCATGGGGGAGTTTGACTCCTAGGACACATGATGAGCGAGAAGAACCCTCTGGTTTGGAAGTACCTTTGTAAAGATATAGAGCCAAACAAGGAAAAAGCTCCCTCATCTAATAAGATAAAAATGAAATGCATTAGTACGGGATATTATCTCAGTGATTGTGTGAAGCTTTGCCATTGGGGCCAGTAGGGAACTGGCAATAAGAGTATAGAATGGGAGCACTTAATAGTTACCCATACTGAGTTAACACAATGGGATAAAAATGTACACAAAATTATTAAAAGGAATGAGCAAGTAAAGATCACCAGCTGCTTTAGAATAAAGTATATACACATCTGATCATGAGCTTGTTAGACATCCTATCCCAAAACCAGCAGCAGTAAAAGCCTCTGTGCTTCTGGGAAGGCTTTTCACAAGATTTTGGAGTCTGTCTCTATGATTTTGTGACCATCAGTCAAAAGACTAGTTGTAAGGTCAGGCACTGATGCTAGACAGCAAGGCCTGACTTGCAATCAAAATTCCAAAAACAACCTCAAAATTGTAAAACCATGACTATGTACCTTAATTTGTGCAGTGGGTATTCTTTAATAGAAAAGAGCCATTCTTAAACTGTTGCCACAATATTGGAAGCATACAATTTATTTTACATACCTGTTAATAACTGGCGAAACTCGAAACACCTGAACTCACTAATTAGAAGGGGTGGCCACATATTGTACATTTATGGGGTTGGTGCAGTATGAATGGCCGCATAAGTATAATGAGTCCCCTAGTTTTGCCCTAGCATGTGTCAGCCTAGCCCAGCAATCAAAAATCCATTGCAGTTTAAACAACTCTGGGAAGTTGTTTGAAACGATTGTATAAGCTTTACTGCACCCGTGTTACAGTGAGTCTCGGGAACGGCCCTTTGTTAAACTCATTCAATGCTTGAGTGATTTGCCAAATTGAGGGCACGACTCGCCAGTTTCTTTGCCACAATATTACACCTGTCTTTATTTGTTTCTCTGAAAAATGATAGCTTAATTTAAAATCTAGTGTTTCTTGCTCATAATATGTTTACAGTTTTTTGTTGTTTACCTTGAGGTTATGTATTTAGAATGACTTATTTTAAAGAAAGGCTGTTATACTATAAAGCAATTTAGTAAAGTAATCTCACTTTGGCTGAGTGTTTGAGACCAAAGCTGTTTTTATTATTTTTATTATTTATTTTTTCACGGCACCTGTTAGTGGGTGGGACATATTAGGCAGCAAGTGAACATTTTATCCTCAAAGTTGATGTGTTAGAAGCAGGAAAAATGGGCAAATGTAAGGATTTGAGTGAGTTTGACAAGGGCAAAATTGTGATGGCTAGACAACTGGGTCAAAGCATCTCCAAAACTGCAGCTGATGTGGGGTGTTCCCAAGTCTGCAATGGTCAGTATCTTTTAAAAGAGGTCCAAGGAGGGAACAGTGGTAAACTGGTGACATGGTCGTCCAAGGCTCATTGATGCATGTAGGGAGCGAAGGCTGGCCCGTGTGGTCCGATCCAACAGACGAGCTGCTGTAGCTCAAATTGATGATGTTAATGCTGGTTCTGATAGAAAGGTGTCAGAATACACAGTGCAGTTTGTTGTGTATGGAGCAGCAAACACAATATTAGGAAGGTGGTCATAATGTTATGCCTGATCAGTGTATCTGAAGTAAATTTATTCTAAACTAAAAAAATCTTTTCAATTCTGAATTTTAACGTTAATCCAACTCTTGAACCTTTGTAATATCCCATTTCCAAACATATATTAGCACACAATGTTACCAGGATCTTAGATCGCTCAAATGAAACCTTATTCCAGTATTTTAGTTTCATTTAACCTCCCAAAACATGGAGATAGCAGATTGAAGACTCTAATCCCTTTGTACATTTAAGTAAATACATAGACATCTTCATGTTTTCTTAACCCTGATCAGCATGAACAGATCATTAAAGATAAATAACTGATTAATAATGTTAAATCCTTAAATAGTTCCACTGGTGCCAATACCAACAGTAGTTACAATGCTAAGCCACAACAAGTCACATCTGCTAATTGGTATAACATTTTAGTTGAATGGGTTGAATGGCCTGGCTTATCTGTTTTTGTTTAACCATTCTCTGATCCAAGTCTAATTAACCACTCTAGTAATGCCTCCCCAACCTCTTGTTTGTTTTGTGAACTACTTATCATATTTAACCTACATCTACCTTTGAGTCTCACACGTTAAGGTCCCTGTACTCAAAGGGGAAAAAAAACGCAACCTTTAATGAGATTTTTTGGCCGTCTTCCCAGACCAAACAGCATCATCCCTATCAGACAGCAACACGTTTGTATAATGTTGCTATTATTCCATCGTGGAAGTTAAGCCACTTGAATGCTGTGAAGAAGCTGCCAGCAGGCTGACAGGCACCAGAGGGAATTCAATAGCAGTGGTCATTTAAGAAATAGGCATAATGCATTTCTCTTCAAAGGGCAAAGCAATAGAGGAACAGGGCCATGGCTAAGTGCAAACTGAGAAAGACCATCCATCAAATCTAAAAGTGTATCAGAGCCTATAATGTTTACTGCTCCTGTTCCCAGTTTCACCCTTCAAAAACGATCCCAAACCTTATTAAAAGACTTTTCACTGCACCAAGGGTTTACTTCACAATGCTCTAAGGTTAATTACCTCTTGGTTTAAACTAGGCAAGCAACAATTTGCTGATGTTGTAACAGGATTGGTTTCTGTGTGGATGAAGCAACTAAAAGTGCATGTGTGTTACTGTGTGTCTTTTTCCCCATTTATTTTCATACTTGTATTCTTGTTTTTTTTTGTTTTTGTTTTATTGCCTTTGTTAGTTTTATTGGTAGAGCACATATAATAGAAAAGCCTCATATGTCCCATCTTTCCCTTTAAAACATGCCAAAGGGCTCAGTAAATTGTGTAGAATTGTTCCACATTGGATACGGTGCACTACATTGTGCTTGATCAGCGTGGAGACTATGAGGATTTTCCTTTAATTCCCAAAGCAATAGCTCTTTCTCTCTTTAGCTCAGTTCATTTCATAAAAGCTATCCACTGTGAACAGAGGGCAAGCGCTTAAGTCATTGTTTGATGCAAGACGCTTTACTTCAGTTATTTTGCATTTAAAGTGTGATGATATAGTGAAAATAGTACCTTAGTCTAAAGGCCTTGCACAACTAACTGAGAGTGGCAGCTTGACAGTCATAAAGCTTGAATTCTTGACCTTTTGGTCAGTAATCCAATACAAGAATCACTGATTTATCACTTTTAAAATACAGTTTAAATAAGTCTTACTAACTGATTTTTCCTGGTCTAGGGGGTCTACTTAAACACTGGACACCTGGCTGGAATACACATTTGACAGGGTGCCGATACATCACAGGGCTCACACACATTTAGTCACTCAGTAGTTTACATATAGAGACAATGTATAGAGCAGATGTGAAAGATAGGTTCAGGCAAGGCAGTGGTAGCTCAAGGGTTAAGGTACTGAAGTAGTAATAAGGGCAACATGGTGAAGCAGTCACAATTGTAAGCAGCTATGGATAGAAGTGTCAGGTTTTCAGTAGGACCCATTGACATGTGGCATTTAGCGAATGTATTCAATTCAAGCAATTTAGGGTCAAGGGTCTTGCAGTGACAACAGTGCAACTTAGGTGATGGTGGGGCTTGAACCAGCAACCTTATGTTTAGTAGTGTTATACCTTAACCAGTGAGCTACCACTGCCCACCACCCTTTCTACCAGCTGTGCCACTGTGCCATAAGTTGCCAATATAAGGCTAATAACAACTGTTATTGTTATTACACCCAGGCATAGACCATAAAGTGTCCACACTACATTCACACGGCATATTACTATGCTGGCGCTGGATGACACAAAAGGCAAACTATAAAAAAAAAAAAATGTCTAAACAAAATAATGAAAACCATTATTTAATGTCTTAAGGAACACAAAAAAGCCTTGCAAGCGTATGCTAAACCAGAGAAACAGGTACAGCTGTTGCATTTTCAGGCTTACTGACAGTGATCGACAGCCTTTTAAGAAAATTTCTTAATTTAGTCCAAGCACATAACTAACCATATAGCTAACTAGTCCCACTTAGTATTAACAAAAACTGGGTGATCAGAAGATGCATCCACCACTGTTGAGATAGTAGGGTTGTGTCAGGAAGGGCAGCCGTAAAAACTGTGCCAAGTATGGTATGCAGACCAAATCTGCTGTGGCACCCTAATAAAATGTATGAAAGCAGCCAAAAAATACTAACAAAATCTGTCCTTATAAAAAATGTCCTGACCTTCACAAAGCTGGAATTTATTGTAGGATTAAACTTAATAAAGAACTTCATATAAAAGGATTTACTGACCCCCAAAATCATCCATCAACTGTTAAGTGCAGCGGGGAATAATAATAGTATGGTCAACATCTCATTAAAGTCATTAGATCCAATCATTGATTTGTATGATCATACTGTATAACCACCAATAAAGACAAGGCGATGTGGATACTTTAGTTTTAGCAACCTTTTTGGATGATTGTTTAAATATTCCAGGATAGTAAATTATATTAGCAGTATATGATGGCATTAAGGGGTTTGAACAACATCCGCATGTAGATAGTTGCTCAGTTGCTTCAAATTGCCCACCCAGTCAACAGATCAATAAACTTCATTATACATTTGTTGGAAGTTCTGAAGTGTACACTGCAAGTAACAGTCTAGGTAGTAACATTCAAACATGAACCATTCTGGTCTTATATGAAAGCAATCCAAGAATTAAAGCTGCACTAGAGACACTTTACCACTGTTAGCTTCATATCAGTACTTTCCCAGCAAAGCAAACCATTAAAGTCATTTCAACAGCAAAAAAAAAATAAAAAACAGTGAGAGGAAGAGATAAGACAGGTGTAAAAAGGTAAGAGAGTGTTAGAAAATTGAGTAATGCAAGTGAGAGATGTGTTGGAGGAAAAGCATGAAAGAGTAATATAAAAATATGATGGGAATGGATCTGGTTTAATGGAAAGGTCACAGCCTGAAAAATAGATTTCTTATTGGTTCTTTCATATAGCGTGATGGAGCAGATGAGGCCTATTCGTTATGATGACTGCAGCATAGGACGGCAGTGATGCGAGAACCATATCTACTCGATCACATAAATGAAGTACTAAGTCTGAACCAAAATCACTTCTCCTGGAGGAAAGCCAAGGACAATTTTACTGAATTTTTAAAGCCTGGATTTGGTCCCTTCAGTGGCTGTGACACTGATGGCAGTTAACTCTTTTTAGGACAAAGATGGTCTTACTCTGCTCTGGGGATGCTTTTAACTTGATTTTAAAATATGACTATAAGGATTTGCTTTGATTAGCTAGAACATCCTGCTCAAGTGTTAACCCTTTGATGCACAAGCTAAGCAAACCCCTTCTAATGCACAACATGGGTCAAAAATGACCCATATTCATCCATTCAAGAATATTTTCATATGCACATTAGTCAGTTATATATGTATTTGCTGTCTTAGCTAATAGAAGCTATCTATACTAGAATATGTAAACAGCTAGCAAGCAAATAGTATTGGACATATTCAAGATTAAAGAGCCTAATCTTTGGTTGTCTTTCAAAAGATCAGTAAATATGTTTTTGACTACAAACACTTACAAATGTCAGTAGTTTCTGTCAAATTCCATAGTAAATACATAAGGGTCATTTTTGACCCATGTTGTGCATTAGGAGGGTAGTGATACAAAAATGATTTTTATTAAAAAAGCAAAAAATATAAAACTGAAATAAGGATTTGTGATGATCAAAAACAAGTTAATTGAAAAATTCATGGAAGCTTGAATGACGAAATTTATTTATTGCAAAGATATAGAAAAAAAAAACTCAGTTGGGTCACTTTTGACCCAGGTTGTGCATCAAAGGGTTAATCAACATGATCCGGGTTTAAGTCAGCATTGTAATTAATCCCAAAGGTGTTAAATAGGGTTAAAAGTCAAAAGCACTCTTACAAAACTCAGCAAACAATTTCTTCATTAACCTTTCGTTGTTTACGGCGGCCTTTCCTAACATGTTGGAAGCATGGCTGGATTACTGACCGGGCCAGTGGGGCCAGCGCCCAGGGGCCCTTGAGGTCAGGGGGCCCCGGCCCAAAACATTATGCGATGCCTATCAACATTTATGATACAATATATTTTTATTTCCGAGGGCCCTCCATTTTAAGGATCCTCTGACTATTAGGGACTTTGACCCCAGGGCCTCTTGGGGGCCCTAGCCATGCTTTTGGGGCCCCTAGCCATGCTTTTGTACGGTGCTGGCGAGCTTCTGGCCCTCTGTTCTCCCTGTAACCCTAAAAAAACACTTATGTTCTCCGGGTCACTTTGAAAATCTTGACCCCTAACAGTAATCTTTTTTTTTACTTCGAGCTAGGAGGACGGGGACAGTGCCATACGGTGCGTCTCGTAGAGGAGAGCCCCCTGTGCGGTCCGGGCGAGCTTCTGGCCTTTTGTTCGCGCTGTAACCCTAAAAAACCACTTATGTTCTTCGGGACACTTTGAAAACCTTGACCCCTAACAGTAATCTTTTTTTTTTTACTTCGAGCTAGGAGGACGGGGACAGTGCCATACGGTGCGTCTCGTGGAGGAGAGCCTCCTGTACGGTCCTGGCGAGCTTCTGGCCCTCTGTTCTCCCTGTAAGCCTAAAAAACCACTTATGTTCTTCGGGACACTTTGAAAATCTTGACCCCTAACAGTAATCTTTTTTTTTTACTTCGAGCTAGGAGGACGGGGACAGTGCCATACGGTGCGTCTCGTAGAGGAGAGCCTCCTGTACGGTCCTGGCGAGCTTCTGGCCCTCTGTTCTCCCTGTAACCCTAAAAAACCACTTATGTTCTCCGGGTCACTTTGAAAATCTTGGCCCCTAACAGTTACTTCTTAAAACTTCGAGCTAGGAGGACGGGGACAGTGCCATACGGTGCGTCTGGTAGAGGAGAGCCCCCTGTGCGGTCCGGGCGAGCTTCTGGCCTTTTGTTCTCCCTGTAACCCTAAAAAACCACTTATGTTCTCCGGGTCACTTTGAAAATCTTGACCCCTAACAGTAATCTTTTTTTTTACTTCGAGCTAGGAGGACGGGGACGGGGACAGTGCCATACGGTGCGTCTCGTAGAGGAGAGCCTCCTGTACGGTCCTGGCGAGCTTCTGGCCTTTTGTTCGCGCTGTAACCCTATAAAACCACTTATGTTCTCCGGGTCACTTTGAAAATCTTGACCCCTAACAGTAATCTTTTTTTTTTACTTCAAGCTAGGAGGACGGGGACAGTGCCATACGGTGAGTCTCGAGGAGGAGAGCCTCCTGTACGGTCCTGGCAAGCTTCTGGCCCTCTGTTCTTCCTGTAACCCTAAAAAACCACTTATGTTCTCCGGGTCACTTTGAAAATCTTGACCCCTAACAGTAATCTTTTTTTTTTACTTCAAGCTAGGAAGACGGGGACAGTGTCATACGGTGCGTCTCGAGGAGGAGAGCCTCCTGTACGGTCCTGGCGAGCTTCTGGCCTTTTGTTCTCCCTGTAACCCTAAAAAACCACTTATGTTCTCCGGGTCACTTTGAAAATCTTGACCCCTAACAGTAATCTTTTCTTACTTCGAGCTAGGAGGACGGGGACAGTGCCATACGGTGCGTCTCGTAGAGGAGAGCCCCCTGTGCGGTCCGGGCGAACTTCTTGCCCTCTGTTCTCCCTGTAACCATAAAAAAACACTTATATTCTCCGGGTCACTTTGAAAATCTTGACCCCTAACAGTAATCTTTTCTTACTTCGAGCTAGGAGGACGGGGACAGTGCCATACGGTGCGTCTTGTAGAGGAGAGCCCCCTGTGCGGTCCTGGCGAACTTCTTGCCCTCTGTTCTCCCTGTAACCATAAAAAACCACTTATGTTCTCCGGGTCACTTTGAAAATCTTGACCCCTAACAGTAATCTTTTTTTTTACTTCGAGCTAGGAGGACGGGGACAGTGCCATACGGTGCGTCTCATAGAGGAGAGGCTCCTGTACGGTCCGGGCGAGCTTCTGGCCTTTTGTTCGCGCTGTAACCCTAAAAAAACACTTATGTTCTCCGGGTCACTTTGAAAATCTTGGCCCCTAACAGTTACTTGTTAAAACTTCGAGCTAGGAGGACGGGGACAGTGCCATACGGTGCGTCTCGTAGAGGAGAGCCCCCTGTGCCGTCCGGGCGAGCTTCTGGTCTTTTGTTCGCGCTGTAACCCTAAAAAACCATTTATGTTCTCCGGGTCACTTTGAAAATCTTGACCACTAACAGTAATCTTTTTTTTTTTACTTCAAGCTAGGAGGACGGGGACAGTGCCATACGGTGCGTCTCGTAGAGGAGAGCCTCCTGTACGGTCCTGGCGAGCTTCTGGCCCTCTGTTCTCCCTGTAACCCTAAAAAACCACTTATGTTCTCCGGGTCACTTTGAAAATCTTGACCCTAACAGTTACTTCTTAAAACTTCGAGCTAGGAGGACGGGGACAGTGCCATACGGTGCGTCTCGTGGAGGAAAGCCTCCTGTACGGTCCTGGCGAGCTTCTGGCCCTCTGTTCTCCCTGTAAGCCTAAAAAACCACTTATGTTCTTCGGGACACTTTGAAAATCTTGACCCCTAACAGTAATCTTTTTTTTTTACTTCGAGCTAGGAGGACGGGGACAGTGCCATACGGTGCGTCTTGTAGAGGAGAGCCCCCTGTGCGGTCCTGGCGAACTTCTTGCCCTCTGTTCTCCCTGTAACCATAAAAAACCACTTATGTTCTCCGGGTCACTTTGAAAATCTTGACCCCTAACAGTAATCTTTTTTTTTACTTCGAGCTAGGAGGACGGGGACAGTGCCATACGGTGCGTCTCATAGAGGAGAGGCTCCTGTACGGTCCGGGCGAGCTTCTGGCCTTTTGTTCGCGCTGTAACCATAAAAAACCACTTATGTTCTCCGGGTCACTTTGAAAATCTTGACCCCTAACAGTAATCTTTTCTTTTACTTCGACGGGGACAGTGCCATACATTGCTGGATTACTGACCGGGCCAGTGGGGCCAGCGCCCAGGGGCCCTTGAGGTCAGGGGGCCCCGGGGGGGGGGCCCTGGCCCAAAACATTATGCGATGCCTATCAACATTTATGATACAATATATTTTTATTTCCGAGGGCCCTCCTAGCCATGCTTTTGGGCCCTAGCCAAAATACTTCTCTGTTATAGTTGACTCCACTCCAGACCTTGCTCATGTGGACCAACTTACTTTTATTTTCAGGTTTGTTAATAATGACGGACATGTAGTTGAGCGTTTTCTAGCTTTTGAGCCTATTGAAAACCATAGTGGGGACAGTTTGGCAGAGTGTGTCGTTGCTATGGTGGAGAATCTGGGCCTAGACTTATCCAACTGTAGGGGCCAGTCATATAATAATGCAAGTAACATGTCGGGAAAGTACAATGGAGTCCAAGCTCATCTTAAACAAAGAAACCCTTTGATTTGTTATGTCCCCTGTGCAGCACATTCACTGAATTTAGTTGGTGTCAATGCTGTTGACAGTAGCCCAGAAGCTGGACATTTTTTTGACTTTGTACAGGCAATGTACACATTTTGTGCATCATCTACACACAGGTAGGGAAAGGTTTTCCGTGATACTGATATCAAACTCACACTGAAATCACTGTCAGGTACTCGATGGAGCGCACGAGCTGAGTCAACTAAGGCTCTTTGGAAATATTATGCACAACTGAGAGAGGCATTGAATGATATGTCTAAAGATATGGAGGAGAAATGTGTAACTCGAAGTGAAGCCTCTGCATACTTCTGGGACACAATACTACAGAGGTTCCAAGCCACAAGCCTGCAGCTGCAGAAGCATGATATTGACATACAGTGTATCACAGAAGTGAGTACACCCCTCACATTTCTGCAGATATTTAAGTATATCTTTTCATGGGACAACACTGACAAAATGACACTTTGACACAATGAAAAGTAGTCTGTGTGCAGCTTATATAACAGTGTAAATTTATTCTTCCCTCAAAATAACTCAATATACAGCCATTAATGTCTAAACCACCGGCAACAAAAGTGAGTACACCCCTAAGTGAAAGTTCCTGAAGTGTCAATATTTTGTGTGGCCACCATTATTTCCCAGAACTGCCTTAACTCTCCTGGGCATGGAGTTTACCAGAGCTTCACAGGTTGCCACTGGAATGCTTTTCCACTCCTCCATGACGACATCACGGAGCTGGTGGATATTCGAGACTTTGCGCTCCTCCACCTTCCGCTTGAGGATGCCCCAAAGATGTTCTATTGGGTTTAGGTCTGGAGACATGCTTGGCCAGTCCATCACCTTTACCCTCAGCCTCTTCAATAAAGCAGTGGTCGTCTTAGAGGTGTGTTTGGGGTCATTATCATGCTGGAACACTGCCCTGCGACCCAGTTTCCGGAGGGAGGGGATCATGCTCTGCTTCAGTATTTCACAGTACATATTGGAGTTCATGTGTCCCTCAATGAAATGTAACTCCCCAACACCTGCTGCACCCATGCAGCCCCAGACCATGGCATTCCCACCACCATGCTTGACTGTAGGCATGACACACTTATCTTTGTACTCCTCACCTGATTGCCGCCACACATGCTTGAGACCATCTGAACCAAACAAATTAATCTTGGTCTCATCAGACCATAGGACATGGTTCCAGTAATCCATGTCCTTTGTTGACATGTCTTCAGCAAACTGTTTGCAGGCTTTCTTGTGTAGAGAGTTCAGAAGAGGCTTCCTTCTGGGGTGACAGCCATGCAGACCAATTTGATGTAGTGTGCGGCGTATGGTCTGAGCACTGACAGGCTGACCCCCCACCTTTTCAATCTCTGCAGCAATGCTGACAGCACTCCTGCGCCTATCTTTCAAAGACAGCAGTTGGATGTGACGCTGAGCACGTGCACTCAGCTTCTTTGGACGACCAACGCGAGGTCTGTTCTGAGTGAACCCTGCTCTTTTAAAACGCTGGATGATCTTGGCCACTGTGCTGCAGCTCAGTTTCAGGGTGTTGGCAATCTTCTTGTAGCATTGGCCATCTTCATGTAGCGCAACAATTCGTCTTTTAAGATCCTCAGAGAGTTCTTTGCCATGAGGTGCCATGTTGGAACTTTCAGTGACCAGTATGAGAGAGTGTGAGAGCTGTACTACTAAATTGAACACACCTGCTCCCTATGCACACCTGAGACCTAGTAACACTAACGAGTCACATGACATTTTGGAGGGAAAATGACAAGCAGTGCTCAATTTGGACATTTAGGGGTGTAGTCTCTTAGGGGTGTACTCACTTTTGTTGCCGGTGGTTTAGACATTAATGGCTGTATATTGAGTTATTTTGAGGGAAGAATAAATTTACACTGTTATATAAGCTGCACACAGACTACTTTTCATTGTGTCAAAGTGTCATTTTGTCAGTGTTGTCCCATGAAAAGATATACTTAAATATCTGCAGAAATGTGAGGGGTGTACTCACTTTTGTGATACACTGTATGTACAGCTACACAACTTCTCTTGTCTTTACGAGACTTTGTGGCAGCACAGAGAGATAACTTTGAGGTGTTTGAAGGGGCAGCTTTAAATGTCACCACTGCTGTCCCCCAAGAGTACAGGCATGACCTCCAGCGTACAAAGAAGCACAAAATTATGTCTGATGATAGTGCAGAGCCAGGTGTAGCATTTAACGGAAATGACCATTTTCGGATCGAAACTTTCAATGTTGTCATTGACAAACTTGTGTCCTGTCTCAACCACTGTTTGAATGCATACACACACTTAACTGAGCTATTTGATGTTCTTTTCATGCCTGACAATATGTCCAACAGTGAGCTCACTTTAAAGGCTAACTCACTCGCTGCAGCATATCCTTCAGATCTGAACATGAGCCTGGCAGATGAATTGATACAATACAAATCATTCATAACAGAAAAAGAAAAATGTCCTAGTAAAATGCTAAAAACCATGATAAATTTGAATTTACAGTCAACCTTTCCAAATGTCTTCATAGCACTTAGACTTTTTTTGACTGTGCCTATCACAAATTGTGAAGGGGAGCGTTCATTCTCCAAACTGGCTCGTATTAAGAATGAACTCAGGATTAGGATGCGCCAAAACCGCCTGAACTCGCCTGAATTTTGATGAATTAGTGGACGACTTTGCAAGAAAGAAGAGTAGAAAGAAACTTATATAAAATAGATTCTTGTGTTAGGGTTAGTTATTGACAGGTTGTTTAATTTATTAATGTATTTATGTTTTTGGAGGGGGGGGGGGGGGGGGGGCGCGGGGGGGGCCCTGGGCAACTCTTTGCCCAGGTGCCCAGACTATCCTTAATCCGTCCTTGGTTGGAAGCACACGATTTATTAAAATGTCATTGCTCACTGTATCATTATAATTTTTCTTCACTTCGACTAAAGGGACTAAACTGTCAAAAACAAACCCTGACTATTATGCAGTACATCTTTCATCATACTGTTCCAAATCCAGATTTGTAAATCAGTCTGCCAAAATCAAGGTAAGATTCATCATGCCAAATGATGACACGCAGAGCAAAGTTCCGATTTTATGCTTAAAAGTCAAGTTAAATTTACTCGTATAGTGCCTTTTCAATAGACAATGTCTCAAAGCAACTTAACAGAATCCAGGATCAACAGACCGAAAACTCCAACAACTCAATCCAAAAACCTAACAAAACTCAACAAGTACTGGTTAGTTTGTTTTTGTTCGTTTGTTGGGATTTTAACGTCATGTTTTACACTTTGGTTACATTCATGACAGGAACAGTAGTCATTACACAAGACTCATAATTTCACAAGGTTATATCAGACACAGTCTTGGACACAATTTTGTATCTCCAATTCACCTCACTTGCATGTCTTTGGACTGTGGAAGGAAACCGGAGCACCCGGAGAAAACCCACGCAGACATGGGGAGAACATGCAAACTCCACACAGAAAGGACCTGGACCCGGACCGCACCACCTGGGGATCGAACCCAGGACCTTCTTGCTGTGAGGTGACAGTTCTACCCATTTAGCCACCGTGCCGCCCGTACTGGTAAGTGACCTACAAAAAACAGCATAAATGTTTACACCAGGTTTTCAGCTCTCAGTGGAGCTGCTTTATACCTCTATTAAAGCCACTTAATCATAACTACTGTACACAATCCAGTGCTCAGTTTCTTGGTAATACTAAATGTAATAAATGCTTACAGTTTTAGAAGGGGATGTCTAACTAATGGTCAAGTGTTGTTAAACTTTCAACCCTATACAGTAATAAGCCCAAAATGTGTATCGCAATGCATAATTCATAGCAATTGTGCACGTAATCTTCAGGTTTATACTAAATATAGGGCCAATGGTAGTTACTTGTAGACTGTGTGTTGAATGCAGCAGATAAGATCAGGCATAAAAATGATAAATAAAAAAAAGTGACTTTTATAAAAGATACATCATTTTAATCAAATGATGAGGTTGAAGTATCTCTGAAACAGCAATGGATGCTTAGACAGCTGTGGTGAGTACCCACAAACAGTGGCCTGAGGAGGACACGCTTTAAACAATCTTTCATTAATGCCAAAGTACACTAACGTCAATGTCATTTGGTGCAGACCAAAAAATGGCCTAAACAATGCCTTACATTGTGGCTAAAATTGTTGATCATTTTATTACTGGTGATAACACACCTCAATCCTTTCTGTGTACAGGGCTGTGTAAGCACAGGTCAGTCAAAGCGGCCATCCTAACTCCTGGAATGGACATCAATGCAATGGGAGAAGGTTGACTGAACAAGTCTTCGTTTTAAAACCTGTGTGCATCATTTACATGTGCAAGCACCAGGATGCACTGGAGGACAATCCATCTTGCAACATATAAAAAGTGAAGGGCCTGCTGGTAATGTCATGATAACAGTAACTGCAGGGCTACAGATGTCTTGTGGTGTCCATATCTCTGCATGCTAAGGTGGTTCTATACTGTTCTGGCTCATCAGTATAGTGTATCTTCTGTCTGATTAAGTTTATAGTTAAATACATATGATTTGTAATTGTGTCTCAATTGATATGTGTTTACTCACTCTCTCACTTAACCGCTGATCCAATTAGGGTCGTGCAGGGGTGCTGGAGCCTATCCCAGCTTTTCAATGGACGCAAGGCACACAGTAACACCCTGGACGGGGCGCCAGTCCATCACAGGGCATGATATGTGTTTAATGGTTTCTAAAAATGACAGATCGGACCTGTGTATTAAGTAATGTGCTACTTGAGTGCTATAACCTACTCTTATTGTTAGAGCAAATTTACAGTTTAGTTTAGTGATGTCAAACTATTTTGATCAACTTTGATTAATTTGTTCTGTATCTCTGATTATATGAGAACAAAACTAAAAACCAGCAACAAACTATCTATGTGTGCTCTATTTAATAATGAAAAATAATTAAAAAAAAAAACAACTGCAAAGCCCAAAAATGCTTGTCAGCTGTTTTAAACAGCTCCTCCTCCAGCTTAGATTCAAGTGCATTTCACTAAATTAAATTTAAATTGAATGATCCCACCCACAGTAAGTCAGTGCTACTAAATATAACTGTCACTTTTTAATAAATGTGTTTTTAGGATGAGCGCAGTGAGGTGATATTTGCAATGGTATATCAAGAGAGGGATGGTGGCACAGCCTGTAGAGATGCCCTTTGCTCATTATTAACACTTGGTTGGTCACACACTTAAGTTGGTGGGTGAAACCACCTTTACCCTAATTGATCAAAATAACCTATTTATTGTGTTGGGATTTGTTTCATAACTTTTGGGGTTTAAATCCCCAGCGGTGCTATTGCCCGGTCAGGCATCCATCAACAGACATTATTGCTATGTCTGAGGGGGTGGCTGAACATGAACATGCCAGCCTATTTAGTGCCAAAGAGGCATTATTATGTTAAATTTAAAATATCTCAAAGAAAAAAAAAACATAAAAGCAAAAAAAAAAAAAAAAAAAAAAAAAAAAAGCAAAACAGAAAAGGGTATGCAGCAATGGAAGCAATGATGTGAGGTTTTTTAGTCATAAAAACTTTAACTGTGTAAGTACTATGTTGGATAGCACTCTCTACTCGCTATTCTGGGGAAAGGCAAGGTATTTCTTTCTTCTATAGTAATTAGTAGTAATCTTCGGTGGGCATTTGAATTTTCTGGCTGGTCAAATTTTCCTAAATAGGGTATGTAAACAAAGGCATAGTTTAAAAGAAGGGGGCAAAAGGTGAGCTTTTTATAAAATTATAAGATATTTTATTATCTCCCAACTAGCAATAAATAAGCTATAGCTAGCCTGGAGCTAACAAGCTAGCTGGCTGATCACTAAACCAGTGGCCACCAAGTGAACTGGTAACCTAAATGAAACATGCAGCCTTCAAAACATGCAACCTTAACCTAAGACTTCTAACATAAGAACCAGAGAAAAGAATGAACAGGAATTAAAGTTATGAAAGTTGTTCTTGGATTGCTGAGAGCAATTAGCTACAAACAGGTTTAGCAGTTCACGTAACCAAATTGCTACTGCGTGTGTGACTGTGTTGTGGTATTGTTACAATTGTTATTTATTATACATTATAATACATTGTTATCCCAGCAAGACCATATATTTAAATCTATCTTGGTAAAAAAAAAATCAGAATTCCAACAGAGAACCTGAAGAACAAAGTTCCTCAGCTATCTCCATGCTTTCAAACAACAGTCTACTCTTCTGTAATTTTGTAATGGGAGGCTTTAAGTATACCCTGTCAGTCCCCTACACTTTATAGTCCACAAAGACACCTATAATAGTTACTTTAGGGTGTTCCTACTAGCTGTATACATCCTACTTAGCATGGAAAGGGCATGTGGGAGCAATTGATGATGAGTCATATTTAACATTCATCTTTCATGATACAGACTGTGCTACTTACTATTGATTGCTAAAGACATGCTTAGTGTCAGAATCTGTAATGCTTTATCATACTACTTATTTAACACTGCAATATAAAAAATACTATATATATTTTTTTATATAAACAATTATATATATTATATATAGTTATTATAAATAATTATATATATAATATGTATATTATATATGTAATGAGAATACAGTATATGTGAAAATGTAAAACTGATAAGGTAAAACTTGTCTTTCCTTTTCAGTGTAGTGTAGAAGAAAAAATGTACACCTGCATGACAGTTGCAAAACTTATAAGCATGTCTAAAGGCCTGTTCATCCATCCACAATATTTCTACATAATATTTTTACTTTTTTCAGTAAGCACATTAAAGCTAGGTAAAAAAAACATCTTTAGAATGTCGAATGTAAAGGATTAAACAAAATGATGTTCATGGGAATACATCATAAGCTTAATTAAACATAGGTTGCCTTATGCATACAGAATGTTTTTAATTCTATAGAATAGTTTATGCTAGTGAAAAGTGACCATTAAGCCATTTTGTTATCCATTCCAGTTTAATGAGCTGAAGTCCTAACCAAAAATCCTAATCAGTATTACTGTATGAAAATCACATTTAAAATAAAATTACAAAAGTAATGGGCAGTGTCCGGAAGACAATACCAGACACGGCTGGTCAGCATGATTATGCACTTTTTGATTAAGATAAAACATAAAACTGATCATGGTGAAAAACCGTGTACAAAAAAAGTCAGTGAACCAAAGACATCTAACATTTATATAAAATAATATTGTAAATGTTGTAGCTTTCATAAGTCAGTATCTTGTCTGTAAATGTACAATGTACACCTGCACCTGTTGATGTATAGATAGATATGGCTATATTGGCCCAATTCAATGTGCAATACGGCGAGCCACTCTATCTACTATTTAATATTCAATCTATATTTAATTTGTACCATACACGGTATACTTGGAACTGCAACTCTCTGGACCTTCATTCATTCATTTTTTCACTTAAATCTTTCCTGTAGTTATGCAATATATGTAAAACTCAGGTTACTTTCAGTCTTGGTTGTTATGTTTATGTTGTTTTGAATTTATATTGTTACATTTTTATAGTGTGTAATTGATGTATAATGCTACTGGGACTTCAATTTCCTTTGGAATCTATCTATCTATCTATCTATCTATCTATCTATCTATCTATCTATCTATCTATCTATCTATCTATCTATCTATCTATCTATCTATCTATCTATCTATCTATCTAATCTACAATAGTTTTATAATAGAAAAAAGGTACAAAATAAACCAATTAAATCAGATTAAATATTGCTTTAAAACTTAAGTAAGACATGTATAGTCCGCTAGCTTCAGAATTATATGTTTATAAAATACTGTGCATTTCATAAACTTAATTTTACAGATACGATCCTAATCACCACTGTTTACTACAGTGGATGAGCTGTGACGTTTGGGCAGGGGCGTAACTACAGGAGAGGAAGGGGGGGGGGGGGGGGGGGGGTTAGGTGCACTGGGGCCCATGGCGGTGGGAGGCCCTCCACGACATGAACTTAACCACTCACCTCACTGCCCTCCCATTGTGTGCACTCGCCAGGTTGTTATTATTATATTACAATATTTTCGCTAAGTAAAATTAAAATAACATTTTATATAAATAAAATAATAATTTGTTGAGGGGGCCCAATTTTTTTTTGCACTGGGGCCCATGAGCTCCTAGTTACGCCACTGCGTTTGGGTCTGTTTGTTGTCTCCAACACCCCTGGAAACCCTAGCTAGGAATACATGGCATCTTTTTGGCTTTGATATAATTTTTATAACAATATAAGGTTTTGCTTCTTTGGAAAAAAATGGATGTTTTTAATTACTATTTTTCTAAATTCTCATCTTATTAAGTGCCTTATCCTGTCATGTTCTGATTCATACAGTATAACAACCATGTGTGGTTTTTAGATATAATCAGTCATGGTTGACTGGTTTATCTCCAGTAACAATTTTCTTTCTCACTCTGTTTAATAGGTTGCTGTATGTAAGCAAGCAATAAGATTGGAATGCAGGTCATGCCTAGTGATTCCACTTGTACAGTGGCTGAATAATATTTAAAAAAGAACATGTTATAGATGTTGTGGCCGAGGCCTCACAATCCTGTTCTGGGTGTGTTACTGCATTGTGACCAGTGAAAGTACAGTGGTACCTTGAAACCCAACATCAGTTGGTTCTGGGAGTTTAAAAGGCATTGAGTTTTAAGGTATTTTTGCCCATAAGGATGTATGGAAAACCTGTTAATGTGTTTCATGGTCCCGTGGAACTCCATATATTTTAAGCTAATGTAAAATAATGGGGTTGTTTTTGACACTTATACACTGAAAATAACACATATATTATACAAAAAAAATGAAATACAATTAAAAAAAAACTGTTAAAATCAATAAAAAAATACAATAAAACCTGCACTTTACCCTTTACTTCTTTATTGTTTCCTTATGCTTCTTAATTAGTGGAGAGAACTTCTGAGCAGTAATATTTAAGAGAAGTTTAGTGTTTCTATGTCATTCTTTTAATACATTAAGTCACATTAGGCTTTTTATTAACGATAAGCGATAAGTTTTAGACTCTCTCTGAAAAGCTGATTCTCACCATTTCTTATAACCTTGAGCTATAACACAAGTTTAAAAGTGAAAGTGAGGAATATCCAGATAAACACAGATACATGTGGAGCTTTCAGAGTGGATTTGACGGTTATTCCACACAAATGCAGATTCGTCTCATATTCACACTTTGAAGACGTTTTACCGCACCACTCAAGCCGAGCACTGAACAAAGCAGCAGTCGCACACATGTTGAGTTTAAGGGCAATGTTGAGTTTAAGGATACAAATTTCTTTGACGAAGGGTGTTGAGTTTTTGAGTTTAGGGGACGTTGAGTTACAAGGTACCACTGTATACTAGATTGCACACAGTGACTTAATAATCTTATGGTGTAATTTTTTTATGTATTATTTTTGCCATTAATTAAAAGCTGCTAAAACATCAATAATACTACATTCAAAATATGCTTTGCATTTTAAATGACATAATACTGTAAAACCTTTAACACTGTTTCCCAAGCATCTACTGTATGTTCATACACCCCAAAAAAACTTCTCGGCTTATAATGAAGCTCATAGATGCATAGATGATCTAAAATTTACACACAATTACTTTGACAAATCAGAACCCAAATAGATGAATCCCATTTAAAAAATCAAAGAGGATTATGAAACTGATAAATCATTGTTTTTTGTCCCTTTCCTTTGAGCAAATTTACTTTAATTATCAAATATTACAATGCTGCAATAAGGGCTGTACAGAGAGTATCCCCATCACCTCACAGCAGATGTGCCTGGATTCGAGCCCTATCTGTGTGGAGTTTGCGTGTTCTCGCTTTGTTTGCAGGGGTTTTCTCTGGGTGCTCCAGTTTTCCACCACAAGTCCGAAAACATGTATTCAGGCCAATTGGAGATAATTGCCCTAAATGTGAGTGTGTGTATGTGTGGGGGGGGTGTCCTCTGTGATGGACTGGCAACCGGTCCGGGGCGCTTCCTGTCTTGTAGCCTAATGAATCGGACCCACCACGACCCTGATTAGGACAAAGCGGTGGTAACACAGAAAATGAATGAATGCTACAATAAGCTGTAACTGCCTACCCTGACTTGTACCATAGCAGCAAAATCCTCATATTATAATTTGCAGCAACCAGCCATCCTGCTTTATACCTACAGAACAAACAGCACTCAGCTATTTTTTCAGATCTATTTGTAGTGTGTAAATAAATTATTATAAAGGCAGCAGTGTTAGTGTCTTAAGCACTTAGTATCTCAGCATATTTCATTCCTCGATGATACTGTAGATACCTGAAGACATGCTTCAGAGATCTGTCTGAAAATGAAAAGTGCCAATCAACACTTCTTAATACTTCCAGGCCTAGCAGCAGCTATAAATTAAAATTCTCTCAATAATGCAGTATCAATGGTACAGAAAACAGACATGAAAAAGTGGTAGTTGACTAGACAGTAAACGAAATATATGAACACATAACAAATATACATATAACTAATACAAATGAGTGGCTAATTACTGAAAGTTTTCAAGCATTAAATTAAGCAGTTACTTATCCAGTATACAGCTGTTTGTGCGAATTATCAAAGTAAAAAAACTAAAATAGCAAGGAAACATGCTAAAAAATTGACTCCAACATCCCTTTTAAAATCAATACGGGCTTATTAAAGAGCTAATTAGTTGAGTAACAAGTAGAATTTTAAAAAGTGCAGCGCTGAAGAAACTCTTGGAGCAGGATTGGGAATCATTGCAGTAAATGAACCTTCCTGGCCACAGGCATTTGGCTAATGAGAATAGTTAATCGTTAAACTACTGCTAAATGTGTCATTTTATTAATAATTATCAGTGTTAAATAATACATTATGTAATGTGCTTCAATGTGCTCTGATTTATGGTGCCAGCACAGAGACGGGAAAGGAGTGCTGTCAGGGTGTGTCTCTCTGTACACAGTGCTAATCTGCATTGCACTTGTCAAAGTGTAGGTGACAAAATGCATACAGCTGCTGCCCACGTGTCGGAAGGGGCATGGGTTAGCTCCATTCTCCTCAATCAGAGCGGGGATTGGCATTGGTGGAGAGGAAGCATGACGCAATCAGGTAATTGGACACGCTAAAAGGGAGAAAAAGGGGAGAAAATGCATTTTTTTTTTAAATAAGACAACAAGTGTAGCAGGATGAGGTGTAGCCCATACATGTGAGAATGGGAAAATGAATGCAATACGTGGGATGGTTAACGAAGGTAAAACAATACTGTGGTTAAAGCGCCACAAACAGAAATGAAACTACATCAAAGAATGGCAAAAAAAACTGAACTAAATGAAAGAAACAAATGAATCCAAATAAAATCTGCAGCCCAAAGCGGATGTAACAGAGCAAGACGAGATAATTATTTTATTATTAGTAGTATAAATTCTTTGTGTGAATTCTCACAAAATTATTACTTTATTTATTTTTAGCGCGTCCAATTTTTTTACCCAATTGCGTTATGCTTCCTCTCCACTGGAGCTATACCTCGCCCCGATTGAGGAGAGCACGTGTGCAGTAGCCGACCGCATCTTTTCACCTGCATGAGGCGAGTTCATATACGGATCAGTTTGTGTACGGACAGCCACACCCTGATCTCATTATTCCTCGACTGTGTGCAGACGGCATCAACCAGCCAGCAGAGGTCGTAATTCACTGAGTTATGAGGAGTCCCTATGCGGCTTATCCTACCCTATGAACAACAAGCCAATCGTTGTTCATGTAGCCACCCAGTCCAGCCAGATGGCAGAGCTGAGTTTAGAATCGATGAGTTCGAAATGTCAGCTCTGGTGTGCTAGCGTGTTTTACCACTGCGCCACTTGAGCGGCATAAATAATTACTTTTATTAAGAACAATTCCTTTGTTGGTAAGAGCAGATTTGTTGAATTGTATTTGTAGTAGCTGAGTTGTTAAATTGTACATACAGTATTTTTTTCTAGAAAATATATAATGGTTAGTGATTTGTTATTATAACACACAAGTTCAGTGTGTTTGTACTAAAATTCCCTGCAGTAACACAAACAATTGCAAAAGCTCGTTTCGGTTCAATTTTGCGCCTTTGTGCTAAGGTAACAGTGCATGTTCATTGCTGGAGGTACGTCACATATAAAAAAAACTCTGTGAATAAATGTATACTGTACACTTTTAAGGTAAAGTACTGTAAATATGACTTGTAGTAACTTTATGACTCTTAAATGATGTGTTTTTGTAAGTATTAGTACATTTTTAATTAGTTTTGATACTTTAATTCTTGGTGGAATTACCAGCCATGGTCTGTACAGAGAGCCACAGTTTTGGCGCCAATCAAACTTGCTAAAGAATGAACTAGAAAATACGCGTAACCTTCCTTTTCCCCTTTTTACTCTAAAGAGCTATTTGCAGTTGCAATCTGGAAAAAAAAAGTGTAAGTGTGTATGCAGGAGCAATAAAAGACGCAAACAGGAAGGAAAGCTACTCTGAGTCAGTCATTGTAGACTGCTTAAACAGCTCTTATCAGATTAAGGCTGTAGTTACTGCCACTCTGGTGCTGTGACCCTTCATCAAATCATCCGGATCGGCTCATTGCAGATCACAGAGCGAGCTGCTATGATGTGTATGCTATGGTCAGACTTTGTTTAGTAACAGTAGTGAGAAATAGTGATGTGAACCCTTAGTTATGAATGCCCTAGTTCTAATTTGGGCAGACGGCATTAATTTTATGAATTGTAAACTTTTGGGAAGTGATACATTTTCTAGTAGTTTCACACTCTTGGAAAATGGTAGAAGCAGAGTCCCGGATGGGTTCTAATGGAGCAGTATTTAAGAAACAGCCCACATACTGGCGGTGTTTTTACCATTTGGCCAACATAGTGGGTTAATTGGAAAAGCAGATAGGAGATTATTGACAGCATGACTCTTTGATGAAGACTATGGCAATGACAAACCAATGGCTGTGTTCAGAAGCGATGGTACTGACAAATTTAGTCAGTGAGTGGGTGGACATAACTAAGACATGCATAAAAAGCCAAACTGTGAGCTGACTGAAGAAGTAGTGGAGATTTTTTGCAGATTTATGTGCAAAGTCAGAGATGTGGTGAAAATATCACTTTATCATGTCTTTGTATACTATTTTGCCAAAGCACCGGGAAAATCCTGTTGATTACTGGATCAGATCTAATAAAGCAGCAGATACAGCTGATGAAGAACTACAACATCAAAGATAGAGAATAGAGGACATATGTGGAGAAGTGGCCTGCTACCCTGATCACGGACAGTCCATGTATCTTTAAATGCAAGCAAATTAGTGAATGAACATCAAGATATTCAAGTGCGAGCTGATGAATATCACAGAGAATCAAGGGCTTCAGCAAAGTCTAACATCCACACACAAACTCTTTAAGAGCCATCCTGCTGCAGTTATTGAAGCAGAATCACACCAAACATTAAGTGGTCCAGTTTCAACTTAAAATGAAAACCAACAGGTGCTCAGGTGTCACGAGGTAAAACACGCTAGCACACCAGAGCTGACATTTTGGGTGTGTTCGAAAACCTAGGGAGCTGCCTTGCTGTCTTACTGTCTACATAGGCAGCTGACTTAGTAGAGAGGATTCTAATAAGTCAGTGATTATAAGTCAGGTTATTCGAACGCACTACTTCAGCGATTGCATCGGGTTTAGCATTTCGCGTTTAGCATTTAGCATCTCGCCATTAAAACCAATAAACTGAGGTAGCACAGCACGCTAACGTCAATATAGCATCTCCCTTCATGTACCGATAACGGTTACATTTCCTGACAAGCCCAAACGTGCAAATAAAAACACTCGGTACAAGTTTATACAAGTTAAAAATCAGTAATATTTTATTTACGTTTGAAAATAACTCGTTTCTCCGCCCCGTCAGCCATGAATGCTGGGATTGTCTTGATCACTAAGGCAGCGTCCGATGCTTACTTGTTCTTGAGCCAAAATAACATTGAAATAATAAGATACCTCAGAAGTGAGGATTTTAAGGCATCTAGGATTTCGAACAGCCTCCTTCTCGGGAGCGCGCACAGGATGACGTAAAATGCTGCCTATGTAGACAGCACACTAGCTTTTCAAACACACCCCTTGAACTCGTCTGCCATCCGTCAGGCTGGGCACCTACACAAACAATGACTGGCTGTTGTTGAAGGGAGCTGCTTGCTAATTAATGGCACCTGTGTTCCCTTCGTACACAAAGCTGATCTGCATATAAACTCACCTTGTGCAGGTGAAAAGATGCAGTTGGCTATTGCACACGTGTCGGAGGGGGTGTGTTAGTCTCGGCTCTCAGTCAAGGTGGAGATGAACATCAGTAGGGAGGAAGTGTAATGCAATCAGGTAATTACATACGACTAGATTATCTTTTTAACACTCATATCCTTTTTACACTTCTATCTTACCTCACACTACCACTGCTGGTCCTGTTTCAATTTCTCTCTAGCCAAATGAACAGCATCTGCAGACACCTTACTGTTCACAAGGTCCAGCAGTCAGATAATAAGGTTCCTGATCGCATGTCGAACATGCTGGAACAGGCAATTTTTCAAAGTGGAGCAGCACAGTACAGCCTCACCTGTACACAGGCAGAAATGTCATTATGATTTTAATTTGCTGCCATGCCAAGTCTGTAGTGAGAGCAGCCAATCTTCATTGTTGCACTGTCAATCTGACCATCTTTGCTTCAGCTTTCTAGCCCCTGTTCAAAAGTCTGCATAGTAAGGCCTCATGATGTGTTTTTTCCTGGGCACCAATGTATAGCCTTTTTGCACAGAATCTGAAACAAAGCAGTTTCAGTCATGCTTGCTGGTTTAAGTGATGTGTAACACATGTCTATCTTGATAGGTTGCAAGTACAGTGTAGTTGACAGAGGGCAGTACATCTTATTGAGCCCCAAGAGGCACCATGATTGCCAGGGTTAATACATTGTAGCGGGCAAACAGGTGGAACACTGAAGATCATGAACCTTTCTGATAAGCCTGTTTGGCTGAGACATAATCCTAAGCTCACATTGGAAGATTTTGAACTAGCCTGCTGAATACTTGCTGAGGTAAAACCTACACCAAGTCCTAAATGTATCCTAAGTCTTTGTGATGTATCAGAAAAATGTAAAAAAAAAATGACCTGGCAGATCTTATTGTCTGCTGCTATAAAGATATATCCTTGTGTCACTGACAACAAACGATTCAGGCTGCTTTATAGTTCCACAGAGCCAGTACCATAAGCTGTGAGAGGTCCTAAATGCAATGGAAGAGAAAGAAATTATTCAAAAGTCTACCAGTAAGTATGCATCAGTACTCGTGTGGAAGATAAATGGGATACTTTGTTTGTGCACTTCCACTGGCTGAATAAGAGAACTGTTAAAGAGGCACATCCATTACAGCACCAAGCAAACTGCCTGGCTGCCCTTGGAGGCAACTCCTAGTTCAGCACAAAGGACCTGACTTCCGGTGCCATTAGACAAGGGTGATAAAAAATACTCACTTTTCTACAACCAATGGGTATATATGCATATTACCATTCCCCAAAAGGCCTTAGTCCATGTGTACAATGACTGCTATTTTTTCTTAATGATGTGTTTACACTCCTGATAAGAGCATAGCATTGGAATACTTGGAAATGGTATTCAGTAGGTTACACAGACATACAGTAATCTAGCTTCTAAGAAGTGTCACTGGTGTGGACCGATGGATGTGACAAGGACTGCTTAAAGTACTGTATATCAATGGCTTTGTTAACTTCTCATTTCATGGTATCTACTGACATTTCCTTCGATGCACTCTGAGCTGTCCCGTTTTGGGTTCAAAACCAAAGCTAGACAAATAGCATTCACGAATTTGCTTCTGACCCGATCTCAGAATAATTCTTCAGCTTATAGGTTGGAATTTCTGATTCTTAAATGGACTTTATCACAAGTCATTGGTTAAAAAGACCTTAATTCACTGTTTGGACTGATAATAATCTGCTCACCCATATAATGACCAAGCAAAAGGTTGATTGTTGCGAGCAGCACTGGGTGTCCAACTATGACATTAAATATGTGCCAGGCTTGCAGAATATTGTGGCTGATGCCTTTAGTCACTTGCTCTTAAACAAATTAAATGTCAGTTGCAAGCTCCTCAATGAACCAAGTTCCTCCAAGTGCAGGATCAAGACACACACACACTGAGCAACCTAAAGTTTCTATCCATCATACCTAGTCTGTAAACGCACATTCAATTCACACATTGTCTCAGACGGGTGCAGTAGAAGAAGTGTCAGCTATTTCGGAGTCCTACAATGAATAGGAATTGTGAGCAGAGATTCACGCAAATGGCACACCATCTCCTTCAACTCATCCTTAATAATGTTTTTCATTGTGTCTGTTCTTTTATCAAAAGCACTGCCAAAACAGCTCTTGTCACATTGAGACCATATTTACTGCCACACGGTGAAGTAACTACTGCCACACAGAGAGGCAATGGAATGAATAGATGAGTGCATTAGTGGAGTAGGGGATATCACACTACACACACATGCCCAGCTAAGAAAGGAGACATTAGCCCCACAGGGACATAAGACTATGCTTTCCCCACTGGACGTGCATTTGCCCCACAGGGACAGTGGTGACATGGCCCAGAAGAAACGCATGATTAGAGGGTAAAGTAGGAAAAGAAATCAAATAAATGTGGTGAAAACTGAGTAACCTTAGCATTAGCTACTTGGTCCACTGGTGTAAAAGAAGAGGAAAGAGTTTAGTATATGGTGGTATGTAAATACAAAGAAGTGGAGCAGCCACAAAATTACTGACACAGCCTGCGTCCAGTGTGGATTCATCTGTGGGGTGCTGTGTGTGGTCATGCCACCTCTGGAGGCAGCTCATCCGTTCAGGGTGGTTACAGCTGATTGGGAATTTCTTAGAAAAAGATCAAAGAATGTCGGCATAAAGGCTGATGGAAACAAAAGATACCAGCCACACAGAGCATGCAAAGGTCACTCAGACACAGAAACCAAAACATTCTGATGAGGACCGTCTCTCCTAGGTTCAGTGCATTAATGCTGATGAGACGCAGAGACTGCCTGATTAAAAAAAACTGCCACAGATAGTTGTGTGCCTCCATGCCCCTGTGGGTCATTAGTGACAGTGTAGATAGACTTGGTTCTGTGATCTTCACAGCAGGTGGGTCTGTTAGATTTGCTACATTGCTAAGCCAAATTATTAGGACTACCGTCCAAAAATGTGAAAGCACAGTTTGTAACAATTTTTATGGTCAGGAATACAGTATATTAAATATTGGGCTGAGTATACAGCATAACAGTTTTAAACCAAAGTGTCTCATATAAATTCAGCTACAGTATAGCTATCTGGTGCAAAATTGTCTCCTGTGAGCTCTCAGTTTAAAATTTCACTTGTGTCAACCCTGACAGGTCAAAAATGCAAGAAGGGGTGTAGGAGAAAATATTATTACTCGTGTCACAGAGCAGAAAGAAAGTGTAAACTGTATCGCATTACACCAGAGAGAACATTTTCAATATAGAAAGCATCACAAGACAACATCTGCAGAAAATGGTTTTGTTAAGCTACTGTGTGCATCGAGGTGCCATCCTGCTTGGTTAAGTGAAGTTGAGATGAAGTTTTATTGTGTCCTATCTAGCAAGACAGTCAACTGAGAAACACACAGATTTTAGAAAGACATTTCCCTGTCTAAACCAGACTGTTTGCCCCTGACTTACACGCTTGAATGAGCCATTACTGATTCTGGGCTAATAATAATAATTATTATTACTATTATCAAAAGCCGAGGTGCTTTGACTAAGTCCTTAGAGGTTTTATGTGTTTGACTTTACCCGCAATGCCCAAAAGTCAAACCCTTAAAGTTATTTAGAGAAAAGAAATCCTTCATTAAAAAATATTTTTAACAGAGCCATATGTGCCACAATTACAGGAACATCTAAAATTTAAAGAAAATATAAGTACAATATTCTTCATTTATATTTTAATATTATTATATTTTTAAGTTGATCAGATGGTCTAGGAACATTTTAGCAGTAATCCATAACTTGTTTTGTTTTACTGGGGTAGATATATGAGCTGACAGAGTTCAAATAATCTTAGTCATTTGAGAACACAAAATGCAAGTAAGGGGAAAGTGTGTTGACCTTGCAGGAAATGGCTATAAAATACTTATTAGAAATGTCCATATCTTTAGTTTTGTAAGTTTAGGTTTATAATTCTAAAGTTCCAATCAACTAAAACTGTAATAAAACTTCCATCGTTCCAAAATTGGGTCCTTGTCTCACGCACAGTGCATAAAATAGTTAACGAAGCAAAATATTCCCCAAGGATGACTGTTGGAGAGCAAAAAAAATAGCATCTTGTTCACAAAACTACCATCAGACACCACCTACGTGCCAAAAGATTATTTGGAAGACATGCCTGAAAAAAAGTTTCTCCTGTCATCTAACCTCAAATGTAAGTACATGGAGTTCACTAAACACTACTGGGACTTTGACTGGAACCATGTACTCTTCTGAGATTAAATGGAAATTAATCTTTTTTGCCAACATACACTCAATGTGGGTTCAACGACAGTAAATAGAAACCTAATGCCAATCATTAAGTATAGTGGACAGTCTGTGACTTTTTTTTTTCTACAAAGTCCATAGAAATCACTTTAAGAAAAATGTTTGGTTAGCAAAAATCACTTGCTATTACTTAGTTTTGGCTAGCTTTAATCTTTAGAAGAAACTAACTTGAATAAGATTACGCAAAAAATGTCATTAGTCTGTTTATAATTCATGGCTTCCTTTGAGCAAAAATAAAACAACCATCTGTTTAAGAGACAATTCAGAAGCCCACAAATTTAATTCAAGTGTTCTGCTTTGCACCCACAAATATGACCCACAATCATCAGATGAATCTAAAATCACCTTTAGAAAAAATGGTAATCAGACCAGTGAATCAGCCTAGAACTCTGACATTGTGATAATACAATACACTGTCAGTATTTTATCTTTCATAAGATCTGTGCTCTTTTTAACACTGACTCTTTGTAATAAATATGGCTGTTATCATTAGATCGTTTGGTCTTTAATGTTCTGAGTGGGTGAATTTACTATGCTGTCAGATCTCAGATAAAATACCTGCAGTCCCAAGGTCATCTAGGATCAGTTCAGCTCTTCAGATTATGTCTGTTACAGTATTTGAACACAAAATCAGAATCTACCTCAGTGGACTTACTCTAAAAGTAAAGAATATAGGCTGACACCAGAAAGCTTTTATAAATACATAATTATTACTAAAACTAAATATTTTTGTGAACTAGATAAACATCAAATTGGAAAACTATAATTAGCCTCTAAAACTCAATAAAATAATAAAAAAAAACATACATTTAAATAATCCCCCCTTAATTATATATTGCTATTTATTGATTTATTCTTTTGTTCATTCATTCTTTTTTTCTTTCTAATCTTTCTAATACTTCCTAACCTTTGGGCCACATAATTCTGTTGTGCATAGTAAATAAAGATGTGACTGAGATAATGCATTCCTTTTCCTGTCCAGTCACTGGAAGCCAGGGCACCATGGGTGTGAATGTTAATGCATAACTAAATGCCTTAACTGCATAAATAAATTAAATGCTAAAACACTTGACAACCAGCATGAGCATGACTTTAGCATGTAAACAAGATGAATTACAAAATACCCCCCTGTGGCTTTGCAGGACAATTTAACCTCATACATTTAACCTTATACTGTATACAACACATGGCACAGCATAACATAGCAGTTTGATTGATACAAATTTCATTATTTTATCTGCTACATCTACTGAGATTAGCTTTGTGTGTGTGTAGTGGTGTTGTTGGGATACTTAAACATTACAGTGTTAATACTGGGAGACAAATAAAGCTGCAACCAAACGTTTAAAGCCAACAGTGACCTGAGATCATTAAATGTCTACAGATAAAAAAGCTAGAGAACAATGAACAAATGTGCATGAAATAAACAAAAATCTTTAACTCATTGTAGCTCTTTAACTGTATCTATGATAAGTACACAGGTTATGGTGGCCAGTAAGCCAAAACACTGCTGAACCTGATACACTCTAAACAACACACACTACTGTGGTGGAAAAACCCTTTTAATAAATACCTTGAAGACTGGATTGTAAGTAGAAAAGAGGTTTAATTCTTATCTGCAGATAAGGATCACACCGTCAAGCCTCTCATAGAAAACTTGAGCAGTGTGATCCCAAGAAAGGGAATGATCCACTTATATACATAGAGACAAATGTCCTTAGGGGACAGTGGGAAAGTTCACATGTTGACAGATGTTACTTAGGTAGGAAACAGGATCTGTAAGTCATAACACTGTGAGCAACAGAATTTGTAGGTCACTTAATAGCAAGCAATGCGTGCTTTGTTATGTATTAATTAACATTTTCCTTCACACTACCATATTACCAACACACATAACCAAGTGCCATTACAGGGCTAGTAACCATTGCCTTGCACCTTTACATTTTGGGGGGTTCATGGTGTAATTGTAGATTAAATTGTACAATGTCACTTTTCTTATAAAAAATAAAAAAAAGTAGGAACGATGTTGGTGCCCCGTGTGAGGAATAAAAGCATGTCTGTGTAAAGACAGAAATAAAAAAGTACAAATTTTTATCCATCAAATTTTAAAAGTATTCTCAATGTGCATTGTTTAATCTGTGTAAAGAGCGCCAAAGAAATATGGAGCTATAAAATAGACCTGACAGCTAAAATAACATTACATGAGATAAATTTAATTCTGAAAGTTGAAGACTGCTTCAGTATCCTGAATTTCCCTTTGCTTTTCAGAGAAAGAAATAACATAAGACAGAAACAAGCCTGGTTACTCCACCCACGTCTGTCAAAAGCTCTTTCCTTAAGTGCTCACTTGTGTCAACTGAATGGGAGAGGTCCCACTGGTACTTTGCTGCAACCTAGATTCATCAAAAGTGTCTGTAATATTTCCAAGCTTCATGATTATAGATGATAGTGTGGCTTGACAATTTTTTTCGGACTCAGAGCTCTTGTAGGCTAATGATTACATGCTTAAAAATTAATTTCAGATGTTGACAGTGCCTGCTATAAAAAATGTGCAAGGATGAAAGTGTAATAAATAAGTCATTTAATTTTGCAGATGGTACATGACAACACATGTAAGTCATTACAGATAAGTCAACAAAAGGTCAGACGCAAGAAGCCAAAGTGAGACAGTTTCTAACACTGCCAGTAAAGCAGTTTTTGCTAAGCAAATGAGTTTCTCTCTGAAATGTTTCCTCAATTTATGATCACCTGTACACTTTTAACATCTAGAGCAGTGGTTCTCAAACTGTGGTACGCAGCACGAGGTGGTACGCCAGATAATTACGGAAAAGTAATTACCGGTACATGCACCAAAAAAATAAATAATTTATAATTATAAATAAAAAAATGATATAAAAAAAAGTGTAAATTACTAATAAAATCTGTTTCAAAGTTCTTATAATTCTATTTTAGTTAAATCAGTTTAATTTAAACAAATTGTATTAAAACTAATGTGTTTTTAAAAATATTGGGGGCTACGCAGACACCATACTTCAGTACGTCTATATTTCACGTTCGCGGTTTCCATCTCGAAATTTCCGAAGCGTTATCAGTAGGTCTCTCGCTTTTGTCAGAATCGAAGGTTAAAAATTAGTGCTTCCAATAAGACTATTATATCATGGCTGAAGGTAGCAGATGCCAGGAGCAGTGAGCCCAACCCTGGTAAATCACACACACCTGTTGAGCAGGAGGAAGATAATTCACCGGCCGCCCTTGCAACATCCAGTGCTAATTTAGACACAGACAGCACTGCTGGTGTTAGCAAATGCTGAAAAAGTGCTACAAGACGGTACGATGCAAGTTATTTAAGTTTGGGATTGTTGAGACAGATCTGCGTTTGAAGGTCACTGATCTCGTTCCTGACATCACAAAGCTGTGCTCCGCTAAATAGGCACACCCCTCTCACTGAAATAGTAAGTGTTAACTGCATATATATATATATATATATATATATATATATATATATATATAGGTGGTACTTGGAAGTTTTGGTTTGATAATGGGTGATACTTGGTCTAAAAAGTTTGAGAACCACTGATCTAGAGGATTATTACCCATAACTTAAGCTAAGTCACATAGGCTCCAGTTTAAAGCCCTGCATGTGCAAGATGCCTCACAGTTGCTAGAGAAACAAGACTGTCACACACCCCTTTCCGATACGTGTGCAGTACCGACTGCATCTTTTCACCTGCATGATTTGAAATCAAATACGGATCAGCTTTGTGTATGGAGAGCCACACCCTGTCCACATTATCCCTTGACTCTGTGCAGGCACCATCAACCAGCCAGCAGAGGTCGTGATTGCATCAGTTATAAGGTCCCTATCCGGCTTCCCACCCTGTATGAACAACAAGCCAACCATTACAAGATGGGTAAACTGTGTATGAACAACAAGCCAATTATTGTTCATATCACCCACCCAGTCCCCGATTTTTGATCATTGCACTCATATTTATCATGTCACTTCACAAGCTAGGGGTCAGGGTGGATGTGTAATTACGTTAAAGGTTGGTAAAAACATAAACAACAGAGAAACAAGCTAGAACTTATTACACATAATTGCATCACAACACTGCGGCAGATTTTTTAGCTGTGCATTTATGTTGTGAATCTTTTGTTGGCATTTTAAAAGTGAGTTATTGGATTCCGTTCCAATGACAATGGTGGCTATTAAAACAAACTATTATGTTTGAGGACCAGGACTGAGATGATTTGTGCTCTATTACATGGTGCATAATTATACTGCAGGAAACCATTACAAGATGGGTAAACTGTGGTCATAAATTGATGCACATGGTCAACAGCATAACTCAGACTATGACATTTGAAAAAAAAAAGCCCAGCATGGACCATTTCTCACACTGTTACATCACTACCGTTAGGCAGATTGGGCATATATTGATTCATGCTGTTTGTCAAATTTTGATCCCACCATTTACATATTGCAGTGATTGGGTTTCAACAGAACAGCCAACGTTTTTATTGTTTGTTAATTTCCAACCATCCATTTTTGGTCAAATGTAGCCAATGTAGCCTGAGATTCCTATTCCTGCTGACAGTACTGAGTTCACAGATGCTTTTTTTGACAACGGCTGTAAAGAGAGGATATTTGATTTACTGTAGCCTTTCTGTCAGCTCAAAGCTGCCGAGCTGTTCTCTTGACATCTTTCATCAAGGTTTTTCTACCTGCAGAGCTACTGCTCACTAGATGTTATACATGAAAATTCCTAGGGTTGAGTAGTTTCTGACAAATCAGACTGTCTGGCACAGTCAAAGTAATGCAAATTCAGTGTTCCTTAAGATATTACAATTTTCTCCCATCACAAATGCAAAACATGTGAATTGATGACTTAAAACTGCTAATGAGTTAATGTGTATAAGTGTGTGTTACTCTACAATGAACCAGCGCATTCCACTCATAACCAACCACAACTCGACTGAGATGAGACTGGTAAGGAAGATAAATAAATTAGGAAATAGAATAGAATGCTTTTATTTGTCATATATACATATACAGGTGTACAGTACAACGAAATTCTTTCTTCGCATATCCCAGCTTGTTTGGAAGCTGGGGTTAGAGCGCAGTGTCAGCCATTGTACAGTGCCCCTGGAGCAGAGAGGGTTAAGGGCCTTGCTCAAGGGCTCAAAAGTAGCTGCATGGCAGAGCTGGGATTCAAACTTTCAACCTTTCTGTTGATAACCCAAAGCCCTACCCACTAGGCTACCACTGTCCCATGATAAATGAATGAATGAAAAGGTCTTTGTTACAGCTGATAGTGTTTTTGTCCATGCAACACACAGCTACACATGCATTTGTTCTGAACCTCCATTTGGACACCATGTTTGGTGAAAAAAAGCACTCAGAACTGCAAACGTCATGAATATGCCATAAGGACGTGTAATCAGCAGTAGAGAAATGTAGCATTAGTGATGAAAATACTAATCAGGTAATTGGACACAGGAAAAATGGGGGGAAATGCATAAATAAAACAAAAAAAGGCTTTTGAACTTGGGTGCATTCCAGAAAATTGTAATCTGGAGTTCATTTAAACTAAGCTTAGGTGTGTACAAGCTATATTGATGTAATCCACTATCAAGGCCTGGCATCGAGTACCTGTAATTGGGCAAATTTATCACACTACATACTGTTTTACATTTAAAACTAAAGGGACAATGTTTTAAAGACAGCAGCCTTGGTAAGCAAAGCTTTAAGAGGGTATTGGCACACACCCAAGGTAAAATCAGGCCCATTTAGAGGGAGGCTAACCAGAACCATATTAAAGGTGCACTGCTGTGATAAAGTTATTGCCTTATATTTTATTTCTTGCATATTTTTCATGCTGGGTGATTTTAGACCATTAAACGAAACATGGTCTTTCATAACGGGTAGACAAAAAGTACAGAAGGTTTCAAACAATTAAATTCTGTTTGTCAGCTATTCAAATATGATTTTCTTAAGATCGTAGACAATATGATCTTAATGATTTTAACATTCATTTTGTTCTTAAGAATT
Organism: Trichomycterus rosablanca; assembly: GCF_030014385.1. Taxonomy (NCBI): domain Eukaryota; kingdom Metazoa; phylum Chordata; class Actinopteri; order Siluriformes; family Trichomycteridae; genus Trichomycterus; species Trichomycterus rosablanca. Next base: position 32,486,329 of record NC_085994.1, on the reverse strand, counting down.
TACTGATAAATGGTTTTAGGGTGGAGCAATGGTTGCACTAGCCAACCACTGAGATGGCCCAGTTACAAGTTACACTGGTGCCAGAAATCATTCAAGTTTACAGACTGCCATGACATTAAAACCACCTCCTTGTTTCTACACTCTCTGTCTATTTTATCAGCTCCACTTACCATATAGAAGCACTTCGTGGTTCTACAATTACTGATTGTAGTCCATCTGTTTCTCTGTATGCTTTGTTAGCCCCCTTTCATGCTGTTCTTCAATGGTCAGGACCACTACAGAGCAGGTATTATTTGGGTGGTGGATCATTCTCAGCACTGCAGTGACAATGACATGGTGGTGGTGTGTTAGTGTGTATTGTGCTGGTATGAGTGGATAAGACACTTAAACACCTCACTGTCACTGCTGGACTGAGAATAGTCCACCAACCAAAAATATCCAGCCAACAGCGCCCTGTGGGCAGTGTCCTGTGACCACTGATGAAGGTCTAGAAGATAACCTTTCGATCGATCGTATCTGACTTTACATCTACAAGGTGAACCAACCAGGTAAGAGTGTCTGATAGAGTGGACAATGAGTACACACAGTATTTAAAAACTCCAGCAGCGCTGCTGTGTCTGATCCACTCATACCAGCACAACACACACTAACACACCACCACCATGTCATTGTCACTGCAGTGCTGAGAATCATCCACCACCTAAATAATACCTGCAATGTGGGGGTCCTGACCATTGAAGAACAGGGTGAAAGCAGGCTAAAAAAGTATGTAGAGAAACAGATGGACTACAGTCAGTAATTGTAGAACTACAAAGTGCTTCTATATGGTAAGTGGAGCTGATAAAATGGACAGTGAGTGTAGAAACAAGGAATTGGTTTTAATGTTATGGCTGATCAGTGTACATCATGGCAGTCTGTAAACTTTAATGATTTCTGCAACTGTTGTTTTTTTTTTGTACAAACAACTGTGTTCCAATTATTCAGTCACAGAAAAAGTTCTTTAAACGTTTATTATAGATTTTCTGACATGTGACAAAATCTGCTGAGTCACAAATTTGCAAAAGAAAAATGTCTGGCTTAAAATCATTGACTCCACCTTTAAAACTCTACTGCTCATCCAGGTATCTAGACTACAAATTAAATGGAGTCAGGAGGTTTTATTAAAATAAATATGTTGTAGCAGAACTTTTTTGATGGGTTTTATAGTACTTTTGCCCTTATATGGTCTGGTTCAAGGCTTCCTATTACTCTTTAAACTCCTCTTAACCTAGTGCTGTCAAAATATTCCTCAATTTTGGCCTGTGGCACTTTTCCTTTTATTTACCAGACCTTTGGGATCAGCTAAGCTGCAAGGTCCTTTGGGTCCTACATTGCTCAAAGATGGCTTCTTTCCCAAAAGACAGTTATATAAGCTAGCCACAGATGGTGAAAGAAGGGAAAGCGGGCTCTGCGGAGAGGAGAAGATGTATTGTGAGTAAAGAATCATGTCCTTTAGTGAGGAAGATCATGCTTATGCCCTCATTCTCTTATAATTACCTGAACAACATTATGTGCATCAGGTGCGGTCAAGAACTCCAAGGGAAAAATATCCCTAATTTACTTGATATGTTTTTCTTTGCTTTATTTATGACCTAATAAGAAAAATTAAATAATACATAGTTTAAAAATATATATACAATGATCAGCCATAACATTAAAACCACCCCCTTGTTTCTACACTCACTGTCCAGTTTATCAGCTCCACTTACCATATAGGAGCACTTTGTAGTTCTACAATTACTGACTGTAGTCTACATACTTTTTTAGCCTGCTTTTACCCTGCTCTTCAGTGGTCAGGACCCCCACAGAGTAGGTATTATTTAGGTGGTGGATGATTCTCAGCACTGCAGTGACTTTGACATGGTGCTGGTATGAGTGGATCAGATACAGCAGCGCAGCTGGAGTTTTTAAATACCGTGTCCACTCTATTAGACACTCCTACCTAGTTGGTCCACCTTGTAAATGTAAAGTCAGAGACGATCTTTGTCTATTGATGCTGTTTGAGTTGGTCATCATCTAGACCTTCCTCAGTGCTCACAGGACGCTCCCCATGGGGCGCTGTTGGCTGGATTCTTTTGGTTGGTGGACTATTCTCAGTCCAGCAGTGACAGTGAGGTGTTTAAAAACTCCATCGGCGCTGCTGTGTCTTATCCACTCATACCAGCACAACACACACTAACACACCACCACCATGTCAGTGTCACTGCAGTGCTGAGAATGATCCACCACACAAATACCTGCTCTATAGTGGTCCTGGGAGAGTCCTGACCATTGAAGAACAGTATCCACGATTTTCCTGAACTTTGACCTTTCCCGTGATTCGTAGCTGAAGCCGGTTTTTGACTTCCGGTTACAGTGTTTACGTTCTGAACGACAGAAGTAGTGGTCATTCGTAACTGGGTTTTTTTAACAAACATGGCCAAAAGCACTCGGTGGTTGAATAGTAAGTGTAGAGCGACTGTCTATTTATGCATTTTGTTAGACGAGTGCACTGTTGTACCCTTATTCCCTCCTCTCGGTGTGTTGTTGGAACGCACCCTGCTCACTCGCATGTTCTGCGTCTCTGCAAGCTGATACTCCGAACAATAAAGAAGTTTTGTTTTAGTTAAAACTGAGTCCTTTCTTAATTCCTAGCACTTGACAGTAAGGACATTTTAAGAAGCTGTGGTGACCGTGTTCTGACAGTGTCCCACCCTTCCACGCTTACAGAGTGGGTAGATGACATGAGGTTAGCTATATTGATGTACGTAAGTGAACCATTTCGTCTTTTCCGAAGCTGTAGACGGTGAGGAGCTACAGAACTATAAAAGCACAGAGGCTTACATGCGTAGGAATTGCTGAAGGTAAACATCAGGCGTGGGTAATGCTGAGGGAGAGTGGAGTAGTGGAGACGGTGGGTTACTCGTGCATTGCAGGGTAAGGGAAGTTGTGGAAGGTAGGGATGAACCGAGGAACATTCTAATAGCTGTGAAACACTGGAAATAATAAACAATGTATCACGACTGATTTGTTGATTGTTTTTACTTCTACAACAGTGTATACTTATATTGGTTCATGAGTGGATGTAAAGCAGGAAAGTGGAGCTGAAGGGACAGAATAAAACGCGTTGCGTTGTTTAATTTACTAAAACAATGAACTGGGAACAACAAACAGGGTATTTACACCCGTTCAGTATTCACTTGCACAAGCCGAGTCTGTCTGGGTGTCCGGATTTAAATGTTATTTGTCCAATTTCTGCAACGCTCTCTAAAATTTTGGACTATACAAAGTGAAACTGCATTATACGATATTATAAATGTTTTATTATTATTTAATTAATAAATATTATATTATTGATATAATTAATATGATTATTATTATATTATTATGGAATGTAACGCGTAAGGCGCAGCGCACCGACAATGTTTACGAATCCGCTGGTGTTCAAAGCACGAACTTTCCAATAACGGCTTCAATTTCTTTGAGTTGTTGTGGCACCCGAGAGCGAAACACGTCGAGCCCGAGTTCATATTTGAACCATGCAGTCCTTACCAAAAGTAGTTTAATAATGTTGTAGTTAGTACTACAGCAAATCTAACGCGACCGGAAACGAAAAACCGGCAAACGGAAATAGGGAGGTGTCATGGCAGCCCCCATTGTGTTGCCAGGAAAATCGTGGATAAAAGGGGGCTAACAAAGCATGTAGAAAAACAGATGGACTACAGTCAGTAATTGTAGAACTACAAAGTGCTTCTATATGGTAAGTGGAGCCGATAAAATGGACAATGTGTGTAGAAGCAAAGAGGTGGTTTTAAATGTTATGGCTGATCAGTGTATATACAGTGTACTACAGTGCAGTGTACTTATCCAGCCTCTTCTCTACTGCCCCTTACTATCCTGTCCATAAATATCACATACACAAGTGGCAGGATGCACCAGTGACAGTCCAAAACCACACCAAACTTTGACTTAATAGCATTAATAAGGAACACAGCTGTCTGTGAGACTATGGTCCTAAGCAGCAACCCAGCTACATCAAGCTCCTAAAGTACTTCCCACAGCAGACGTTAAGGTATATGATCATATTCCTTTCTCCATATCTGCAATACACAAGTCCCTTGCCTTTCGATATACTACAGCCTTGCGACCCTAGAGGTTTTTAACCAATAAATTCTCTTCAGACACAGCAATGAATGAACTATAATTCTCCAGAGATTTCTGCCACTGATTTGTGTAAACTAAGAATATTGCTTTAAAAACAAAACCTATGGTAAATTTAAAATTACAATTGATAGTAACAGGAAAACAGCGGCAGAGCTTGGAAAGTAGATGCTGCCTAGCAACATGGGTCATAAGAACATGTTTAATTCCTTGCTGGGTCCACTGTTCTTTTTCACAATATCTGTGTGGGCATCATTTTCTACCTCTAAAAAACATGGAAATTGTTGTTGGCTAGAATAAACTACCACTATCAATACTAGTGAGTGGGGTGAGCGTGGAATGGACTGCCATCTAGGATGTGTTTCTGCTTTGTGTCCAGTGTTTGTGTGGTGTCTAATCCACTGTAACTGACCAAAATGAAATGTAAAATCAGTTATGTAATAACACCCCAGCCATAACAATATACACTGATCAGCCATAACATTAAAACCACCACCTTGTTTCTACACTCACTGTCCATTTTATCAGCTCCACTTACCATATAGGAGCACTTTGTAGCTCTACAATTACTGACTGTAGTCCATCTATTTCTCTACATTATATACACTATATCTCTACAGCACTGCAGTGACACTGACAAGGTGGTGGTGTGTTAGTGTGTATTGTGCTGGTATGAGTGGATCAGACACAGCAGCACTGCTGGAGTTTTTAATATCGTATCCACTCACTGTCCACTCTATTAGACACTCCTACCTAGTTGGTCCACCTTGTAGATGTAAAGTCAGAGACGATCGCTCATCTATTGCTGCTGTTTAAGTTGGTAATCTTCTAGACTGTCATCAGTGGTCACATGATGCTGCCCACGGGGTGCTGTTGGCTTGGTATTTTTGTTTGGTGGACTATTCTCAGTCCAGCAGTGACAGTGAGGTGTTTAAAAACTCCATCAGCATTGCTGTGTCCTATCCACTCATACCAGAACAACACATACTAACACACCACCACCATGTCAGTGTCACTGCAGTGCTGAGAATGATCCACCACCTAAATAATACCTGCTCTGTAGTGGTCCTGGGAAAGTCCTGACCATTGAAGAACAGGGTGAAAGGGGGCTAACAAAGTATGCAGAGAAATAGATGGACTACAGTCAGTATTTGTAGAACTACAAAGGGCTTCTATATGGTAAGTGGAGCTGATAAAATGGACAGTGAGCGTAGAAACAAGGAGGTGGTTTTAATGTTATGGCTGAGCAGTGTATGTTAATGTTTTCAGGCAACAAATACACACATCTCCATAGAGACCTGTCCTGATGTAGACATGTTACTTGCAGTGTTTGTTTCTGCACACCAAGGCTAAAAAAGTGTTTAAATATATAAGCCAGATCAGCTGTGACTGCCTGAAATGTATCTGCATTAGTAATCTTTGTGCTTAATCAACAAGAACGCGAACACGCGAACACACACAAGCTTACAATTGAATTCATTCATACAGGATTTCATTAACATGCACACTCAGGCATGCAACCTGTGGGAGCTATTTACATGAGAAAGTATTAGCATAAAAAAGGTACATTAGTGCATTTACCATAATTACAGTGATTTGCCTGTATTAAGGGGCTGTATTAAATATCTAAAAATACCTATAGGCCAGAACTGTTAAAACGGTATAATTAGATCATTTGTTTTAAATCATTATCTGAATGCATTATTACAAGTACATTGCCTACATTAGTCTTAAATAACAGTACTATTATATTTCACTTTTTTTGTCATTTCCAACTCAGTGTTCATACAAAGGCTCATACAAAAGCTTCGTCATTTATTTATCACAAAGGCAAGATTTGTAAAACTGCATATCATTCTTTAAGAGGCATAATGAAAACTATATATACACAGTGGATTCATAATATATTTGAACCCCTTGACTTTTTGTGCCTTTTATTGTGGATTTCATTTTTGATGGATATCCAACACTCTACACCTGACAAGGTTGAAACATATATTTTAAAGTCTACAAATCAAAGTATTCCCTTTTGGCAGGAATTGCAGAAGTAGGTCCTTTTAGATATGTCATGCGACCAACCACATATTTACAACGGCTAGCAGCAAATTCATACATAGATTCTTAGCACGTACAGAGGACTATTGCCATAAAATCCTTTCCAGCAACAAGAAGGTAAATTTCCATCCAGCTAGAACTTGAGCTTGGTAATCTATCCTTGGCATTGATGGGCTATCATTTTGGCTGCTGTCCTATCCACCACCACCACCATTGGCTTGTTGAATTTAACTGTTCTTAAGCATATCGTACACATCTGCTTAAATGGCTGAAAATACTTTTTTTTTTCTTGTTCCCATTTGCACTGTAAAAGTTGCAATGGTAAAATGGCATCACAAACTTCCAATTTAAGAGATGCCCAACATTGAGTTTGGACCACTTTCCAGTTTCCATTTATTAATGAACTCTGCATTACTATAGGAAAGTACATGGATAGTTGCTGGCAGCTAATAGTGTTTGTTAGTCAGTCTGGCAGAGCAAACATCTCTGATGAGATTTCCAAGTTATTACATATACAGTGGCGCATACGGCTTAAATTATAGGCATCTCATAAATTTTGTCCTACCGTGGCCTGGAAAGAAGACAAACCTTTATGGCTAGTGTAATATCTCACCCTGCCAAAAGATTATTGGCTCTAAAGACTTTTTCAACCCTACAACACATTACTATCAGTATTCCATACAAAATATATAAAACATACCTACTGTATGTGCCACAAGTGTTAAAAATAGCTAATTATTCATTTTACATTCTTGTTTAAGTGTCACAGTCAAAGGGAAATGAAGTATCTAAGAACCTCTCAAAATACAGTGCCATGCCACTCAGCTGGCACAGCGGTAAAAACACACCCTGCAGCCAGAGCTGGGATCTCGAATACATCGTATTGAATCTCAGCTCTGCCTTGCCGGCTGAGGCTCAGCGGCCACATGAACAACGACCTCTGCTGGCTGATTAGAGGCGCCTACACAGAGATGAGGAAAGAGTGCTCTTATGGTGTGTCTCTCCGTACACAACGCTAGGTGGCACAACACTCGTCAATGTGTGGGTGATATGATGCATACGGCTTGCTGCCCACGTGTCGGAGGGGGCGTGGGTTAGCTTCAATCTCCTCGGTCAGAGCAGGGATCGGCATAGGCGGAGAGAAAGCATGATGCATTTGGACGCGCTAAAGGGGGAGAAAAAAGGGAGAAAATGCAAAAAAATAAAAAAAGTGCCATGATTCTTGCAATTTCTGACTTATTTGAGGACCTTCATGTTACACTTGATGCAAATTTGTCAATTTTGCATAGGCAAGAATTTCAACCTCCATTTTATTATAGCTTAGCAAAAAGCTAAATATATATTTCCCTACTTCAAACTTCATTCAACAACTGAAATGTAATACTGGCTGGCATTCAACTAATGAAAAGTAATGCTGGCTGACATTACTGTTTTTGAAAATAATCTTCATTATCACCTTACTTAGGGGAAGAAAGTCAAATCAATCTTTTTACTTTTATCAAATAAAAGATTCAAGCAAATTAACAAATCACATATTCTTCTTTTTATTGCATTTTACTAAATGCCAATATTGTCTGGAAATGTATTGTCTTATAAGCAGCTTAGTTACACTGGGGGTTTTATTGCTAAATTATATTGTAAAACCTAAGAAGTTTTTTTGTGTAAAGTTCAAATTAACCTGAGAATTAAAGTTTGTGACCAATGCTATATACTGTGGAGCAGTGCTTTATGTCAAATAAAAATGGTAAAAGTGCTAACTCTAGCAGTTTACTGGCTGAGAGTAAATATACGATGACCATATGCGCCCTTTTCGGTCTTTCTGGAAACTAAGAAATCACATACGGTTGGGATTTCTCCCTAAATGTCTAAAATTGTATATTTGCTATATGTAGTTCTAATATGTTGTGTATTGTGCATTCTTGCATTGCTTTGATCCTTCTCTGTCTGGACTGTGTGTCTTTTTTAAACAAACTAAATATGGTCACTTTAGTAATGGAAATTATTGTATGATGAATCATTTAGCAACTTAAATCACAATCAGCCAGGAGGCTGAATTAGATAATTTTCTGTAAATGTCTTGGTCATGGTTTTGTGTCATTATTTTTGGAAGTTAGCTTAGTCTGCAAAGACACGACATGAGATGCAAATTGACAACAAACTTCCAATCTATACAATTGTGTACACGTGTAGATCCTTAATTAGTTCCCCAGATTTATTATACCTATTAGACCTTCTTAAACTGCAGGTAAAGCATAGCTAAGTCATGTCTAAATTCCTAACTAAGCCACAGTGATACCATTGCAGACTAAAATTTCCCATAGGCACCATCACTTCAAGCTTAGTACTGTTTACATAAAACGCTAGCAAGCAGTCTTTAGACTGTAAATTGGATCGTTTTATAAGGGTGGAATTAGAGTATTCCAGCTAATAAAGGGGAATTCTAATGGTTACCAGGAGGAATAAAGGAGGTTCAAAGAACAAAAGTCATTGTAAGTGCTCATCATAAGTCCTCCAGTATAATATCACTACTGTTCCCAAACTTATTTGTCATCTGCTAATTATCTACTCTTAATGACCTGAAACAGTTGTGTCAGAGAAAGACAGACAAATGTGTGCACAACCACTAGAATTCAATATGATATTAATTACATTAATTACTTTCAGTTCATTATTAGCAGCAGCATGCAGTCTCTTTATTGTGTGGCATGAAATAGATTTTTTTTTTCATGTCAAATGATTGTACTGTCAATCTAGAAGTAGAAAACAAGCAGTTTTTTTTTTTTTTTTTCATTTTATGGTTGCTCATCCAATTCATATAAAATTTGTATGAAATCAATATTGTGCTCTGATATATAGCAAGTAATCATTTACTCATATAATTCTGGCACATTTATAGAAAACAGTAGAGTGTACAGCACCAAACTATTCCACTAACTGATCTGCCAACACCAAAGACTTATACCCAGAGGTGTGTAGTGATATGTAACATTTACTCTAATACATTAATGTTTATTTAGTAAAGCTGTTATTTAGTAAAGTGTTTATATTATTCTATTATTTTCCTTATTGTTCTCCCAGTTTAGTCATAATTTGTGACATCCATCAATTGGACTCAAATTCAGCTTTAAATAAGGCAATACACAAAGCATACAGAAAATGTATTTATGTTTCTATGTTTCTATTCATAAGTTAAAATCTGCTAAGCATTATATATTCCATTATAATATTTCAGCATGATGTGTAAGACTTAGCCTCAAAGGCTGGTGTCACTCTTTGTGTGTAGACAAAGAGGGGTGGTGGTTTGTTAAAGGTATGGTTGTACGTGTGTGAGTGTTTGTGTAAGTACTGTAGTATGAAAGGCAATCAGGCGATATGATGCATGAACAAAATTTAAAATTAATTCCCAGACCTTGACAACATAACAATCAGCTGAAATATTATGATCAATGGCATAATTTATTTACAGCCTGGCACATAACGTATGGTTAGATTAAGGCTCCTGAGAAAAAATTGATTGTGGTCATTAACACTAATGGGAGATTGATACCTAAACCAACTAAATTAATTGTGACGTCAAAGTGTGATTTATAATCCAACATTCTTCTTAATGGTAAATGTAGAGTCCATTGCTGAAGCAAACCCTAAAATCTTGGATGCTATATATGTAATAATCTCTGTGGGTGGTGGAACGAACTTCCTCTGTCTGTCGGAACATCCGTGTCTATCACTGTCTTCAAAAGACGATTAAAAACCCTAAGCACTTAAGCTGAGAACTAACATGTACTTACTAACGCTCTTGTAGACTGTTGTCTACTTAAACTAGAGTAAGGAAACGTTTACTGTGGAAGCACTTCTGTAAGTCGCCCTGGATTAGAGCGTCTGCTAAATGCCGAAAATGTAATGTAAATGTAAACTGTTGCACAAGTTACCTGCACTTTTTACATTTCAAAGGCAAGATTGCAAAAAAGTAGAAAGTCTGTTGACACGAAGGGGTAAATATACTTTTTTTAATTATTATTACATATTCTGTTTAATTTTTTAATGTTTGGACAGTTTCTAAACAGATGTGTTGCACCGATAATTTGTCAACTACCAAGTTTCTTTTTTTATATATACAGTGTATCACAAAAGTGAGTACACCCCTCACATTTCTGCAAATATTTCATTATATCTTTTCATGGGACAACACTATAGACATGAAACTTGGATATAACTTAGAGTAGTCAGTGTACAACTTGTATAGCAGTGTAGATTTACTGTCTTCTGAAAATAACTCAACACACAGCCATTAATGTCTAAATAGCTGGCAACATAAGTGAGTACACCCCACAGTGAACATGTCCAAATTGTGCCCAAATGTGTCGTTGTCCCTCCCTGGTGTCATGTGTCAAGGTCCCAGGTGTGAATGGGGAGCAGGGCTGTTAAATTTGGTGTTTTGGGTACAATTCTCTCATACTGGCCACTGGATATTCAACATGGCACCTCATGGCAAAGAACTCTCTGAGGATGTGAGAAATAGAATTGTTGCTCTCCACAAAGATGGCCTGGGCTATAAGAAGATTGCTAACACCCTGTAACTGAGCTACAGCATGGTGGCCAAGGTCATACAGCGGTTTTCCAGGACAGGTTCCACTCGGAACAGGCTTCGCCAGGGTCGACCAAAGAAGTTGAGTCCACGTGTTCGGCGTCATATCCAGAGGTTGGCTTTAAAAAATAGACACATGAGTGCTGCCAGCATTGCTGCAGAGGTTGAAGACGTGGGAGGTCAGCCTGTCAGTGCTCAGACCATACGCCGCACACTGCATCAACTCGGTCTGCATGGTCGTCATCCCAGAAGGAAGCTGACGCACTAGAAAGCCAGCAAACAGTTTGCTGAAAACAAGCAGTCCAAGAACATGGATTACTGGAATGCCCTGTGGTCTGACGAGACCAAGATAAACTTGTTTGGCTCAGATGGTGTCCAGCATGTGTGGCGGCGCCCTGGTGAGAAGTACCAAGACAACTGTATCTTGCCTACAGTCAAGCATGGTGGTGGTAGCATCATGGTCTTGGGCTGCATGAGTGTTGCTGGCACTGGGGAGCTGCAGTTCATTGAGGGAAACATGAATTCCAACATGTACTGTGACATTCTGAAACAGAGCATGATCCCCTGCCTTCGAAAACTGGGCCTCATGGCAGTTTTCCAACAGGATAACAACCCCAAACACAACCTCCAAGATGACAACTGCCTTGCTGAGGAAGCTGAAGGTAAAGGTGATGGACTAAACCCAATTGAGCACCTGTGGCGCATCCTCAAGTGGAAGGTGGAGGAGTTCAAGGTGTCTAACATCCACCAGCTCCGTGATGTCATCATGGAGGAGTGGAAGAGGATTCCAGTAGCAACCTGTGCAGCTCTGGTGAATTCCATGCCCAGGAGGGTTAAGGCAGTGCTGGATAATAATGGTGGTCACACAAAATATTGACACTTTGGGCACAATTTGGACATGTTCACTGTGGGGTGTACTCACTTATGTTGCCAGCCATTTAGACATTAATGGCTGTGTGTTGAGTTATTTTCAGAAGACAGTAAATCTACACTGCTATACAAGTTGTACACTGACTACTCTAAGTTATATCCAAGTTTCATGTCTATAGTGTTGACCCATGAAAAGATATAATGAAATATTTGCAGAAATGTGAGGGGTGTACTCACTTTTGTGACACACTGTATATTTATATTTTCTTTATGCATTTTCTCCCCTTCTTCAGCGCGTCCAGTTGCCCGATTGCATCATGCTTCCTCTCCACCAATGCCGATCCCTGCTCTGATTGAGGAGAACGAAGCTAACCCACGCCCCCTCCGACACGTGGGCAGCATGCCGTATGCATCTTATCACCTACACTTTGACGAGTGCAGTGCAGCTCAGCGTCGTGTACGGAGAGACACACCCTGAGAGCACTCCTTTCTCATCTCTGTGCAGGTGACATCAATTAGCCAGCAGAGTTCGTAATTGCACCAGTCATGAGAGAGAGACCCCATCCGGCTTAGTCCTGCCTATATCTGAACAACAGGCCAATCGTTGTTCATGTGGCCACTTAGCCTTAGCCGGCAGGCAGAGCTGAGATTCGATACGATGTATTCGAGATCCCAGCTCTGGTTCCAGTGTGTTTTTTTTACCACTGCATCACCTGAGCTGCCCCCCAAGATTCTTCTTTATATAAAAAGTATTTTTTTTTTACATTTTCTAGATTATGTTTCAGGTATGTGTCATGCTGGATAGTCACCTCTTAAGCCGAGGGTCACATTGTGTGATGATCAGCACAATTTTGCTGTTGCAGAATGTCTTTCATTGTGAATAAAGATTTGTTCTCTCAGAATGCTAATTTCTGTCATGCTGATCATCAACTGATTTAGTACTGCTGCAACCAAAGACAGCCAACAACAGCGTTGCAGTGAATCTGTTCTCATTATTACTAATATTCCTTATTTGTAGAAATATTTGTACAAACAAAACCATTCAAGAATTATTCAATATAATGTCATGGTTTATTATATCTTGTAGACTGGCTAGCTTTTGTAAAGGTTTTGACACATATGTAGCTAGACTGATTATGATTATAGTGCCAAACACTGGCATTCATCAACATTTTCAAAGATTACTCAAATCGTTATGCTGATTATAAAATGCAAGAAATTTGCCCCCACTGTACAAACATACATATACAGTAGAATTTTTTTCTTTGCATATCCAAGCTTGTTTGGAAGCTGGGATCAAAGCACATCACCTTGCTTAGGGGCCATAATTATGGTGAAGCCATAATTTCAACACACTCTCATACCCTTACTGCATTGTCCAAATAATTGTGACACAGCGCTCCACCGTCCATATATCCATCACTGAGAGCCTACAGCCCACACATCTCCACTCTCCTGCTGCAGTGCCTAATCACCAGCAATGAATTGACAGGCTTTTGTAATTTTCTCCATATGGACGTTAAGTAGACTACTGCCATGTTTACTCTTTCACTCAGCAGGCACTATGCACCACTCTGACATGAAGAGAGTAGAAACGAACATGCAGCATATGCATCATAGGATATTTTAATAAAAAATAAAAAAACTCTATTTTGGAACATGCAAGGACATGCAGAATATTATTTAATGCAACGTTTTTCAACATAGTCTGATTACATATTTTGGTAAGCACTAAATTTATATGAAAAAGATCAGGTTAGGGGTGAGGATACTGTTAAAATAAATTCTGACTAAGGGAGTGTACATGGATTTGGCATTTAAAATCCATTAATTTTACTTATTTAATTTGACTTTTGTATCAAAGTTCAATCTGATCGAACATTGACCCAGTTTGCCTTTTCCAACTATATCACTGTTTATATGTAGTTGCACATGCTGCACAGACATAAAAGAAAATATATACTCAGTTTTACTGCTTTTTTACTGCAGTTTTACTTATGATATAGAAAGTCAAACTTGATTTTGTTCAGGCTAAAGTACTGTATGTCTTCAAACTATTTAAATCAAATTATTCTCACTCTAGATCAGTTGCACACCAAGATTTTTTTGGTCCTAAATTTTGTAAAGTTGATTTAAGACAATGCCCATTGTTTGTTTATTAGGACTTTAAAGTCATGTTTTACACTTTGGTTACATTCATGACAGAACACATCAAACACAGTCATGGACAAATTTTGTGTCTCCAATTCACCTCACTTGCATGTCTTTGGACTGTGGGAGGAAACCGGAGCTCCCGAAGGAAACTAGGGCTGCCACGAACGACTATTTTTCTATTGATTAATCTATAGACTATTTTATCGATTAGTCGATTAATCTAACAATTAATTTTCCTTTAATTTAATTCAGAATCTCATTTACACGTCTTTTATTTTAACAACAAACTGTATGGCACAAAACTAAATGTAAACAGGGTTTATGTCCATATTGTCAAATTCTCAAGTGCTCCATATTAAACAAAGTGCAGCATGTGTTTATGGCATTCTGTACACAAAGTGCTTAAACTTATAGCAGAAACAAAATAGAGGTAGGCACATCTCTTTAAGTCCAAAGTACAGTAAAGACAGATTGAGCCCAGATTCCAAACTACACATTCACTCAAAACTTATTTCAAATTCTAAGCAATGTAAACAAAGTGGTAAGCGTTAAGGTGCATTCATGTGAGAAGCTTTTTGCGCTTTGATCATCGCGGCAACCGCAAAAATCGCGAGCCCAACGCAGCAAAGTGCGCAGCGGTCTAACGGCACTCGCTAAGAGATGCAGTATTTGAAGATTTCCGCAATTAAGAAGCTTAATAAAATAATATAAAAGTAAAAATGCGCCCTAACTGAACTCGCTAAGTAATACGGTATTCTAGGATCTCCACGATTAAGAAGCTTAATAAAACAATATAGAAGTAAAAATGCGCCCTAACTGAACTCGCTAAGTAATACGGTATTCTAGGATCTCCACGATTAAGAAGCTTAATAAACAATATAGAAGTAAAAATGCACCCTAACTGAACTAGCTAAGTAATACTTTATTCTAGGATCTCCACAAATAAGAAGCTTAATAAAACAATATAGAAGTAGAAATGCACCCTAACTGAACTCGCTAAGGTATACGGTATTCTACGATCTCCACGATTAAGAAGCTTAATGAAACAACATAGAAGTAAAAATGCGCCCTAACTGAACTCGCTAAGGAATACGGTATTCTAGGATCTATTCTAGGATTCTAGGATTAAGAAGTTTAAAGAAACAAGACGTGCAACATTACGCTAGTGCTGCTGTGGTTTACCATCAAAGCAGTGTACAAACCACATTTTTGTTTTGTGCCAGTTGTAAGTATTCCCAAACTTTTGATGATTTGGGTCTTGTAAAACTTTTAGCTTTTCTTTGAAAGCTCTCTACAATCGGCTTCTGACTCTGCTGCAGATGGCGTTTTTTTAAGACAACACTTAATGCCGCCAACCAGTGACTGCACCAAATACGACTTAGGTCATGCACGCAGCAAGTAGTGCTGAGAGAAATCATATGAATGCTTATATCAATGGAGACATTGTAGAAATTAAAAAGGATCATTTACAAACAGAGTTTTAAAAACGATGCATCGACTTAAAATATTGACAGACACGACTACGTCGACCAATCGCGGCAGCCCTAGAGGAAACCCACGCAGACACGGGAAGAACATGCAAATTCCACACAGAAAGGACCCAGACCACACCACCTGGGGATCGAACCCAGGACCTCCTTGCTGTGAGGCAACAGCTACCCAATGAGCCACGGTGTCACCCCAATGCCCATTGCAAAAAGCACTATACAAATTAATTTGACTTGACCTTAGACACGACAATAGACTGACACGACTGGGTCTTTATCTTCCTGAATCTCCAAGTGACAACCAAAGCTTTTTTTTGTTGTAAGTAATATATATATTTCCACACCCCTTAGCAAGCATGTTCTGATGATGTATAATCACTTGGTATGGTAAGCGGCAATGTGCCCAGCACTGCGGTATACAAAGCACAAAAGCAAATAATGTAAATGCAGCCTATCTTGTTATAGAGGAAACCCTGCTATGAGGTAACTAATCAACTTAAATGATTTAAATTAGAGTGCAGCTGTTGTAATATTATATAATATTAAGCAAACCTGTGAGTGGTGTGCCAGAGGAATAGGATATAAACACTTATATTACACAAATGAAGAATCACTTTCTCTGCAGAAACCTGAACCATATTCTATCAGAAACGACCGTTATATGGTACTTCAGCAAATATACAGTATCTATTGCAAAATGCATGTGTATGCCATTCAGAAATAATGTATGTATTAGATCAAAGCAGCAGTATAACCCAAGCTCATGAATATTTAGTAGCAATGAATGCTGATTCTAGGTCTGCATGCTTGTTTATGGATACACTCCAACTAATTTTACCTGTACTGATACAGATTCATAAAATCTCAATATGAAATAGGAAACACAACGTGGGGCATTTCTTAAGTGTTGGTATTTCTTTAGACCTGATAACTGTAATACTAAAACACAAGATGTTATCACGGAATCAAGAAAAGACAAAAATAACTGCTTGCAGGAAATGTATGTGATAAGAATCAAAAGTAAATTATTCTACTATAAAAAAGTTCTAAGGAGTACCACACATATACAGTAGTAAGTCTTCTTTGTAATTCAGTGCAGAACTTTCCCCTGAACTTGTATGTAAGGACGCTGTCAGCATCATGCATGGGAAATGAAGCAGTAAGTGGATTCAGACACATGGGAATATCCTAAAGAGTCCTTAATGGATCTCATCTGGTTCTTTGCACCATAGCCTACTGCTGCTACACAGTCAGCACACTTCACTACAGCACAGCGCTTGCTGTGTGTATTTAAAAATGTCTGTTTAAGGCAAGGGTGATGAACTTCGGTCCCAAAGCATAATCAGAACAGAGGGTTTTCCCTTGCATTTGGCATATGTTTGTATTTTAATAGACTTTGAACTAAATTACGATCCAAGCAGATTAAGCTTAAGGGCTCGGGAAGCCAAAGGCCAAACACACTGGACCAAGCAGTCCTGTGATGAGACCTTGCAGTTTTTGTATAGCTATCACATAGCTTCAGAGTTTTGCTCTGCGTTTGTTTTTTAAATTAATTATAAAGTGACAGTATGTAAAGAAGACATTAAAACACACTTGTTTAAGCATAATAATCAAATCAAGTGTGTCATGTAGCAGAAAAATGAGTAACTAAGAAATGCAGCCACACAATAGTACATCAGAACTTGTTTATACACCTACTACCAGTCACACTGTAAACACTCCCTAGATCCAGTTGTTCCTTTTCTACAATTAAAAAAAATCTAAATATTGTTAATGGTGTAGAGCTGGAAACATACATTTAATACATTTCTCCTGGTGAGCTAATTCCACCCTAAATTTTACACACTGGCTAACTGCATGGATTGATAACCGATAAACGCAACTCATTTGGTGTTAAAAGAAAGGTTCCACAAAGTAATGCCTAGTTCACACTACACAAATTTACCCTGATTTTCGCTCGCCAACAGGACACCGAAAGGTGTGCCAGCTCTAAGGCAAATCGCGTTCGCTCAGGGCTCGAAAATCGGCTCTTGATCGTTATGTGTGAACTGTTCAACAACTCGATCCGAGCAGCTCGCGAATCGCACACAGACTTAAGAAAAATATCTAGCATGCTAAATATCTGGACCTGCCAGCGAGTCAAAGTCATGTAGTGTGAAAGTTGTTGCGATCAGGTTGTAATTGTTATGAACTAGGGCTGTCGAAGTTAACGCGATAATAACGCATTAACGCGATTTCAATTTAACGCGATTAAAAATAATAGTGCCGTTAACGCAAATTCTAGTTAATGTTGAGACTTGACTGGTAGAACTACAACGCTCGGTTACATTATGTTAACATTATGTTAAAACAAACGTTTTAATGTCGGACTTGCCACCGTTTTTCATTTGCGGTTTGTTAGCATAATGTAACCGAGCGTTGTAGTGATGCACTTATAAAGAAATAAATACACGCTATATTCACAAGTTGTCGGGAGCAGAACACTTTTATTAACTTATTCTGTTAAGGTACCAAATACCGGAAAGCTGAGTCAAGCACGTTAGTCCATGAACTATGGAAGCCCCAAAGGGTCAAAACACACTCACTTCGTGTAGAAACGGCCATCAAACCATTGTCACAATACAACCACAGAAAAGTCTGTTACAATAACTACGCCTTATCCCACCTAAAGCACCGCTGATCTACAATGTTTGCTGATGGAGAAATTCTAAACTACAATCTGACATTTACTGCCTAGTATGTGAGTGAATAAAACTCCCTTACAGTTTTCTCTTGTCCCAGCAGTTTTTAACATCAGTACATTTAGCATAAAATGTGTTCACCATTTTAATTGTAACATTTCACATAAAAATCCTTGTTTTCTATAACATTTACACAGATTTTTTTAAATGCGATTAATCGCGATTAACTATATGAAATTCTGAGATTAATCGCGATTAAAAATTTTAATCGTTTGACAGCCCTATTATGAACACAAGATACAGAAGGGAAACCCTGGTGGAGGAGTTGTAAATATGTGGAACAGGAGCATAATATAGTTTATATCAGAATACATTGGCACACACAAGCTTTGCAGTATTTGTAACTTATCATCCATGCCATCATACCAACGTTGCATTGCAAAAAAATATATTTATTTGACCTTCAGCTCTCTCTGCAGAACAATCCCTGCTGGCCACATAGCCAAACCCACTCATTTACCCAGATTCATTTATTTTTCCTACTTGCTTTTACGCTACACATCAGCGCACAAACAACTTTGATCTTTGTTTATTGTTGACATGCATTTTTGGATATGGTATCATTAAACCCCTTGTCACTTCTCACATGTGTTTTTATGACAAAATTTAGTTTGGGACACCAGATAGACTCGTCTGAGATTTCTGCTGGTGATAGATGGTGTAGTGTGTAACCCCCAACTGCCAGTTCGCCGTGTAGTGTAAAAACCACAACAACTTAAGACTCCTGATTACAAGAGATCCAGCTGTGTAGAGTGAACTATACAGAGATCTGAAAAGCTTGAAAGTCATGTAGTGTGAACTTGGCATAAGTTTTTATTTTTTTCAAATTTTGTAGCAGAGTTTGCATAAAATGTTGCCCTTTACAACTGTGGGGTTTAAGATCTGTATTTTAATAAATGAACTGAGTGAAAGAAATATGTTTATATATACTGTATATATAATAGCCACTAAATTTATATATATTTAGACAGTAGGTAAAATTCAATGTAAAACAGAAAGCTGTAATTTATAAATTGTCTTACAAGTATTATATTAAAACAGCACAAATACGAGCCATTTAATTTTTACATTACAAGCTTACCTAATCAGTGAACAAAGGGCAAGGCCAAAAACCAATTCTGAATGCAGATGACCTTTGATCCCCTCAAATGACACTGCATTAAAAACTTGCTTTTGTGATAAATGTGTCTAAATTGGCTTGGAAACATTTAGAAAAATCCTTGTCAGTAAACTAGGTTCATCGTTACATCTGCAAATGCAAGTTAAGTCTACTACGCAAAGCAGAAGCTTTATATTAATAACATCCAGAAAGCCGCTGTCTTTTTAGGCTTAAGCTTGCTTATCTGAGATGATTTAATAATGCAAAATGGAAACATGTGCCAGGCCACATTCTGCACATTTTACACCACAACAGCATAAAGAGCACAGCTGCTAGACTGACTTGTCTGAAGACCAAGTCTCCTCTTATTAAAAATGTGTAGTGTTTTATAAACATATGACAATAAAGACCCTTAATTGTTGTGCAGTGCAGAAAAATGTCATTTTCACAACTACAACAGTTGGTGTCTTAAGTTCCCAAACAATTACTGAACAGTGTTAATAAGAAAAGTAATGTAGCACAGAGGTAAACATGCCCCTGTTAACCTTTTTGGAATTGGTTTGTAATATGTATCCCAGGGAAGCACAACACACAACTTGTCACTAATAAAAATATATTAAATATATATTAAAGTAGTTCAAGTTAAAGTGGTTCCCTGCCCACAGTAAGCCTCAATGTTTCTGTCAAGTGTATTGTTTTAATATATGCACTGGCACAAATGCTGCACTTTTAAAAAGTGTAGAGATTAAATAAATTATTTAAAAAAAGGAAATTAAAATGAGGTCTAACTAAGGGCAGAGATTGTACATTTCTGGAATGTGTTTGTGGGACAGCATGGGCAGGGGTGTGATGGAGCTTAGATTTGAAGTCAGTATGGGTCAGTAGTGAGCAGGTGTTGAGTAAATGCTGGTGTGTGTAATGAAATGTTACTACAACAGTTCTAGTTGTAACAAATTTAGGAACTTAGGACCTATCCCAGATAAATTTGTGATAAATAAGGCCCTACCTATTTCACGGGCCGTGAAAATCGCTTCCCCCATGAAATCTCCCATGAAAGATGCAATTTGCTGTAGGTGTGAAAATTTAATTTTTTTTTATTTGCGTAGCTTATGAAATATAAGGCGGTCCAAGCAATCATACAGTATTTACATTAGTGTAACAAACTTTTCTGTGCTGTAGCGTGCTGACAATGTTTGATGTGTGAATGTACTGACTGCATTTCTTCCCTTTGGGGATTCCATATTCTAAGGAAAAGTGATCATATATCATCTGTGTGCTGCGATAGTTTGTGTACAGTTTATTTCTATCTTTATAAACTCAGCAAACTCTAAAGACGCTCGGTTACTCTAGAAATCAGTTAGACAAAGTGCTCGAAGTCGAAATGAGAAGTAAAACGAGAATATTAGTTTTCGAGAGGGAGCTATTAAGATAGCTGTGCTGTGTATTGTAGCTTCAATTGATTCTATAATTCAATTACATTTCCGCCGTGTGAAATGTTTTCTTTAAAAATCTGTAAAATCTGTGATTTTTGAAAAACGAGGTCCGTGAAATTCTCACATTTTCCTGTGAATTTAGTAGGGCCCTAGTGATAAAGAATTTTAAGAACCTACTTTGTTCTATTGTACTCTACACTTGGTTAAGCAGTGTACTGGATACCTTTAGGTAGTACGCAACTTCTTTCCAATCTATACATGATACAAGCTAGAAAACTAATCTATGACTTTTGAAAATCTGTTGGGCCCTTGAGCAAGGCCCTTAACCCTCTCTGACCCTGTGCTCTGACTCCAGCTTCTAAACAAGCTGGGATTTGCAAAGAAAGAATTTCATTGTACTGTACACCTGTATAATGACAAATGCATGCTTTCTATTCTTCTTCAACTATTTTAAGTCTTTTGGATATGCCATATTTTAGGTCTTATTAGCTTTCCATGTCTGAATTGGGATTGTTTTGTCCATCAGTCATTGTAAAATCGGTCATGCTTTGACAGATCAGATAAAATCTTGTAACATATACTCAATTAGATTAAGGTCCAGGCTTTGAGATCCTTGGCATTTAACATCTTTGACCAATAGCGTAGCTTGGGCAGTATACTTAGGGTCATTGTCATGCTGGAAACCCATCCCAAAAATCTCAAATTTCACTCTAAATTTAGGATATGCTTTTTGATAAACACCTAGATTGTACATGTATAGTGAAAAGGCTATGACACAGTTTAAATACCTTTTTTGATCTAAGGTCTAGATCTCTTCAGCTACCCTACTCAACTAAAGTAATAGGTAAATATTTGTGCAATCAAGAAATAACTTTGCTATCTATATTGATTTATTACCACCTAAGTGTACATTTACAGCAATAATCCTAAGTAATTTTCAGTTCAAAGTTGTAACATGACAATGTTCAAGGGAGCGGAATACACAAATACGCAAATCACTGTTTCACATAAGGCTAAAAAAACACATTGACTTACCCCAGCGTTGTCATGGTGACAATGGTGTACCAGAAAGAAGCTGGAATACTGGTAAAGTTGGTTCCGTTGGTGCCTTTCTCAGCGTAAAACATGACAGTTGCAAAGATGATGATGGCCATGGTGAGAGAGAAAAGAAGAAAGCCGAGCTCAGAGGCACAGCTCTTCAACGTGTAGCCAAGAATACGCAGACCCGCCGAGTGGCGTGAGAACTTAAAGATGCGAAAGACCCGGAAGACCCGAAGTGTAACAAAAGCACCACTTACATCCTCATTCTCCGGCATGACCAGGCCGATATAGTAGGGCATGATAGCCACCACGTCAATCACGCTCATCACAGAGCGCATGAACATGCAGCGGCTGGGAGCAGCAAATAACCTCATCAGGTACTCAAAGGTGAAGATCAGGACACACGCTGTGTCCATGCAGAAGAAGGCCACAGAGTACTTTTCACCACAAGGTATTGGTTTAACCCTGCCAGGGGGTGCCTTACATGGTACAGTTTCCACTACATTAGCGATGACAGAAACTGCAATGAAGAAGCCTGTGACGTAGTAAAACACCAAAGCCATCGTACTGGTATGGGGATTCTCAAAAGCTCGCCACAAGCGTTCACGAGATGTGCTATTTGGTGGTAAGGGCTGGTCTGTTGCCATCTCAGCCTCCGTGTCCTCAGCCAGCCGCTCCTGGTTCTCCTTCTTGCGATCACGATACTCTTCCATGCAGCAATCCCCAATTATGTCCGGCACAATGCCATAGAAAGCCAGCTCCTCGTCAAAAGCCTGGACGCACTCCTGTCGCGGGTAGTGCAGTTTGCCTGTGCGGTAGAAGTTTAGGATGTGGCGGAACATCTCTGGGTCCCTGTCGAAGAAATATTCCTGAGTTTCCTCATTGTAGAAAAATTCCTTTTCTGAGCTTCCCAGCAAAGTGTCGGGATAACGGTCCAGCGTGTTTTTCCAGGTCTGGAACCGAAGCCCACTTACGTTAACTATCAGGATCTCGTCAGTGCGGCTCTTCTTGTCCACAGGTGGCTTGGGCATTGTCTGTCTGGCCAGAGGAAGCCAGCCGACCGCAGCTGCCCGGGCAAAGGGCAACCATGTTGCCACGCCAGCAGCCATTTTGGAGTTGTTAGCTAAAGTTTACCAGGTGTATGTAGGGAATTGTTAAGGCTCCTGAGGTAGTTTCTTTGTAGTAAGTGAGGAATTACCAAACTGATCATAACAGTCAGTTCAGTTTAACTTTATCTTGTTTGTCCAGGTAGTTTACAGGGTAAGGGCCCTGCGAAGTTAAAGGGGCCATGCACGTTTTCTTCATTAGGAAAGGACATTAAAAAATCCCACTGAAATACCAGACACATCTGATTTCATTTCACTCACATGACTGACTTACAGACCCTTGTGTATTTCCCCACCTCAACCTATTGTTTGCAAAGTGCACTTTATAAGTATGCTGGCTTTCACACATGGACAATTTCAATTTCTGTTTGTGATCTGATGGTCTCCGAAATTGCAAGATAGGCAAATCTTCCTCTATCGCTCTTTCTCTCTCTCTCTTGCTTTGTTGTTTAAGAGGTTTGATGGCGAGAGTGTTTCCCCTCCCATATAAGTGAGGCTTAAGTGGTTACTCGATTTCACAGATGGTTGACAAGGCTTTCAGAGGAGATCTCTGCATTGTAGGCACCTTTATTCCAAATACGGCAGGTTCCTTAATGTTCCTGTCAAAATGAAACACAACATGAGTTTAGATACTGATAGGTTTGGAGTGTAGAAGTCTGTACATGCTGTCACTGTAGTGCATTTTCTAAATAAACAAGCTTTAAAATCAGATTTAAGATGCCTCTCATGGGAGACCTTAATCTTTTATGGGATTTATTTAAGCACAAATAAGAACAAGTGTTGCATTATTAGATTTAATGTAACTACACACTTTCAATTGTGGCTCATATTGGTTTATGATTAACTGTATTAATCAGGACCCTTTAAAAGCCCAAAGTTATTCAAACAAGGTAACTGTGTTACATGTTATGAACACTATGTATTTTGTAAACTCTGTAAACTATTACACCCCCACAAAACTAAGAAAATACTAAGCCTTAATACTTGTTGACAAGCTTCTTCTGAGTAAATATTAAAGTAATGTCCGAGTTCCCATTGCTTGGTGAGAGAAAACACTTCCCAGCAAGACAGCCGATTACATCTGAGATTACAGATAACACCAGCCATGCAACACTGTCCATTATTTGCCCATCATGAGAAGTTAGTTCTAAAGAACAGAAGACCCAACCCAGGCACAAACCTTTCCATCTATTAGATGCTTACACAATCAAAAATCAATATCATTTCACTTCCTCCACTATCACTTAGAAGCACTCTCATATAGTTTATAAAAGTTATTCTAAAGTAATTTATCTCTGTCTTAAACATCTATACACATTTGTACACAAGTGAAATGTAAAGCATCCTGCTCTGTCCTGTTTTTAAATAACATTATAACATCCTTGCAAGGTCCAGCTTGTTGCTTGCAGTCAAATCCATAAATTTCACAATAATTATTCATCCTGGCACAATCCAAACATCTTTAAGTAAATTAAATTAGAAACGGGCACACTAAAGTAGGCAAGAAGTCCTGCCAATCTGTCACAAAGTTTAAGCAGCAAGAGACTCCAAAAAGGTCTAACAGGCGTCTCTTATGAATGATAACCTATTTCTAAGCTTAATAAAGGATAATAATTACCTCCTATAATGAGGATCTCGAAAGAACGATGGGTCCAGTGTGGCTGAAAGCAAATGGAACAATGAAAGAAAAAGAAATAAGAGAAAAGCAAAAAATAGGAGTAAAAACTTGATTAAAATGAATGAGCCAGTCCACTGCAGCCACCTTGGCATAGCATGTGAAGGAGTAATTGTAATGCTTACTCCTCCTATCTTCTCTCGCTCTCTCTCGCTCTCTCTCGCTCTCTCTCTCTCTCCCTCACTCTCCCTCACTCTGTCCACTCTTGTCTCCTTCGCTTGTGCTGTTCATCTCCTGCACTGCTCTCTCATTTGCTTGCTTCACCCCCTCCCTGTATCTCACTCTAAAGCACAGTTTCTGTCTCTCTCGTTGCTTTATACATTTATCTAATGCTTAACCTGTCTATTTCTCACTCACAAGTGCTACACATTTCTCAACACATCCTGCAAAATTAAGTGAAGAAAGGAAATACATTTTCAGAGATGATGCTTAAGACTATGAGTGGATGTGAAAGTGATGCATGGGACATTTTGATCAATGTTTTCCATTACCAACATGCTTTGCTGTTATGTTAAGAACTGACATAGTAGTCGTAGTATTTATCCACTGAATGAACAAATGTTTGTGGACACTTGATGCCTATATTTATTTATTAGAATTTTAATGTCATGTTTTATACATTTTGGTTACATTCATAACAGGACAGGTAGTTACTAGTTACACAAGATTCATTAGTTCACATGTTTAATGTCAAACACAGTCATGGACAATTTATCTCACTTGCATGTCTTTGTACTGTTGAAGAAATCCAGAGCTCAACCTAGTACCTGGACCCCTCCACCTGGGAATCGAAACCACCTTGCTGTGAGGCAACAGTGCTATCCACTGTTTGTTTGTTTATTAGGATTTTAACGTCATGTTTTACACACTTTGGTTACATTCATGACAGGAATGGTATTTTACCGTTACACAAGGTTCATCAGTTCGCAAGGTTATATCAAACACAGTCTTGGACAATTTAGTATCTCCAATTCACCTCACTTGCATGTCTTTGGACTGTGGGAGGAAACCGGAGCACCCGGAGGAAACCCACATGGACACGGGGAGAACATGCAAACTCCACACAGAAAGGACCCGGACCGCCCCACCTGGGGATCGAACCCAGGATCTTCTTGCTGTGAGGTGACAGTGCTACCCACTGAGTCACCGTGCCACCTCAATTGATGCCTATAGATGACACCCACATCCACAAGTATATGAACTTGGTCATCAACTTTGACTTTCCACTGGATATTGGAATTTGTATACAATATGTGGAATTTGTCTCATATGGGGATTTTGCACTAGGAGCATTGTAGTTGGCCACTGATGTTGGCCAGTAAACCTGTCTTGACGTTGACAAGCAGTATTTATACAATGAATGTGGTATTTCTCAACACAAGCTGGGATACGTGAAGAAAGAAATTCATTGTACTCTATGTCTGCATATGTATATATGAAAAATAAAGGCATTCTATTCTAAAGCACAGGCAGGTGTACATGAAAAAGAGAATTCACCAAAATTTTGCCACACATCATTGTTGGAGCATTAAGACCTAATTTTACTAAAACCAAAATATCAAAAAGAGCTTATATCCACCACGCCTTATCTTATAGTTCATCCATCCCAGATTTATTTGACTCTTTACTGACTCTTTACTCTTTAGGTTGCCATTTTAGTAGCAGTAATGGCCTGAAAGCAACTAAGCTCCATATACTGCCATTCTACTGCCAATGCTTATGAATGATACATGGCTATATGCTTTATTTCATGCACATTAGTAATGGGTGCACTGACAAGTGGTGCCAGCATTCTTGTGTGAATTTTTTAAAATTTGTGCCTGGGTAACATTAACATTGTTATAAAGCTGTTTTCACTCCTCATGAAAATGTTGTGCTTATGTGTAATATACTTTGGAAATCGGAATGATTCACTATAGTGATGGGAATTTTGGCTCTTTTTAGAAAGCCGGTTCTTTTGGCTCGGCTCACTAAAAAGAGCCGGCTCTTTCGGCTCCCAAGTGGCTCCTTAGATTTTTTTGTTGCTTAAATTAATTTATTACCAAATTACATGTTTACATTAAATCAGCATCCAGGTGACAGTATTTGTAAGTATTTAGTGAAGATTAGCATTCAGAAAAACCAAGGAGCTCATCTTTGATGGGTTGATCCTGTTTCTCCTTTCTGTTACGATCTGCCATGTTAAAAAAGATTCTCTCTGAGGGGACAGATACACAGTCTATGTGCCATCACATGTATAAGATGTGGGTAGACTGAACACTTGGTCTCCCACGAGCTCAGTGGGTCTGCACTTCTCTGTAAAAGGGGCTTCTCGTGTCCAAACTTTACTATGTTTCCTCTCACTCATTTTCCTCACCTTTCCAGCATGTAACGTCTGGCTGTGTAAAGCGCTGAGTTCTCTCTCCCTCCTGTTCGTGTGCTCACTGTGTGTGTGTGTGTGTGTGTAACCCCTCCCCATCTGCGCAGTATAAACACACAAACGCCACCACGTATCTTGACCAATCACGTGCGGCTTTGACAGAAAAAAAAACGGAAAAAAACGAATCGGCTCCCAATGAGGAGCCGGATCCAGTCGTTCACTTTAAAGAGCCGGCTCTTAGAGCCGGATCGTTCGCGACCGACCCATCACTAATTCACTAACATAGCCAGTTACCTTATTATATTTTACAATGCTGATGTTAACGTGTAGTGACTAGATGTTAACTTACATTTTACAACTGACCTACCTATTTAAAGCCGGTATCATGCTAGCTAACATTAGGGTATGTTTATTTAAAAAAAAAAAAAAAACTCCCATAAAAAAGCATAACAACAAGTGTTGAACTAATGGTGGAAAAAGTCTAGCTGAGCTAGCAAGATGCCTTAATACATTTGTAGCCAAGTTTGTTTGAAAAAAGTCTCTTTCCAGATAAATCTATTCAACCCTAATTAGTTACTTACATTTGGCTGAGTCTAATTCTTATATTATATTTAAAAACTGTAATTCATGCCAACAGCTTCTGGTATTAAAAACTCACCAAGCAAGCAGGCAATCTAAATATAGACATGCACTAACATTAGCCTGCAGTTAGCTAGGTAATTAGGTAATTTGCAATTTCTGACAGTAAACTTGCTTTTTATTTGTGTAATTAAAACCAGTTGCTATAATAGTTTTTAATAAATGGTGTTAAATGATGTACACCGACCAGGCATAACATTATGACCACTGACAGGTGAAGTGAATAACACTGATTATCTCTTCATCACGGCACCTGTTAGTAGGTGGGATATATTAGGCAGCAGGTGAACATTTTATCCTCAAAGTTGATGTGTTAGAAGCAGGAAAAATGGGCAAGCATAAGGATTTGAGCAAGTTTGACCAGAGCCAAATTGTGATGGCTAGACAACTGGGTCAGAATCTATCAAAAGTGGTCCAAGGAAGGAACAGTAAACCGGCGACAGGGTCATGGGCGACCAAGGCTCACTGATGCATGTGGGGAGCGAAGGCTGGCCCGTGTGGTCCGATTCAACAGACGAGCTACTGTAGCTCAAATTGCTGAAGAAGTTGATGCTGGTTCTGATAGAAAGGTGTCAGAATACACAGTGCATCACAGTTTGTTGCCTATGGGGCTGCATAGCCACAGACCAGTCAGGGTGCCCATGCTGACCCCTGTCCACCGCTGAAAGCGCCAACAATGGGCACGTGAGCATCGAAACTGGACCACGAAGCAATGGAAGAAGGTGGCCTGGTCTGATGAATCACATTTTCTTTTACATCACGTGGAAGTCCAATCCATGGAGGCCCCACCTTACAAGGAGTTAAAGGATCTGCTGCTAACATCTTGGCGCCAGATACCACAGCACACCTAGGGTCTAGTGGAGTCCATGTCTAACTTGCCTCGACGGGTCAGGACTGTTTTGGCAGCAAAAGGGGACCAACACAAGATTAGGAAGGTGGTCATAATGTTATGCCTAATCGGTGTATGTTCTAGTGTAGTCAAATGCAGGGGATGAATGGGGTTTGTCACATTCTCCTCATGTTCTTCAGGTACTCGGGTCTCCTCACACCTCCAAAAGGCATATTAGTACAATCAAATACACTATGAAGTGTAATACCCCTCCTCTTCTTTGTGCCAGGAGGCTTTTGCTGGAATTCTCATGTGTTGTTTAGTTAGTTGCGGAATCCCTTGAAGCCCCAAATGTCATGCCCCAGTCATCAGCATGCCAGCTGAGCATTCTAAATAGTCTTCAGTCAAACACAAAGCTTTTTTATGATGTCCCTCAGTATTTGATAAGACTGTTTAAGGGCAAAAGTAAATGTTCCTTAGTACAGGTGTTTAAAATAAATAGTTGTGAAAAAACTGAAATACCAGAAGGCTGAAAAGGTGTCAATTACAGCCCCACATCCATCAATGTACTTTACTGGTTGCACTCGTCTTCAACCTCCTGGTCCAGATCACCTTCTTGTCGAAACCCTCAGCAAGAACTGCTTACTTTATTCTCAACTTTTTGCTAATCTTAAGGCCCTCTGAAGTCTGCCACCTGATCTGTTGTCAGGTCAGCCAGGACGAGAGAAGCTGCATGCTGCACAGAAACAAAGTCATCATGGTTATAACATGTACACATACTTTAACAATACTATTTAAACAATGATGTTTTAACAGTAATAAGGCACATTAACTTAGTTTTTAACTACGTTAAAGGTTGAAACAACATTTTTCTAAACAAAACTTTTACAAACATAGAAAACTGGTGTTTTGATAATGATGGTCTGGTAACATTAGTTTAAAGTCTAATTCTAAGAGATTCGTTATAGTTATTAAATCATTTAGTAACAAAACATTTACTGTACAGTAGATTGTGGCTTTCTAATCTCAGAAGAGACCACTCCCATTAGGTAATGTTTTATCATAAATTTATCAGGTAATTAGTCAGCAGCATTTTATACTAAATTGCAGTAGTGAGTTTTTTGTAAGAATGTAACTGGACCCAAACTATGCAAGCACTGGTTTCTTCACTCATTCGCTATTACACTGAATTCATTCCAATATAGCTGAAGCTTCTCATATAGAAAACAGCCCACTTGCATTTAACCAAATTTACACACACACAATCAGATAATCATAAGGCTTTTCATAAATGTAATAATATAGCAGTCATGAAAGGATTAATCACTGTCATCAAGTTGTTACAGATCTTGATGACTGAAGTAAATACTATTGTGAGTCTTTTGGACTAAGTAACACGATTACATTTCCAAAGAAGCAGCAAATCATTTGCAACCATTTTCTCCTATAACCACCCCTAACTAGGTTTATTTTAGTGAATAATACTGTATATATACTGCATATTCTGCCTGCAGCTGAGGGCAGCACTGCACATGCGCACAATACAATGTTATCTAACTAAATATCCATGTGTAGCTGTATTAGTTCACCCCCCACTCAAAAGAAAAACAATATGTATAAAGAAAACATGAAAACATGTAATGCTTCTTGTATGTTTCAGTGTTCACTAGACTTCTGCTTCTTGTAAAAGCACAACATATAGATTTGTGGCACAGTACATCGTAAAAATGTAAAGTAACACATTTTCATTCTGCTTTAGATTTACAAGCAGTGCAAAAGACAGGAGAGGGAGCTGAAGGTGGCAAGGATTAAAATACTGCAATTCTCATTGGAAGTGTTGAGGATGAACAAGGTTATGAACAAGTTTATTAGAGTGACAGTGCAGGTAGGATGTTTTGGAGAGAAAGTTAGGGAGGAGAGATTGAGATGATTGGGGCATATGCAGAGGAGGGATGAAAGTTATATTGGGAGAAGGGTGCTAGGGATGGAGCCACCAGGCAGGAGGAGGACAGGAAGGCCAAAGAGGAGATTTATGGATGAAGTGAGGGAGGACATGCAGGTGGTTGGTGTGACTAGGTGAATGTTCATAAAAGTGAAATCAGAAGAGCAATAGGGCATTCGGTTCAGTAATTCCCAAGTGGAAAGTTCATGGAACCAATGTGCAATGGAATCGGCACATGGACAAACTCACTCATTTTCTTAACCGCTTATCCAATAAGGGTCGCAGGGGGTGGGGTTGCTGGAGCCTATCCCAGCTTTTCAATGGACTGTGGGACCGGAGCTCCCGAAAGAAACCCACACAGACACAAATTCCCCCGGGGATCGAACCCAGGACCTTTTTGCTGTGAGGCGACAGTGCTAGCCACCGTGCCGCCCCATGGGCATACTAATAAATGAAATTAAAGTACCCATGTATTTACAGAAAATAATTTAAATTAGATAAAACATTCATCAGTTCAAGTTTAAATGTCATTTTTTTTATTTCCAATTCACCTCACTTGCATGTCTTTGGACTGTAGGAGGAAACCAGAACTCACGCTGACACAGAAAAAACATGCAAACTTCACACAGAAAGGACCTGGACTGCTCCACCTGGAATCCAGGACCTTTTTGCTGTGAGGCAACAGTGCTACCCAACAAGCCACCGTGCTGCCCCCATTTGCAATTTATTGTGCTCCAGTCTGAGTTAGAACAGGTTAAATCTTGTCCCTCTCCTGTCTTTAAGGTGGGCAAGATCAATTCAATAATGTAATTATTTTTCTTTGGTTATAAAACCAAACGTAGGCAACCTGACACAACATTTGTGTGTTTCTCCCTATTGTAAGGGGGTCTTGAGTTTGTATACTGAGGATGTAACAAACATCCAAGCATAAAGGCCAAAGGAAAAATAATTAGCCATGCTTTTTGGGCAAAAAGGGTGCATTACTCCCCTCCTTGGCATCTGCAAGTTTACATACATCAGTTGGTACCTACTTATTTAATTGTTCTGCAGTGTTGCCACAAGTTCAGTGGTGGGATTTACTTGTCTCAAAAAAGTAATTAGCTCTCACCTAATGAGACTGTAAGTTCTCTCTTCAGGGGAGGCTAAAGTAGTGGAAAGGAAATTAGCAATGGCTAAATTGAATAAGAGAATTAAATAGAAAGACCAAACTTTGATTTTGATGTTGCCTCATCTACAGTATCCAACAAATAATGTAGACACTTCTCCCTATTATTGATAATAAATTAAATTATAAAAGCAAGTAATACATTTCCAAGTGAATGATATGCTGCCAACTTTCTGTTCCAGTATGACTGTACACAAAATGACATTCATTTACATTTTCAGCATTTAGCAGACCTTTTTTTTTTCAAAGTGATTTACAATGATGACCGTACACAATTTTGAGCAATTGAGGGTTAAGGGCCTGGCTCAGGGCGCAAACAGTGGCAACCTGGCGGTGGTGGGGCTTGAACCGGCAACCTTCTGATTACTAATCCAGTACCTTAACCACCGAGTTATCACAATCCTAAAGATAATTTGAGCAATTTGTGTGGTAAGGAGTTGTAATGGCCTGCAAGCCAGGTCTTTTCAGATATCATCATTGCCTTCTCACTAATGCTCATTCAACTAAATGGGCACAAAAATAAACAAATACATTCCAAATTCTTGTTTAAATCCCTCCCTGAAGAGTACAGGATCTTATAATACACCTTTATGTTAAGAGGGATCGTCAAAAAGTTTCTGCACTTTTATATTTTAGTTGGAAATGGTGAAGGTGGGGGGAGTAGTAATTGGTCGTGTCTGAGAGACTGAGAGAAAGCTTATAGTCTGGATTTAGCGCCATCTGATTTCCACGTTTTTGGGCCATTTAAAGAAGCTTTGAGAGGAAGAAGATTTATGTGATGATGTGAAAGCAGTGGCGCAAAAAATTTTTTTTGCTGATGGCATAAAAAATTTGGTACAGTGCTGGGAAGAATGCATCAGAAGGCGACTATGTAGAAAAGTGTTTTTAAAATTCTTAATAAATAAAGTTTAAAAAGTGTGGAAACTTTTTGAAGAACCCTCGTATATGGTATAAACTCATTTCAATATATATATATATTTAAATGAGTTTATACCATAATCGAGGGTTCTTCAAAAAGTTTCCACACTTTTTATATATATTAAAAACACATGCAAAAGCTGGACTGGATGTTCTAAATTGTCTTTTATAGTAAATTTGGCAGCATATGTAAGATTGGGTTGATACACTATCCATTGTGTCCCTTATGTCCAAGTCTTCTGTGACTTCACCAGCAAAAACGGTGTTAGTAAAAATAAACTATTTCAATAATTAATTGATGTCATTTATTAGTCATTTTTTGGAAATAGACTCGTTTTGCTCTGATTTAGTCGCCATCTGCTCCAGTTTTTTTCATGACTCATATTCATAAGTTCTCACTTAGAACAGCCTAGCAGATGAGAGCAACCAATTCGATTTAACTGTGCTATGGAGTGACTATTCCTTCAAGAGCGAGAGTTGATGCAATAGTGTTCCTCAGTCTATAAAGAGAAAAAAGCAAAATGTCTTTCTTCATTAAAGGAACAAATTGATGCTTCCCGGATGTGTTGTACAGTAACAGAAGGGAATCCAGATGGGAAGAGCATTGTCATGAATTATGTTGAAGCTAAACGTTAGCTTATTTATTAACATGTATAATATATGCTGGCAAAACTGACACTCATTTACTTACACCGATGCACTCACAGATACAAACATATACATACGGAAACATGCTGCTGAAATGGAATGGACACATGGATTATTGAGTTGCACTGAAAATAGAAGGATTGAATTTCAGTAGTATTTATAGTTTTCCTGTTTCCCCAAAGGGATTAACAGTTAGAATGCACTTACTGAGAATTCTGGTATAAATATATTCCATGTCATCATGCATGCAGTGTAACATTTATACAACCAAATACAGTGGAACCTCGATTTAACGGACTGAAAGGGGGGTGCACTGGTTTTCACAAAAGTGCTAAACATGCACATATGATAAACATTAAAATGAACAACATAAATAAATGTCAATATGTAACATAAAACCTGTAAAAAAATATATTAAAATTGGTGTACTCTACTACTGGGGGAGAAATTTAATTTACCTAGTGTGGCGGAGATGTTTTTTTTTTTTTTTTTTTTTTTTTTTGCTATGATCATACAGTGGGAACTATCTATTATTATTATTATTGGGGGAGTATCTATTATTCTGAGTCTGAAGCACTGCTGGTGGCTACTGGGGCAGTGCTGGTGCATAACTAAGCACAAAACTTAAGCATAAAACACAGAAAAAATGCGAGAACAAAGAGAGCCCACCAACAAAATAAAGCCCATCACTCATGTAAACAGAGAATAGCGCTGGTTAGCGGACAATTACTGAACTACTGGTTTTTGTACGCTTCTCCTGGAAATTTTAAACAGAACGAACATTTGGTTTTCCAGATTTTGTCCGTTAAATCCAAAATCCATTAAATGGAGGTCTGTTAAATCGAGGTTTCACTGTAGATTGCTGGTTTATTTATAGCAAGTGCAGATATACTGACTTCTCTGTGTACATGTAAATAGAGCTTGCTCAGCAGTTAGCAGTAGTGCTACTGCAAGTGTATTGGTGATTAATTCGGTAATGTGGCACACTTTGAATTTGAAGTCAAAGTGTTGGATTGCTTGTTTGAGCTCTGATTGGGACACATCCATTCATTCTGGTAGGTTATCAATTAACGCAGCTGCAGTAGCTGACAAAAGTGGTCTTTTAGTTGATGGCGATACGGTAGACATATTAATAGTTATAACAGTCCATATATTACAAGATAGTGATCCAAGATTAAGTAATTTTGTGGTAGAACAACAATGTCATGTTTAAAACTCTAAGTTATGTTTACAGCAATGACAAGGTCCCATTATATTACAGTTCCAGCCCTCTGTCTCCACTCCTGAGTACTGTGCTCTGATGTTGGGCACCCTGGCACCACAAATACTGGTGACTATGGTGTTTCTATGGGGATGAGAATTCGCAGATGCCAAAGTTTTATAAGCTGAGAAAATGTGCATTGCAGAATGTGGGGAAAAAAATGATAATAGATGATTACGTCAAAATTCCTAAAAGAGGTTGTGATTGAGGCTTCCAATACAGCAAATCCGAACACATCAAAACTATGTTCCGCTAGCACACCAGTGCCAAGATTCTAAACTCCTCGGTTCAAAACTCGGCATTGCCACCGGTCAGCTGGGCGCCATCTAGCGGGCATAATTGGCAGTGCCTGCAGCAGACACGGTTCTGCTAGGGCGGGATGGCCGGACTATGTGGGTGGGGTCTTTAAATGCTGTGTAAGGACCCTGATTGGCAGATAGAGAGGCACCTGTGCAGAGTGCATGGGTGAAAAAGGGTTCCGCTAAGGGCTGCCCACGGGTCAGAGGAGGCATGAGCAGCAATATACCCTCCTCGACTGCAATCAGGGATCCCCCAGCAGCGGAAGACAATTTGACTACGCTAAATTGGGAGAAAATGCATAAATGACATAGAAAAGAAAAAAAAGGGGCCAAGCTAAATTAGTATAAAAATTAAACCTTGGAGTGGCCTTTCCTAAATAATGACTAAAAACAGTAGCAGAAAACATTGGATTCCAACTGTGACATACACAGATCAGCCTTAACATTATAACCACCTGCCTAATATTGTGCAGGACCATCTATTGCAAACAAAACAGCTCTGACCTATCAAAGCATGGACTCCACATGTCCTCTGAAGGTGTCCTGTGTTATCTGGCACCAAGACATTAGCAGACGATTATTTAAGTCTTGTACATTGCAAGGTGGGGCCTCCATAATCGGACTTGTTTGTACAGCACATCACACCAGTGCTTGATTGGATCAAGATCTGGATAATTTGAAAACAATCAACACCTTGAGCACTTTGTCATGTTTCTTAAACCATTCTTAAGAATATTTGAAGTGTATCATGGCACATTACTGTGCTAAAAAAAAGGCCACTGCTATTAGGGAAAACTGTTGGACGTGCTCTGACTGGTCTGCGGCCACACAGCAAGCTGTGATTTACAACTTTGTCATTTTTCAATTTCATCAACTGTTTTGTCCTGTTCAGGGTCATAACTATAGGTCTGATTTCACCAGAAACAGAGTGCACAAGGCAGCATTACCCTGGACAGTGTGCCAATCCATCCCAGGTAGCCAAAAATAGCTAATTAAGTCTGTCAGGATGCCCAGCCAGCCATTGGTGGGCTAGCGTAATAGACCACCACACCATGTACATCAATAAGCATTTGGCACACAAGACCCGGTTGCCAGTTCACCAGTTGTCCTTGTTTGCACAATTTTGGCAGGTTCCAACCACTGCATACCGGGAACCCCCCAAAAACCTGCCACTTTAGACATGCTCTGACCCAGCAGTCTAGCCAAAGATTATTTTTAAAAAGAAGCACAGAAATCAATGTAACATTCATACATATCCAGCTGCCTAATACTTTTTGTATGACAGATTAACTAAAAAACATTTAATAAATGTAATATAAATAAAGAGTTGATAGTCCACAATATATGCAGAGTTTTGTAAGAACCAAACAATCTAAAAATAAACTGGAATTGCAGGAGAAATTGATGCAAGAGCTGCTTCTGCAGTGTGTACAAGACCATCAATAATTCACTGACTTTGAAAAGATCCTGCTTTGGAAGGACAGGCTGAAAAACAGAATAGATGGTCACACTAAAAAAATGCAACACAAAAGATGATAAAAAAGGAAAGACAAGAGGAGGTTGAAGAACCTTTGCTTCTTTTGCCCTTTTTCTGTTTGATTCAGACAAGCTGAATTTTGTAGTATGTAACAAGTTGTACAAAACACATACATCAGCCATAACATTAAAACCACCTCCTTGTTTCTACACTCACTGTCCATTTTATCAGCTCCACTTACCATATTCAGAGCACTTTGTAGTTCTACAGTTACTGACTGTAGTCCATCTGTTGCATCTCTGCATGCTTTGTTAGCCCCCTTTCATGCTGTTCTTTAATGGTCAGGACTCTCCCAGGACCACCACAGAGCAGGTATTATTTGGGTGGTGGATCATTCTCAGCACTGCAGTGACACTGACATGGTGGTGGTGTGTTAGTGTGTGTTGTGCTGGTATAAGTGGATAAGACACAGCAGCGCTGATGGAGTTTTTAAACGCCTCACTGTTACTGCTGGACTGAGAATAGCCCACCAACCAAAAATATCCAGCCCACAGGATGAAATTCTAGAAAATGACCAACTCAAACAGCAGCAATAGATGAGTGATCGTCTGTGACTTTGACACTGACCACCATGTTAGTGTCAATGCAATGCTGAGAATTATCCACCACCTAAATAATACCTGCTCTGTGGTGGTCCTGACAAACAGGGCAAAAGCAGGCTAAAAAAGTATGTAGAGAAATAGATGGACTACAGTCAGTAATTGTAGAACTACAAAGTGATCCTATATGGTAAGTGGAGCTGATAAAATGGACAATGTGTGTAGAAACAAGGAGGTGGTTTTAATGTTATGGCTGATCAGTGTATAGTGCACTGCAAGAAAAGGTTTACTTCTTATCAAAATACTAAGAGTACCAAATAATACAGTACAATTTTCAGCATTTAGCAGCACTTTTATTCGAAGTGACATACAGTACTATGGCAGTATATTGTCCAAGCAATTGAGGATTAAGGGCCTTGCTCAAGAACCCAACAGTGGCTACCTGGCAGTGATGGGGCTTGAATCAGCGACCCTTCAATTAATAGTCTGGTACCTTAACCACTAGGCTACAAATGCCCTAAATAATAACAGAATAATAGGAAGAGGGAGCTGGTATTTAAATTCTGTAATGGTATTACTTGCCTACATTTTATCTTTACCTCTCTGGTGTTAGATCTCTATTTTAATACAGTAACTGTAGAGTTGTACTGAACTGTAGAGCCCCCCAATAATCACTATTATTTTTACTTTATTTATTAAGTGCTGACATAATACTTCATTAAATACAATCTTCAAATGTACAAATCAAAAACAACATTTTTTGGTCATTCAGTCATTAATTGTTTTACCCACTTATTTTTAATACCCTTGTTACGTTATAGCACACATAATATCAGCTATGCTGTAACACTACGAGTCCCATCAGACCCTGAATGCCTCATCACCTGACACCTGACAATCTTTATCTGAAATATTTGATCTTCATACATGTATCTAATTCCATACCAGATTTCTTACTCTACATTGACTAACCCTATCCATAGAATCATGGTATACCATTACACCTCTCCCATGTGTGTGTAGTTGAGGTGAGCTGGCACAGTGGTAATGCTTAATAAACATATTGCCCTTTGTATGAATGATTTAAGGAAAGGCCTCCTCCAGAGACTCTTTACAAGCTTTCAAGAGATGATTCACACAGTTTAAATTATCCAGTTACAAGCCAACGTTATTGTATTTCTACTATATATATATTTTTGGCACTGGGCAATCCACATCCACAATCCACATGTAGAAGTAGGCACTCCAGGATTTTTATTCTGTGTATTGATTCTGGCTTGGTTTAAATCTATAAGGTCCAACTTTTTTTGACTATGTTTTTGTGTGGAGTTTAATGGTCAAGAAACAACTACCTGTACAAATAAAAAATTCCAGGGGTGAATGAAACGTCTGTGGAAAAACGTTTGTTTACTTTGTCTGACAGGGGCTTAAACAACATTTCAATAAGTTGAATTTCATAGGGAAAGAAAGAGATGTGTTTGTACTAAATATTTATTCTAAAAGACCACGGCAAAGCCTGGTAAAGTCTGCACGACAAAAGCAGGCAAAGGCTCAGGAGGGTCAGTAAGCCACTTCTTGGTGGGTGCATTAAGTAAGTCAAAGGTTCGGGAAACCCACATGCTGGCAGGTCTTTTAAACAAGCAAAGGTCAAGAATACCAGTGGAGAGTCAGAGAAAGAACAGGTAGTTACTCAATACAGAAGCTTCAACAGTTCAAGTTTAATGTCAAACACAGTTATGGACAATTTTGTATCTCTAATTTACCTCATTTGCATGTCTATGGACTGTGGGAGAAAACCGAAGCTCCCAGAGGAAACCTGGTAATCAAAACCTTCTTGCTGTGATTTATATCTTAACCCATTAGACTGAGCAACATCATTATATACATAAAATCTAGAAAATTGGCATTTAGTAGACGTGTGACTTTAAATTGTGACTGCATAAAATACAAGCAATTAAATGTTGAGGCCTTGCTTACACCACAACAGTGGAAACCTGGCTTAAAATCAGTATAATTTCTGATCAATAGTCCAGTAAGCTAACCACTGAGCAATTATTGCCCTACAAAAACTTTTACAAATTTAAACTTTTAGCAGACATTTTTATTCAAAGTCAATTACAATCATAATTGAATACAGATTAACAATTGAGAATTAAGGGCCTTTCTCAGGGGCCCAACTGTGTCAACTTAGAGATGATGGGGCTTGAACCAGCAACTTTATGCATACTAGTCCTTTCACTTTAACTGCTTAGCTACTACTGCCCATGGTTTTGTAAAGATATCTTGGTTGTGTACACTGCCACCCATGCTCCTTCAGCTTTATATTTACGATATACCTGTTTTTCGTTCTTGGATTGCATGTGACTATACAGACAAAGTTCATTACAAGACACATACACACTTTATGGCCAAATGTTTGTGGACCCCAAACAGCCAAATCTAAACAAGAAGCCAAGATCATTAATATAGAACTGGTACCTCAACTATTTAGAGTTCAATTTGTGGTGGGTTTTACAGTTGTCCAGTCAATGACTGATGCACAAATTAGTTTTGGATGAACAGCTCTTGTGCCCTGACTCATTTAGGTAGCAGTACTTCACTCACCTCTAGAATAAAATACTGACCTACTTTTTATAAGGGGTGAGAGGTGCAATACATATTGTTTCAAATATTTACATTAGTGCAAAAGCAGAGGCTGGACAAGCCATAAATATGGTATTGATTTGTGCTGGTATCTGTGCTTACAGAATCAACCTACTGTATAGGCATGAATGAATGGTATTTATCTGAGAGGCTCAGCTGGTGTTATACAGGTGCTTATCGACTTATTTTTAGTTAAATCTTGTCCTAACAGGTGTAGTTATTTGCTTATACTGTCTGGTTAAAAACAGCATGAAATGAAATGACAATTTTCTCCATATGGCACAGCAACAACGTTCTGGAGAATTGATGAAAAACTATAGTCATTTAAAATTATAATTAGCAAATACAGTGTAGAATTAATTCAGCAAGCAGAGACCAGGTGGCTTAAAACATTTACAGAGAATAATGCTAACTGCTTCCTAGTACCTTTAATTAATTATTAGTGTTGTCATTAAGGCAAAATATCTCACATTAAATGTTCCTAAGCAAAAAGCCTTTAGGGACATTATGATGCTGTTGGTATTTAAGAGGTCTAGAGGTTTACAGGCTGAGTATGCAATGGCAGAGTATATTTATTATTGCATGACAGGGGAATTGAAGCCAAAAGGAAGTGTATGTAGCCACAAAAATCCATTCTCTAGGACATAGTAATATATAAAAATAACAGCAGCTTATGTGAAAACTAAATAAGTGCCATGTACACTGATCAGCCATAACATTAAAACCACCTCCTTGTTTCTACACGTACTGTCAATTTTATCAGCTCCACTTACCATATAGAAGCACTGTTTCTCTGCATGCTTCGTTAGCCCCCTTTCATGCTGTTCTTCAATGGTCAGGACCCCCACAAGACCACTACAGAGTAGGTATTATTTGGGTGGTGGATCATTCTCAGCACTGCAGTGACACTGACATGGTGGTGGTGTGTTAGTGTGTGTTGTGCTGGTATGAGTGGATAAGACACAGCAATGCTGATGGAGTTTTTAAACACCTCACTGTTACTGCTGGACTGAGAATAGTCCACCAACCAAAAACATCCAGTCAACAGCGCCCCGTGGGCAGCGTCCTGTGACCACTGATGAAGGTATAGAAGATGACCAACTCAAACAGCAGCAATAGATGAGCGATCGTCTCTGACTTTACATCTACAAGGTGAACCAACTAGGTAGGAGTGTGTAATAGAGTGGACAGTGAGTGGACACGGTATTTAAAAACTCCAGCAGCGCTGCTGTGTCTAATCCACACATACCAGCACAACACACACTAACACACCACCACCATGTCATTGTCACTGCAGTGCTTAGAATGATCCACCACCTAAATAATACCTGCTTTGTGGGGGTCCTGACCATTGAACAGGGTGAAACCAGGCTAAAAATGTATGTAGAGAAACAAATGGACTACAAGTCAGTAATTGTAGAACTACAAAGTGCTTCTATATAGTAAATGGAGCTGATAAACTGGACAGTGAGCGCAGAAACAATGAGGTGGTTTTAATGTTATGGCTGATCAGTAAATGTTCTCTTTAAATGTTGAATTCGCTGTAAATCCTCATAAGTCAGCATGGTGCTAATACAAGTAGTTAAGCTATTAATATAAATACATTTATTAGTAATAAGATAGCCACACATCTTAAGTGGTATCATTAGTTTTATGAATTAGTAACAGAAAATTTCATATGTATGAAATCTTACATCTGCTATGGGGCACAAGTCAGGCGTCTGTGACGGCCACTCCAGAATCTTCCAGGACATTTTCTAAAACCAAGCTTTGGTGAAGGTATGCTTGTGATCATTGTCCTGTTGGAAGGTCCAATGATGCCCAAGCTTTAGCTTCCTCACTAAGGCAAGACATTTTCTTCAAGGATTTCCTGGTACTTAAATGAATTCATCTTGCCCTTCACAAGCTGCACGTACCAGAGAAAGCAAAGCAGCCCCAGACCATCACAGAGCCACCTCCATGTAGTGAAGGGTGTAGGGTGCTTTTAGGGTGTGCTTCATTTTTGCTTATCCAGACATAGCACTGACCCATAGGCCAGAAAAAAGTTCCAGTTTTCTTTCTTCGCTGCACAGAACAAAATCCCAAACCCTGTGTGGCTTATTTATATGGTTTTGAGCATATTGGTGCCAACCTTTCTTGTGTTTTGGTGTCAACAGAGGTATGCGTCTAGATGTTAAAACAAGGAGACCTTCAGCAATTAGTATGTGCCTGAAAATGCAAATGCAAACCTCAGTGCCTGCTGCAACCAAATCTTGCTGCAGGTCTTTTGGAGTGATTTTTGACCACTTGCCTCCTTAGAAATCTGGTGGTAACTGGTGATGGCTTCCTCTTTCTGCCACATCTACTTAGTGTAGACAGTGTTTGAACTCTGAACTTTTGAACTATGCTTCCAACTGTATCTCAAGTAACATTTAGTGTCTTTGCTATCTTTTTGTAATATTTTTCTTGTTTGTGCAAGATTAATATCTCTCCTGACTTCTATTTCTAACACACAATCAAACGTCACAGTCAACAAACCCGCAGCCAGTCCAGGTGTTTGATGTGCTTTATCTCAAACACATCTTATGCAGCTATTGAAGCCCTTGATTAGTTGAATCAGGTGTGCTTGAAAAACACCTGCTTAGCAAATGTGTGCTCTTATGAGGGATTCTATTCATGGGGTCAAATAATTCTAAGACTACGGTAGTCTTCAAAAATGGAATTGTGTGTTGACTTTGTGTGTTAAAAACGGACTTTATCACAGACTGGACTGAGCAATCAAGAATTCCAACTATTATTATTTACTTATTTATTTAGCTAGTTATAACTTTTAATTCAATTTAATTGTGTTTGTATGGTTTGTGTAAATCCTATTTATTTAAAGTATCCTCCAGGCCACCCAAAGAGGATGGGTCCCTGCTGAGTCTGGTTCCTCTCAAGGTTTCTTCCTGTAATTTTAAGGGAGTTTTCCTTGCCACCATTTCCCTCGGCTTGCTCAATAGGGGTTTTTGTTGGGGGTGTAGTTTTATTATGGTATTGTTTAATGTCTTACTATTGGTTCTGCTGTTTTCAGACTGTCCTTGAAATCTTTTGCGGCGCACCAGTCCAAGGAAGATTTGTAGTTCCATTAAGTCTTCAGTTAATGTTAGCAGAATTTACAAACTGTTAGACATTAGACTTGCTTTAAAAGTTGACTGGGAAATTGTGCTTATTATTTTTTTTTATATACAAAGCAAGCCAATTTCTGGAAAATATATCTATTTAATTGCAAGGTGGTGATCGCTGTCTGAATTGTGACACTGACCTTTGACTTAATGATGTCTGACAGAAGCACTTACTCTTAATAGTAGCGACACCTTGAAAGGCACTTAAGTTAATCGCTGTGAGATCAATTCTTTTTAGTTCAAAAGCCATAAAATTGTACAAACCCATAAAAGCAAAGTAAAAAGTTTTAGCCCACTTTACTAAAAGATTGATGATTTCAAATGGAATGTGAAGTGAATACACTACATGCTATGACTGAATAATAACTCAATCACTCACTTCCATAACCGCTTATCCAAGCCGCGGGGGCCTATCACAGCTTTTCAATGGGCGCAAGGCACACAGTAACACCCTGGAC
Organism: Trichomycterus rosablanca; assembly: GCF_030014385.1. Classification (NCBI taxonomy): domain Eukaryota; kingdom Metazoa; phylum Chordata; class Actinopteri; order Siluriformes; family Trichomycteridae; genus Trichomycterus; species Trichomycterus rosablanca. The sequence goes on along the minus strand of NC_085994.1, from coordinate 32,443,524 downwards.
GGGGTGGTCCATCGCAGGGCAGACACACACGCACGCGCACACACACCCATTTACCTATAGGGTAATTCAGTGTCTCCAATTAACCTAACTGTGGGAGGAAACCGGAGCTCCCCGAGGAAACCCACGCAGACATGGGGAGAACATGCAAACTCTGCACAGAAAGGACCCAGACCGCCCCACCTGGGGATCGAACCCAGGACCTCCTTGCTGTGAGGCGACAGTGGTACCCACCGAGCCGCCCCCCTGAATAATAACTGAAGTAGAATAAATCATTTAAATGTAATTTAATTATAAATGATGTTTAATTTTCTGCTTTTTTTAAATGTAAAAAAAATCTGTGTGGTATCTTATAGTTGTAATTTGATTATTAATGATTATTTCTGTCTCTGGAGAACTTGTGATTTATCATGAATGTCCTTTTCAATAAATAAAAGATAAAACTAAGAAAAATAGCAAAATTGCTACTCAAACAGTCCTGGCTTTAAAAAGGAAGCTGCTCAATTGGCTGATTTTTAAAGATGGAAACTGCTGCATCATGGTTATGCCTTTAAAAAATACTTTCATCATACTCTGACTAATGAAATCTTTTAGAGAAGTAATCAGTGGTGAACGTTGTTCTGCTGAAGTTCTTTAATGTTATTTAACTTTGTTAAATGGCTCCTAATTTAGTGATTGTGACTGACTATTGCTGCTGCTCCTGGTTTCTAATTTATAACAGACTTGATCTAAGTGGTTCTTAAGTTACATCTGACCTTCCAGACAAATGCACCCTCAGCATAGGATTACAGTTTGGTTATCTTCCTGTCCTTGCTCAGAGAGCTAAGTGTTTTGTAATGGGTGCAAACTAGCTATATCTTTATGGGCACAGAGAAGTCAACAGCTTTAATAAATCATAATCAGTAATAAACCCAGGATAGGCCCTTGGTTGGCACATTGGCCTACAACACTTTTACACCACTGTTGAGATCTGGGTTTGAATACATAGACATGATTGGCTGGGTGTTGGGGATGGCCAGAGCCCTGCAATGGATTAATGACCTGTCAAGGGTATTACTGCGTTCCAATTATTTAGTCACAGAAAATAGCTGTTTCAGAAATCATTGAAATGCCAACACTGCCATTTCATACATGTTTCTTTTTATGAGTGTTTGTAACATTTAACCTCTTCTAACAAGGGCCACATTCTGGCTTGGTGGGTAGCACTGTCACCTTAAACCAAAAAGGTCCTGGGTTTGATTCCCAGGTGGAGGGGGTTGGGTCCTTTCTGTGTTGAGTTTGCATGTTTTCCCTGTGTCTGCATGGTTTTCCTCCGGATTCTCCAGGATTCCTTACACAGTCCAAAGACATGCTAGGTTATAATTGGTCAGGTCAGATGTGAGTGTGTGTTTTCCCTGTAATAGACAGGCTACCTTGTGCTCTGTGAATTGTACCCACCGTGACCCTAAGCAAGATAAAGCAGTGGTAAAAGACAATGAATGAATGATTGATTCCAGCAATTGGCCTTTACTTGGTCACAAAAGACAAAGTACTCGTGACTTCGTTTAATTACAGAAGAAATAATATGTGCCAGGAAACATTTAGACATAATATCTATCTTTAGGTAAACATGGTAACAGTGTTAAGTTAATCTAACCAATTATAACTACACTAATAAATAAAGTCAAAGTATCAAAGTCCATCTGATGTATATGAGATAATTAGTGCATTCCTCTCAGGGTGTTCAGCATTATTTATTCATACACTTAAGGTAATACTAGGTAAATGCAGTATGTACAGTATGCAGTATAATACTGCACACACAGCTTTATCTTCCAAATCTTTCTTAGTTGCAAATTTATGATGTAGTCCTGCTTACCTTTAGCGACCACAGCCCACATTTTTCATTTAACACTTTTCTAGCTTTATTTATCAGTGTTCGTTTCTGTGCACAGGATTCTGTTTACTGGATAACCTTGGTCAGTGAACTTTTCTCAACCCAAAAGTGACAAAGGTTTTAAAATACCCCAGCAACACTAGCATCAAAAAGACTCCCCCCCCCCCCACACACACACACACACACTAATATGCCATGACTTTACATTCACAGCATTTGACAGATGCTTTTAAGTGCTTAAAGTGCTTTGTTGCCTACTTGGAAGACATCTTGATATGTTATTGTAGTACAGATTGGCAAGTGAAGATACTACCAAGTTAAAAGACTGTTAGAAACAGAAGGCAGTGCAAGTGCAAGCTCTAAGTACATCTAAGTAAATAAAGCCCCAGTGTATTACCCCACTTACTACATCCCCACTTATTATCCCCATCAGCTTCTGGTTGCAGTGCATTGCTGTAAAATGGTAGATTTACTGGACATTAATTAAGTAATTTAATAATGTAACATCAAAAGATTTATTAATAATATTTATGATAAATTAAACATTTACAGTTTATTTAACATTCATAATTTTTTTTTTTATGCATTTTCTCCCGATTTTTAGCACGTCCAATTTTTTACCCAATTGCGTTATGCTTCCTCTCTACTGGTGCTGACCCCCACCCCGATTGAGCAGAGCAAACTGACACGCCCCCTCAAACTGACACGTGTGCAGTAGCCGACTGCATCTTTTCACCTGCACAAGGTGAGTTCATATGTGGATCAGCTTTGTGCCACACACAGTGAGCCACACTCTGATCGCATTATTCCTCTACTCTGTGCAGATGCCATCAATCAACCAACTAGCAGAGGTCGTAATTGCATCAGTTATAAGGTCCCAATCCGGCTCCCTCCCTGAATGAACAACAGCCAAACATTGTTCATATAAAAGCCCAGCCCAGCCGGATGGCAGAGTTGAGATTCAATATGATGTATTCAAAATCCCAGCTCTGGTGTGCTAGCGTGTTTTACCGCTGCGCCACCTGAGCAACTATTATTGTCATTTTTGCACTTAATCTATTTGATATTTTGCCCAATGAATCAGACCCATTGTGACCCTAACCAGGACTAAGCAGTGGTAAAACAGACACTTAATAAATGACAAAATCTATTTGATGTAAACTAGAGAAAAATGGCTTCATTTTTTTCAATTACTGTGATTACTGTGATGTGTAAATGTCCATTGACAAAGTGCACTGCAACACAGTATGAGTTTCTGAAAGTGCTGTAGTTGTTTGCAAGATAACGCTGCTGATGGAAGGTTGTGACAGACCCATGTCATTACTGCTAAATTGTTGCATCTTACCATTGCCAAATATCCCAAGTCATCAAAACAAAACTTTAGTTTGAAGAACAATATTTTATCCTCTGTTTAAGAAACTCCTAAGTCTCTCTTTACACCTTTTTTAATAGTTAAAATGCTCTATAAATAACTAGGATCTACTCTTAACATTTAGGGGAAGGAATATTTATGAATACAGCCCCTGGAGTTTTTGTCCCCGTTTGTCTTTTCAGACTTTTATTCAGTTAGTTTCTGTGTTACCAGATTATCCTGTCTGCAAAACCCTTAATCAATTCATTCTTAATAACCAAGTCAAGTTACATTTATTTTGTATAGCACTTTTTACAACAAACATTGTCTCAAAGCAACTTTGCGGATTGCAGTTCCAAAATCCCTAAAGAGCAAGCCCAGGGTGACTTCCTAAATATAAGGTAGAAACCATGAAAGGAACCAGACTCAACAGAGGCCTCCATGCTCCTTAAGGGGTCTAGAGAATATTCAGACAAATGTATTTATTGATTAGGATTTTAACGTCATGTTTTACACACTTTGGTTACATTCATGACAGATTCATGAAAGATTCATCAGTTCTCAAGTTTAATGTCAGACACAGTCATGTATTTTGGATCTCCAGTTAACCTGACTGCATGTCTGTGGACTGTGGGAGAAAACCGGAGCTTCCGGAGGAAACCCACACAAACACGGGGAGAACATGCAAACTCCACACCAAAAGGACCCGGACCCAGGACCTTTTTGCCGTGAGGCGACAGTGCTACCCACTTAGCCACCGTGCAGCCCAATAGGTACAAAGAAAGTTAATTCAAAAACAGATCAGTAAATGAAAGTGAACTCAGTTTGTTTCTTGTCTGTGTGTGTGTGTGTGTGTGTGTGTGTGTGTGTGTGTGTGTGTGTGTGTACACATATGACTGACACTGATTTCGATGTGTAAAATTGATGGACTATCACTTTAAAGAACTAATAATCATGTAATGTTAAAACATTGTAATTCTGCTCCTACCTCCTTTATCACCACACACTGACAGTAGGAGATGAGGGATTTTGGAGCATTGTACCAGTCCTGTATGACTTTCCTCTTTTTAAGCAGGATGAGGCATCCCAGCCAGTGCAGAGTTGTTTACTGAAACTTAACAAGGCTAAAATGAATATATTACTATAATAATGGTGATCTTGCTTTCCTAAAAACAAACCATTTAATATTTCAGTATACATTGACAAGTAAGATGAATAAGCACAAATCACACAACTCCACCCTGACAGAGAGAAAAATGACTCCATTACCCAAATCATCACCCTGAACCACTCGTTCTTCCTCCCGGCCCTCTTACCCCTTCCTGCAGTAGTAAGTCCCCTTCACTCTCCTTATCGACTTGATTAGATTTCAATTAAGTCTCCCTACTTCACTTTTTTTGAGTTTAGGGAATACTAAGGAAACCCTGCTGAGTAGAGAATGGACAGTGCTCAGACGGAGAGAGAGGAAAGAAAAAAGACACATTACTTATTCATGGTGCTTCAGTAATGATTTCTATTACCAGAGATTGCCCTCTGTTAATGGCCACTCTTTTTTATCCCTTTCAATATTTAGTTCAGAGTCATTTTAATGTTGCAAAAGAGAACACAGCACTGACACTTTGTGGACGCTGCAAAGGATCCCAAATCAGAGAGAGAAAAAAAACAGGTGTGGTATGAGTTTTTGTCTCTAGCCTGATCTGTGCTATTGATAATAGTTACTCTTTCATACAACTGATTTCATTGACAAAGATAAATAGTTCAAGAAAGTCTCATACATTATTCATTCTAATTGAAACACAGGTATTAGTGTTTGACAGAACACAGTCTTGCTTTGCCGGAGGGGTTAACCCCTGCATGTATAGAAAAGGTCAAACACTGCTGGCAAAGCCACAATTAGTTAAAGCCAACAGAGACTTGTAAGAAACATGTATTTAATGATGGTCTTGGGATCTAATGACGGTTTTTGGGATCACTACTAAATTATTGTAACACGGTTCAAAAAACTTTTAAGGTTCATGGTTTACAGTCCATGTTTATTTACAGGTTTCTTGTAGGTTTTCTTAAAATGTATAAAAAAAAATAGCTTGGTTTAAATATTCTGATAGATAATTATTTACATTTTCGGCATTTAGCAGCCACTCTTATCCAAAAGTGCTTCTATAGTAGACATTACCTTACTCTAGGTTAAGTAGACAACAGTCCAAGAATATACTGCTCAAACCCTGTTAGGACCAAAGTGTTTTGTTATTTTTTTGTAAGTAAGTAAGTAAGTACATGTCTGTAAACTCTCTGTAAATTGACATTTCACTCTTAACGATTTCACATTGTAACTACATCTTCTGTTCTTACCCCGAGGTGGTTCTGACGGAAACCTGTTTACCCTCTCGAGGTTAAAGACTGCAAGCTGAGACTGCAGGGCCAACAAGGCTGCTCCTACTAAATGGGACAGGAACCTGGCGTGTCTGCACCAAAAATGTCCAGAACTACAACAGACTTTTTCGCAGGCTGGACTGAACAATGTAGAGCTCCTCCAGACCACCCAAGAAGGATGGGTCCCTGCTGAGTCTGGTTCCTGTTAAGGTTCCTTTCTGTAATTTTAAGGAAGTTTTTCCTTGCCACTGTCGCCCTCGGCTTGCTCAATAGGGGTTTTTGGTCTGTTGGTCCTGGATTCTGTTTTAAACTGAATCAGCATCAGTGTTTTAAACTGAATGCGTGCAGCTACAGAAAGCCAGTGAAGAGAACGCAGCAGTGGGGTGATGTGGCAGTGTTTAGGTTGGTTAAAAACCAGGCGAGGAGCTGAATTTCGAATGAGTTGCAAGGGTTTAATAGTGGAAGATAAATTATTATAGTGTAAAAATGTAAAATGGCACATTGTGTCATTGTGAATAATAAAGCCGTTGGTTGGGAAGATTTCTTGCAACAAATAATTAGGATTAATTATGATTTAAGTTAATGGAGCGACAAGAACGTTTGACATTTAACATTTCGATTAAAAAGCTGAGAAGCCATATAACATACTTTAAACATCCATGTCAGTACAATTTGTTTCATACTTTGTATGTTACCATAATAAAATGGCAAATCATTCCCAGATAGGTTGTAGAGTGACCTAATAACAGCAGGAACAAGTTTGTTTGTTTATTAAGATTTTAACGTCATGTTTTTACACTTTGGTTACATTCATGACAGGAATGGTAGTTACTCATTACACAAGAATAATCCGTTCACAAGGTTATATCAAACACAGTCATGGACAATTTAGTGTCTCCAATTCACCTTACTTCATTCACCTGCATGTCTTTGGACTGTGGGAGGAAACCGGAGCACCCGGGGGGAAACCCACTCGGACACAGGTAGTACATGCAAACTCCACACAAAAAGGACCCGGACCGCGCAGGAACAAGTAAGAACAACAAAAAATGCACCAAAATTATCTCCAGACCAGGCAAAACATCTCTTCTAAAAATGTAAACACATCGTAAACGTGTACATAGGCATTTAGACCGATAACAACGTGACAGAACTCTTTGGCAATGTTATATACTGTATGATCCCAAGAACACTAAACCCACTGTAAAGTATGGAGGTGGAAGCACTGTAACATGGCCTGCTTCTCTACAAATAGTACTGGGACATTGTACATCACCAATGAAACATGAATAAAGTGATAAATTAATTTACTAATTAGTCTAAACTAATTGGCAAGACGGCAGCATGGTGACTTATTGGGTAGCGCTGTCGCCTCACAGCAAGAAGGTCCTGGGTTTGATCCCCAGGTGGGGCGGTCCAGGTCCTTTCTGTGCAGAGTTTGCATGTTCTCCCCCGTGTCTGCATGGGTTTCCTCCGGATTCCTCCCACAGTTCAAAAACATGCAGTCAGGTTAATTGGAGACACTGAATTTCCCAATAGGTGAATGCGGGTGAGTGTATATGTGTCTGCCCTGCGATACACTGGCGCCCCGTCCAGGGTGTGTCCAGTGTCCAGGGCCTTGTGCCCATTGAAAAGCTGGGATAGGCTCCAGCACCCCTTTGCAAGCCTAATTGGATAAGCGGTTAAGAAAGTGAGTGAGTATTTGGCAAGACAACAAAATAGAACATTGGACCAACTTCCAAAAAAAAACAAGTAGGTGCTTTCATGGCCTGGCATATCTCTTAAGTGAAATTTTGTTGAATATGCATGGTAGATTTTGGCATTGTGAGTCCATCAGAAGTACAAGAAAAATATCCACAATGTCCACATAATTCTGTTACACTATATGTAAACTTTTAACTTTAGCTTTAGTTATATACTTAGGGAAAATATTAAAGGTGTGGTGAATATCCTTTTTAGGAACATTTGCCCTTCAGCTTCAGTAAAAATAAAGGAGCAAGCACTGACAACTAAACAAGTCTTAACATGACTGACTTAATTTGGGGGTAAGTAGGAAAAAGATTACTGAATTATTCCTTCTAAACTGCCCCCTAAAGTCTTAACCAGTTGGTCTTGAGCCTGTCCTGGGAACAGTAGGTGCAAGGTCCATTACATCAGGGTAGCAGTCCATTACAGCTTTTTATTTCTCACCAGACAGTCGAGGAAGATTGCTATTCATGCAAGAGGAGGTTTTTGAAAACTGGGTTGACAGGAGCATTGTAAGGTCCTGCACGCTTCAGTATCACAGCTTAGTAACATGAGTGACGAGTTCAACTAGCCGAGATTTGTTATGGAATATGTCAGGAACAAATCCATTATAATCATGTCAGTCACGACTGTGTGTCTCTTAAATCTTGACCATAGCCTTTCTCTTTGCAATAACCTGAGCTCTTCTGCTTGCCTACATTGCAAATAATGCATGAAAGCAGGTAGCTGTAACTCTTCTATAGAAATCACAGGCAAATTTACAACAGGTGTTCAAGATTTACTACCAACACAAAGCGACAAGGATCTTCTTAGTGTGGATTCAATTACTTTATGTGTAACATGTATACCGAGTAGGAACGTAAGGCAAATCTGGTTTTGAAATCAATATGGAGTCTATTCAGTCTGAGGTGGGCTGTAAACCATCTGTCACACTGATCTCTGTATCTGTTTCAACATCATGTCAGCTTTTGGCATGGCAGCCTCTCATAAGTCTTTTCTATACACTGTATAATGGATGAAGAGTCAGTAAGACCAGCGTTGTTGTTGTGTTGTAATTTAATCTCCCACTGCAGTCAGGTTTACAGTTTATTTATTTTGCAAGGTTCAGCATTGTTATGTTCACCTGACACGCAACTGTGGATTAATAAAATGACAAGGGGTAAAAACAGGCTGTGATCTGACGTAGCTGGCAACAGTGAATGGTTCATTAGTCTATTGCCTTGGCGAGGTGCGAATTTATGTTTTTATTGTTCCAAGACTTCTGGCTTACAATGGATTGGCTTAGACAACATGTTCAGACTGAAAATGAGAGATTTATTTTATTCATTATTCATCCTTATGGCAACAAAAAGCTGGCTTGGCTGTGGATAGTTTTACCCAGGTTCCTTATTCATGGAAGACCAGTTTTTAACTGGAACATGGAATACATCTGACCATACGGACAAATTTGAGTTTTTCTCCAACCTTGGCTTTTGGCTACTATCATATGTACTTTGCACTGGGTACAGATGAACTAGCCTTATTTATATAGACAGAGCAAAAAAAATAGGAGGCAAAGCCACAAAATTAAATTACATTACGCAACTTTCTACACTACCGAACAAAAAATTTAGTAAATGTTTTTCTGTTTTTGCCCCAAAAACCCATCATAAATTAAAACAAAAAACATTCAGTCAAAAATTCTTAGGACTGCCATGAGACAAATGTCTAAGTAAATAACAATATTTCAATTGCATTTCCAGACTTATTATTGGCATTATTTGATTCCACTTGATTAAATCTTGTATTTTCACTTTCTTTCCCACAACATACATTTGCTGTTTCATATTTCCACCCCCCTCTCGATTGATGATACTGAAAATCATCGAAACATTAAGTAACCATTCAGGCTTCATAAATAAATCTGTAAAAGCTATGAATTAAAATGAGATTCTTCTAAACCTCATTTCCTGGCAGCACTACTCATGGTAAATCTGGCAACATTTCTACACAAGTACGCGTCCTGACTCTAAATGACACGTCTTCTGCCATGGCGTATCTATTTATGTTAAATTGTTTTTAACAGTGGGGATCAGTCAGTAAGCCAGTCAGTCAGAAAAAGACATCAATCAGTAAGCCAGTTATTTAGTCAGTCAGTAAATAAATAATAGGGATCATGTCAGTCAGTCCACAATGAGGATCAGTCAGTAAGGAGTTTTAGTCCCTAGGTCACTAAGTCAGTCAAACAATAATGGCTATCAATCCCTATATTGGTTAGTCATTCAGTCAATAATGGGTTTCAATCCATAGGTTAGTTAGTCATTTAGTCAATAAAGGGTTTCAATTCATAGGTTGGTTAGTCATTCAGTCAATAATGGGTTTCAGTTCATAAGGTGGTTAGTCATTTAGTCAATAATGGGTATCAGTCTATAGGTTGGTTAGTAATTTAATCAATAATGGGTTTCAATCCATAGGTCACTTAGTAGGTCAGTCAATAATGTTAAAAGAATGGAGGCAGTTTAATCTGTAAAGTGTCCGCAAACTTGATATTAATGCCCATGCTTTTAAAATGGGCCGTCCAACAAGCCCATGGTCGGGTGTCCACAAACATTTGGCCATACAGTGTTTTTTTATCCTGATGGATATTTCAGTGGATCCGAAGAGGAGATGAGTATACCCTGGATAGAGCACTAATTAATCACAGGGCAACGCATTTACTTATTTACACACTCCAACTCTGACCTGAATAGCTAATTTAATTTACTTGCATTTTTATATTTAATTCATTTAATCAACAATAAAGACTCATTAGTAAGTCATTTTGACAGCCAACAATATGGAGCAGGCCATAAATTATCTAGTCTGTCAGCAATAAAGAGTAGTCAGTCAGTAAACAATGACAAATAGTAATGCAGTCACGGGGTCTAATCAGTCACTGAGTCAGTCATAAACGAGAGTCAGTCAGTGAGTCAACAGTGGGGGATTAGTTAGTTAGTAAGTTAGTCAGTCAGTCAGTCAGTAACTAAACAACATTATGACCACCTCCTTGTTTCTACACTCACTGTCCATTTTATCAGCTCTACTTACCATATAGGAGCACTTTGTAGTTCTACAATTACTGACTGTAGTCCATCTGTTTTTCTACATACTTTGTTAGCCCCCTTTCATGCTGTTCTTCAATGGTCAGGACCCCCACAAGACCACTACAGAGTAGGTATTATTTGGGTGGTGGATCATTCTCAGCACTGCAGTCACACTGACATGGTGGTGGTGTGTTAGTGTTTGTTGTGCTGGTATGAGTGGATCAGACACAGCAGCGCTGATGGAGTTTTTAAACACCTCACTGTCACTGCTGGACTGAGAATAGTCCACCAACCAAAAACATCCAACCAACAGCGCCCCGTGGGCAGCGTCCTTTGACCACTGATGCAGGTCTAGAAGATGACCAACTCAAACAGCAGCAATAGATGAGCAATCGTCTCTGACTTTACATCTACAAGGTGGACCAACTAGGTAGGAGTGTCTAATAGAGTGGACAGTGAGTGGACACGCTATTTAAAAACTCCAGCAGCGCTGCTGTGTCTGATCCACTCATACCAGCACAACACACACTAACACACCACCACCATTGTCAGTGTCACTGCAGGGATAAGAATGATCCAACAGCCAAATGATACCCACTCTGTGGAGGTCTTTTGGGGGTCCTGACCATTGAAGAACAGGGTGAAAGCAGGCTAAAAATGTATGTAGAGAAATAGATGTGCTACAGTCAGTAATTGTAGAACTTTAAAGTGCTTCTATATGGTAAGTGGAGCTGATAAAATGGACAGTGAGTGTAGAAACAAGGAGGTGGTTTTAATGTTATGGCTGATCGGTGTAGTGTAGTTTATTTTGATGGGTATTTCAGTGGATCCAGAGATGAGATGACTATACCTTGGATAGGGCACCTATCAATCACAGGGTAACACATTTACTTATCCTTGTATGTAAATAAGTGTTTGAATGTGTGAGTATGTGATTTCCTGAAACCTTTGTCATGGGTGTATTGCTGAACTGAAACCAATGGCTTCAAAATAAACTCAGGTCCCACTCCAGCCATTATCACAAGTCTGTTTTCATTGTTATTTTTAGTGTTCCTGTATAACCTACAGGTGCTGAATTGATTCTTATATAATAAGATCAATCAACAAAGGGGATCAGTCAGTAAGCCTATAAGAGGGATCAGTCAGCCAGTCACTCAATAATAAGAATTAGTCCCTAAACTCTGGTCCCAGGCCAACCCTGATTATTTTTATTTTTGCTCCTCTATAAAACTACAGGTGACGAATTGATTCCCATACACAAGATCAGCAACTATTGCATACATACTGTAAACTAAACCAAACAGAGAAAATCCTACACAATTATCGTTTGATTTAAACTAGCCATGCAATGTTTTTCTTTTTTATTTGCATGGGGATCTGCACTGTTTTCTCGGAAGTGAATTTACTGGGCTGCCATCAGCAATAAAAGTCTTCTCCTGAGCACCATAGTGTGCAGAACAGTTTTATAGTTATCTAGTGGCTTATGCATTAGAAAGCAAACAAGGCCTGTACAGATAATTGGGGTGTATAGATCACCAGACCTGTGCAATATTTTTAGTGCATTTTACACTATCCTCAATGTCCTTCGTGCTGAAAGATCAGCTCAGATACAATAGGTTTACCACCGGCTGCAGTCTTTGTGGACTCTTAAAAGCCTATGCTGCCACAGATGGATAAAAAACACAAAGAAAAAGTCAATTTGACCTCTTCCTTTTATCTTTGTGCTTTTTATATCACTATAACTGGTTCTCCTAGGTTGCATTTCAACCTGAAGGTCTCCACTCTATCATTCTCAGTTGGAAGGACATCTTTTTCTTTTACATAGTCTATCTTTCTTTTCACTTTACTGTCAGTCTATTTCAATGCTTTCTGCTTTTATTGCTGCCTCATTGTCACACACTCTTTCTCTGGTCTTCGACAGCCTCTGTTTTGCAGTACCGCAGTGACACAACAGACCGGGCATCCCATCCGGCAGATTTCCTTACACTCAGACACTTAGAGGCAAAGAATCAATAAAAAGCTCTACAGAGTTTTACTTTGTCCCTGTATGAGCTTTCAGTTGAGGGGAGTGGAGGTGAAATGTAGATCAAAATAAATGCGCTGTTATCTTTAGGTGAAGCAAGGAGTAAAAGCCAACTCCCTTCCTGACACAGCTGTATACAGCAGAGGACAAGAGAGAACAGTTTAGTAATATGTGCAATTAGCTTATTTATTAGGTCAGTCAGTAAATCATTCAGTTAACAATAAGAATCAGTCGTTGAGCAATAGGAATTAGACAGTCACTATCAGTCAGTAAGTCAGTCAACAGTGAATGTTGGTGAGTAGGTAAGTCAGTCAGTCAACACGGGGTATTATTCAGTCAGTCAACAGTGGTGACCAGTCTGCCAGTCATTCAGTTATCAATGAGGACAGGTCTGCCCATTATTTAGTCAGTCTGTCAACAATAGGAGCTAGTCAGTAATTCATTCAGTCAACAACTAAGATGCTTAAGTAAGTCATTCTGTTCATTCTGGACCAGGCCATAAACTTTCTAGTCATTCAGAAGTTGGGAGTAGTCAGTCAGCAAACAGTCAGTAATTCAATCACATGGACTAGTCAGTCACTGAGTCAGTCAAAAACTAGAATCAGTGAGTTAGCTAGTCAGCAGTGGGCGATTAGTCAATAACTAAACTATTAGTGAGTTAGTGGGACAGCCATCCACACAGTTGTCAGGGCAGGTCAGGGCAGTTGCAGCCTCATGGTTAAAGTACTGGGCTAGTAATGGAAAGGTCGCTGGTTCAAGCCCCATGACTGCCATGGTGCCACTGTGGGGCCCTTAAGCAAGGCCCTTAACCCTCATTTGCTTAGACAATATACTGTCACAGTACTGTAAGTCACTTTGGATAAAAGCATCTGCTAAATTCCGACAAGGTTATGTAAATGGTCAACAATGAAAATCAGTTAGTCAGTCGATCAGTCAGTCAGTCAGTAACCAATGATGATTAGTCCGTTATTAAGCTAGTCAACAATGAAAATTTGCCAGTCAGCCAGTCAACAGTAGGAATAAGTCATTGAACAGTGGTGACCACTCAGTCAGTCAGTAACCAATGATGATTAGTCCATTATTCAGCTAGTCAACAATGAGAATATGCCAGTCAACACTTGTCTCTACTATAAGGCAATAAACTAAATTAACATTGATTGTAGTCCTAAGCATTTAGAGAACATTAAAATGACAAATTACAACTGTCAAAATGTAGGAACCCCTTTATCATGAAAAACAACAGTTACTTTATTAAAACAAATTTTATAATACATGTAGCATGATAAACACAAAAAAGCTATCAAGTGTTTTTGCACCTTTTAATTTGCACATTTAATTAGAATGCTTTTAACTTGACAGTTTCAAACCATCTAGCATGAATGAATTTGTTTATGTACATGTCTATATTTAAATTAAAATAGGAGTATTTTCTATTAACAATTGACTATATAATATAAAAAGAGGGTTTCTACTGGTAATGGTTGGATTCCTACAGAGTCCTACTCTCTGTAAAAGAGCTTGCCATGTAGTGAAACAAGGCAAGCTCTCTATTATTTCACCACGTGTGCTGGCAGCACACAGTTGCATCTGGCCTCCCCTCAAAAGTGGCCAGCTGTGACTGTAGCATAAATGACTGGTCCAGTGTAATCACTGAGACTCTGCGATGATGGGCTGGCATGATAGAAAAAAAAAATTCAATTTCTAAGTAGTGAACTTACAAGCTTCTAAATAAAATAGTACAGTAATAAAGGAAACAGAAGAGCAGTTACAGTTCACATCTTTATTATGTCCATAAAAATAAATAGAATTGTTTTTGATGCACAAAAATAAACAGTTGTACATTTAGAGTAGCTTTTTCTACTTTACTACTTTATTCTAATGAAATAACAAGACTTCTGTGAAGATTCAGCTTTGCTCTAGTGTAGCTTTGCAAAGCCGCTCAGAATCAGAGCAAAGGAATAGATTAGATCTAGGTTGGATGATACGGTCCTGGCTGCTGTAGTTTAATACTTTAATGGAAGCTTAGTGCAGAGACAGTGAAACAGACTCTAAAACAGATGCCCTGTACTGGTAAAGTACTTCAGTTCTGCATAGCACAGAGAAGGCTATTTATAGGCATCCGTAACAGGGAAAAAGGAAACCAGTAATTTTTATGTCTGCCATTCCAGGTCGACCTTTCCTTCTTTCATCATCCATGTCTCACTGCCCATCTGTAAAAATGCCACAGCATGGTCCAGGAAATAAAACCGTCATCATATTAGAACTGCATGGATGAGACCGTGACCAGTATAATACAGAAATTCCATTAACACTTTCTATTAATCCAATTAGTATTATGTTTTATACACAAGTTCATAGCAGGCAAAAATATAATCATAGATCGTGTCTGACTCAATAAGTCATAAGGTGCATATTAATGCTTTGCTTAACTTGCAAGTAATGGAAGGTATAGTATACTTCTATAGTATAACTGTAGGCGGGTTGCGTCAGAAAGAGTATGCTGTAGCAACACCCATTGCTTACAGATGTATGACATCAATGATATAAAATAAATTACATAAATGACTTCAACTCTGTGGCAACTTTATGGTAGCTGTCTGAGGAAGACCCTTTCTGTTTCAGCATGACTGTGACCCAGTGCACAAATCACCTTTATCTCCTACATTAGTGTCTGATCCATGAATACCCCATAGGACAGTGGTAGCCTAGTGAGTATTATTTATTTATTTATTAGGATTTTGTTTGTTTATTAGGACTTTAACATCATGTTTTACACTTTTGGTTACATTCATGACAGGAACAATAGACAAGTATTAGGATTTTAACGTCATGTTTTACACACTTTGGTTACCTTCATGACAAGACAGTTAATTACTGGTTACACAAGATTCATCAGCTCCCAAGTTTAATGTCAAACACAGTCATAGACAATTTCGTATCTCTAATTCACCTCACTTGCATGTCTTTGGACTGTGGGAGGAAACCAGAGCTCCCAGAGGAAACCCACGCAGACACGAGAGAACATGCAAACTCCACACAGAAAGAACCAGGACTGCTCCACCTGGGGATCAAACAGCTTAGTGATTAAGGTACTGGACTAGTATTTACAAGGTTGCTGGTTCAAGCCCCACCACCACTGAGTCGCTATTGTTGGGCCCATGAGCAAGGACCTTCATCCTAAAATGCTCAAACTGTATTCAGTCATAATTGTAAGTTGTGTGGGTTAAAAGCGACTGCTAAATGCTGCAAATGTACATGTTAATGAGTGTCCATTGCATATAGAGCTTAAACAAAAACAGTTCAAATTCTTATGGAGTACCTTTCTAGAAGAATAATCGATGTAATCCACAAGAAAGAAGGAGAGGGCACCTCCATAATGCTGCTTATCATTTTGGAATTGGATGTCTAACTAGGTTATGGTCAGGTGTTATCATACTTTAGGTCATATATTGTTGCTTATGATGGTCTTAAATTAAAAGTCTGAACTTGGTTAACCCTTGTGTGGTGTTCATAGTTTTGTTACTCAGCCAATGTTTGCAGGTCTGGTGGACCCACTGCATTGTGTTTTTAAATCAATACAGCCATAACTTACTTAACATACAAAATATCAGATGTTTATGTTGAGACATTCTAACTTTGAGGCTTTAGCTAGACTTTTTATTGTATTGCTTTTTACAAAAAAATTTAAACACAGCAGCACTGCTGGAGTTTTTAAAATACCGTGTCCACTCACTGTCCACTTTATTAGACACTCCTACCTAGTTGGTCCACCTTCTAGACCGTCATCAGTGGTCACAGAACGCTGCCCAAAGGGCACTGTTGGCTGGATAAATGGTTGGTGGACTATTCTCAGTCCAGCAGTGACTGTGAGGTGTTTAAAAACTCCATGAGCAATGCTGTGTCTGATCCACTCATACCAGCACAACACACACTAACACATCACCACCATGTCAGTGTCACTGCAGTGCTGTGAATGATCCACCACCCAAATAATACCTGCTCTGTGGTGGTCCTGGGAGAGTCCTGACCATTAAAGAACAGCACGAAAGTGGGCTAACAGAGCATGCAGAAAAACAGATGGACTACAGTCAGTAATTGTAGAACTACAAAGTGCTTCTACATGGTAAGTGGAGCTGATAAAATGGACAGTGAGTGTAGAAACAAGGAGGTGGTTTTAATGTTGTGGCTGATCGGTGTATGCTTGAGAGAAAGTCATGAATGCATTTAAAAGCACTATAAATGCAGCATAAATAGGAGAAGCTAATATAATGTCATCATTTTAATGTTACCAGTCATTCCCAGTGTGCTTTTTACTGCACACTAGATATTCTAATGTCAGACTGGAACCATTTCAGTGGATGACTGGTTCAGCATCAGAGAGTCAAGCATAATGTATAATAAATGCTGTGTATCAGAAGGAATTAATGTCACAAGTCATGCTAAATCTACATCATCCTATGAAATTACATCAAAAAAGAGGATGGGAACACATCTGGATCCTTCTCTAACAGCAAGAATTTTACGATTAAACTATTGCTTCCATACATCTAATCCTCCTCCTGATCTAAAATGCCATATTCTCATCCAGATTCTTATAAATGCAAAAACATCATGTGACATTTTGTTGATGACAAGCGTACAGCAGATGAGTTATTACCCTGTTCCCTCCATCTATCTATTTATATGGTTCATTTATCTCATGTATCCTTTGCAAGACAAGTGTTTTCTCCAAAAACAAATGACTTAATAAGGGCTTGGTAGTGTTGAGTTTTTAATTTACCATTCTAACGTAATTATATCAGTGTATTATTTGTGCTATGCTTTTATTTGGCAAAAGAATATGGGCAGTAATATTCATTGAGTCACTGTCAGTGGATGTTATCTTTAAAACATGCCTGTCAAAACCAAAATGTGCAAGTTGTCAGAATCAAAGATCGAATGGTGTAGGGTAAACCGAACCACAATTACAACCCCAAAATCAGAAAGTTGGGACAGCATGGAAAATACTATTAAAATAAAACTGCAGTGTCCCTTACATTTTGAACCCAAGATATTTCATGTTTTGTCTGCTCAACTTCATTTATTAATATACCTCCATTCCTGCATTTCAGGCTGCAACATATTCCAAAAAAAGTTAGGACGGGGGCAATTTAGGGCTAGTAATGAGGTGAAAAAATTTAATAATAATGTGATTCCAAACAGGTGATGTTAACAGGTGATTGTAATCATGCTTTGGTACAAAAGCAGCATCCAGGAAAGGCTGAGTCTTTGATGAGCAAAGATGGTCAGAGGATCTCCAGTTTGTCAACAAATGAGAGAAAATTATTGAAATGATTAAAAACAATGTACCTCAAAGAAAGATTAAGAGGGATTTGCATATTTCTTCCTCTACAGTGCATAATATCATTAATCGATTCAAGGAATCGGGAGGAATTTCAGTGCGTAAAGGCCAAGGGTGCAAGTTTAAGCTGAACGCCTGTGATCTTAGAACAGTCATGCAACAATAGCTGATATAACCACAAGGGAAGGGATTACTTTGTCAAACCTTTGTCAAGCACTACAATACAGAGTTACATGCACAAATGCCACTTAAAACTTTACTGTGCAAAAATGTTAACTATGTCCAGAAGCAGCGTCAACTTCTCTGGACCATCACACAGTGGAAACTTAACTCATCCACTCCAAAATCTTAAATTTGTGGTGGACTTGCATACCTTGGATCATTTTCCTGCCTCTTAAGCCTACTGCACTTGACACAAACTGATTTTCTGACAGCAGAATTCATGGTTCTAACCATTATGACAAGTTGTCCAGGTCAGTCACAATACCACCACGTTTCTTATGAGGAAAATGCAATGTTAGCTTTATTCCAGATGTAACGATGCCTATGCTCTTTTCAATAGGTGCAGTCAAACAAACCCTATTTAAATGACCACAGAGAAGTCACCGGCCATAGTCAATTATAGTCAGTAATGAGGGATTAGGGGACCATGCCACAAAATACAGTGACAGCGAAATAAAATCAAATAATCCTAAATTGTTGTTGGTATATTTTAACCCAGCTTTAAAAAAGGTTAAACAAATGTAATTCATGGAGTATCAGTGGTATCTCAGTGGTTAGGGTAGTGGACTAGTAATTAGAATGTCACTGGTTCAAGCCTTACTACTGCAATCTTGCCACAGATAAGCCCTTAGCCTTCAATTGTTTGCACTACATACAGTCACAGTTGTACATCAGTGTAAATTAAAGCATCACAAGCAAGATGGCTGATATACTGTACTCATGACTTACAAGTGTATCTAAACGTTCGACCTTAACTGTACATTGTAATACAGACTTTTTACTGTTCTGGCCAGTGTGTGGTGTTCGATGACCTAAAGTGTCATGTAGCCAAAACAATCACATTAAACCCACAAGACAGGGAGGAAAGTGTTTGTTTGAGCAGTGTAAGCAGCAGATATCACTTTCAGCTACATTGGCAGGTGGATAGAGTTTTTCAGCCAAAGATCACACACATTAAAGATCAGCCACCTCCACCTATACATCGCTCTATAACCAATGGCTTCCTGATATGTACTGTATAATGAATGTAACAATGTAGCATAAAAAAAAAAAAAAAAAATGTAATCAAAACTATAACTACTTAAGCATTAATTCACTCACATTAGAGGAACAGTCCATCACAAAAAAACACAGTCACAGATTTACTTACTTAAACCTAAGGTCCTAAGGACAATGGGAAATCACCTACAAATGTAATGTACTAATTGCAATAGTATTGCATTTATACATATATATATATATATATATATATATATATATATATATATATATATAGTGCTGGGCGGTACATTCGATATACCGTCTTTGATTCCTCATTCTGTATGGATTTTTCATATATCGCCATACCATAGCACAGTTAATACAAAATCTGTAGGCTTCAGTAGGCAGCAAATCATATAATATTGTTCGCAGGTAAAAGGGCTATGGACTGCCATGCAGATTAGATACAGCTCCCGAATTAGCCAGTTAGTGTTAGCATGAGTGTGTTAACAGATAAGAAAGGTTTCCTCAATGTAGTGGGGAAAAAAACAGATGGAGGATGAAGAGAGGAAGACCAAATATGCACCAGAAGAACCTGCCAAAGAAATGAGGCGTGTCAGCAGTTTAGAACAGACAACACTACTACATACTGCACTGTTTGTCAAGCTATGGCTGTTGCAAACAACATTACAAATGCAGCAACAATCCACATATGCAAGGACACGATTCCTCTACAGACAGTCAAAAAAGAAGCTTTCAGAGCAATGATTCAAAGACAGGATTCCAGGTTTGTCTTATGGGGTGAAAATTCTTCAGGTCAGTTGCTAAACCAACATTATAAGCAAGCTGGAAGCAGAGATATTTAAAGTCGTCCATTTTTCTAGAACAGACCAGTGGTCAAGTTGTACAGTGAAGTTTGCAAATGTCATTTTATTTGTTAAAGGGAGAGCTAGGGGTAAATATACAATACTAAATAAAAATTGTAAATAAAACATTTATTTATTGCAACAGTTTCACAGTTTCACATTTTGTGGGGCCAAGCAAAGCTTATAGTACTCAAAACCTTCACTATATACATGGTGAAATTAAAACTTTTTATATTCTATGTACTGATGACGGTAGAATAAGCCACAGACATGTAAAAAGTTCGTCATACCAAAAAAAAAAACCATACTGTGATATATCCTAAAACCATCAGAATCTCAAATATATATATATAAATATATAAACAAGTGACACCGTTGTTAGCATTTAAGACTTAACTTAAATTTTTCAGTTAAATTCACCCTTATTTTTTAAGCAGTGTACACATGGAATCCTTGTATTTAATATCAACATTTTCTAGAATCCTCGTTAGCAGCAATAACGATTACTGTAGCGTAATAATAAAATGAATTACAGACCATCCTGGGATTTCTTGCCCACTTTTAATCAGTGATCTGTGCCATAAATTTTATCCATTAGCACACATTATGGTAACTTTTACATTTATAGCATTTAGCACACACTTATCCAGAGAGACTTGCAGTAGTGCTTTCTCAATGAACACTTTCCTAATCTAGTACAATTAGACAGCAATCTACATGTGTAGTGAAACACTGTTAAAACAAACATATAGGGAGAAAATATTTTTTTTATTTATTAAGTACAAATAAATTAGTTAATTTTACTTAATTAATACTTAATTAATTAGTGGACATGTCACAAATCTCTGGGCCCTGTAAATAAGTAAGGCAGTGTAATTTTTTTGCTGGTAATGAGGAAATCTAGAATAAATGCTACACCTGTTAGCATTACCTGCACATTGTTTGGTGTGTGTTTGAGTTCAACAGATCCTCTCCTGATATTAGCTTTTATTTGATGCTTATTAATATTACATGATTTGCTAAACAACACACCAGTCACTTTAAGTTACTTGGCTTAGCATTTATTTAATTCTTATTTGGAATCTCAACATTGAATACTTACATGCGGTAGTCTTGGGACACTCACAAACAGACAACTGTACCATTCAGCTCAGTTATAGGGGGGTTTCCCACCGAAATAATGCTTTTTGTTTTGGAATGGGATGTCCAACTTGCTCTTGGTCAGGTGTCATCATACTTTAGGTCACACAGTGTTGCTTATGGTCTTAAACAACGTTCTTTTACAGGTCTGAACTTGGTTCAACTAAAAAAAAAAAAAACTGTTTTTCTATGTCTATGCTTTCTTAATTAATAGTGGACATTCTTGCTGGTAAAGAGGAAATCTACACCTGTTAGCATTACCCGCACATTGTTTGGTGTGTTTGGGTTCAACATATCTTCCCATGAGATTAGCTTTTATTTGATTCATATTAATATTACATGATTTGCTAAACAACACACCAGTTATTTTAAGTTACTTGGCTTAGCATTTATTTAATTCTTATTTGGAATCTCAACACTAAATACTAGTATTGGGACACTCACAAACAGAGACAACTATACCATTCAGCCTATTTATAGGGGGGTTCCCGTTGGGAAGGGAAGGGAAGTACTATTCCTGGAGCTAGAGCGGGGGGGGCTTAGGCCACAGAATAAGCCAATCCATACTAGTGGATTATCTAGTTGGTGTAATAAATTTTTCTTTCTAGTTTTTTGTACTCACTGTAAATAGTTGCACCTTCAAAGAGAAAAAAAATACATAAAATAAATGCTTCTACTTAAATATCTGTCTGTGTGAACAATATCCAGGTAATGCTAACAAGGGTAGCATTTAACCGAGATTCCCTTACTGCCAGCAAGAATGAACACTGCCTTACCTACAGGACACAAAAAAAACTTTTTCTGTGGGTGTTTTGCTATTATCCTGGGATTAATTTTACCTAATTTCTGTTGAGTTTTTAAGATTATCTTAATTTCCAGTTTCTGCTGGGGCCATTGCCACAATTCCATTGCCTGCTGAGGACATCACCATATTCCCACTAGGTCCAGGTCCTTTCTGTATGGAGTTTGCATGTTCTCCCTATGTCTGTGTGGGTTTCCTCTGGGAATTCCGGTTTCCTCCCACAGACCAAAGACATGCAAGTGAGGTGAATTGGAAATACAAAATTGTCCAAGTAGCTACCAGTTCTGTCATGAATGTAACAAAAATGTGTAAAACATGACGTTTAAATCCCAATAAATAGAGAAATAAATAACAGTTCCCACTAGGGACAATGCTCTGATACCAGTACCTGCTGAAGTATTTGCTCCGGTTTAGGTGCTTATGAGGACACTGTTCTGATTAGTGTCCCCTCTGGCCATTTTGATGACCCCCCCCCCCAGCTACAACACAGGAATCGCCATCACTGCATAGACTCCATAAACCAGAATAAATAGTGCCAGCAAAGAGACCAGCAGGAGAAGCAAGATAGGTAGACAAGTGTGACCATTAACTGGCATGTTAGCCAGACAAACAAACAAAAATGGACTTTAAACTTAGTCACAGGTACACTTTTGAAGCATTGACCCCAGGTTAAATAAGTAACATTTGATTAGGCGCAGAAAATGATTTAAAGTGTAGTTTAAAGAGAACACCACTTTCTGCGATTTCACAATCTGCGACTCCACTCCCCTGCTGGTCTGAGCAGGTACGGCTGGTGGGCATGTTACAGTTGTACTCCTTGCGTGGACAGATAATTATATTAACTACTACAAAATAATGTCTGAGGAATATTTCCAACACTCCAACTTGTGAAATCCATGTAACAAAAATGTTCAGAATGCAAGATGGGTCTTACTCAGTATTAGTACTGTGTTTCTAATTGGGTGGCCTGTAAGTGTATATAAGTATAAGTATATGTGTGTCAGATTGCAACGCCTACTGATTTTGTCAGTAGGATTATTGTAAAGTCCACATTTACAATAATCTAAAAGGTCATCTAGTATACTCCACTCACTGAATGCACTGCAGATGTATTGCACCAAAATGTCAGGTGGCAAATTGATTAATAAAAGAAGAAAAACTGATCCATAAACCACTGATATTCTTCTCTCATTTAAACAGTCTAATTACAAGAGTGTAAAAGTTCTGCAGCTGCAGACGTCTGTGTGCCACCTTTAATTAATGGCAGATTAAAAAAAAAAATGCCAAAGTGTCAGCTATATTAACCCATGTGTTCATACCTGCCAACATCTTCAGCCAGACCGGTGCAAACTTGCACTAACTAAGACATTTTGACATCTAAAGGGTGTGAAGAACACAAGAAAAGCAATTAGCTTAGCTCACATAAAGGTCAGCCTTGTGTTTTCTGATTATATATTACACATCTCTGTATTCTCATGCTGTTTTACATATATTTTATCTCAACTTTAAAGCTGCAGTATGCAACAATTTGTAAGAAAGTAGAAAGCACAGCTGAGTCAGTAGAAGAAAATGAGTCTAAATGTGGTGCTGCTGCAGGCTGGCCTGAATCGGTCAGATATGGCATGAGTCTTTTCACCTTAGATCACGGGTGTCAAACTCAAGGCCCACGGGCCAAATCCAGCCCGTTACGTCATTTTATGTTGCCCACGAGAGCTTAAAAGACGTATGATTGTTGTGATGGTTTGAGTAGTTACAGAGACGTACTTATAATTTAATGGAACACATGCGTCTTTAAGCGGCGTTGACATCGTAGTTATGGCAACTAACTTGCCCTACGCTAAGAAGCCATGTCACGGTTACCGTTACTATAGCAATTAGTATTTTTACACAAAATACTAACTCGTTAGCGCTATTTTACGTTTGGCTAAATTTCATATTGTACTAGATGTAACACTTGAATACAGCTATGTGCGTGTACTGTATTAAGTTTTTTTATTGTTTTTATTGTTTGTATTTTGTAGTTTTACTTTCTCCAGGTGCTCCGGTTTCCTCCCACAGTCCAAAAACATGCCACCAGGCTAATTGGAAACACTGAATTGTCCTAAAGATACCTAGTCGCTAGATGCACAAACCAGTGCATTGTAGTGCCAGTCCCAAGCCCGGATAAAATAGAGAGGGTTGTGTGAGGAAGGGCATCCGGCGTAAAACTGTGCCAAATCCCGCCGGCGACCCCTGACGGGAAGAAGCCCGTAACCGAAAAATGCCCGTAACCGAAAAATGGGACAAAGGCTGAGGAACAAGAAGAAGAAGAAGTTTTTTGTAGTTTTACTCCATTCTGATGCACACAGTGTACAGCTGGGAAGCAAGTATAAACAACATAACTGTATTTTGGAGGAAATTGTCTGTCTGTCTGTCTGTCTAGCCTAGAAAGGGGAAAAACTTGGCGAGGACAGAACAATTGTCTTAAAATACACTGTAAAATCGTACATTAACTGCATCTCTCACAATGCATGGTGATTTTTTGACCTGCAAAGTAAAGTAATCACACTAGATGATGTTGAGAAATATTTACAAATAATCCCAAAATGTACAAGAAGAGAAAATTGAATCAGAAGGAAGTAATTTAATGAAAGATGGGAAAGTGAATACAAGTTTGTGCTTCAAGAAGTCTAAATTTGGCATTTTAACACCAAACACAGAATTTAGCCTCCAAGAAAAACAACAAATTGTCCAAGACTTAAAAGGCAGACTGCAATCACAGCAGGATACGTTACAACCGGCCCTTGAGGGCCACCATAATGCAGATGTGGCCCTCGGCCCTCGGTGCTCACCCCAGTTCACCACACACGTACTTTATATCATCTTGTATAGGACCTATTCACCACATGAAAACTTTTTATCATCTTGTATAGGACCTGTTCACCACATGAAAACTTTTTATCATCTTGTATAGGACCTGTTCACCACATGAGTACTTTTTTATCTTCTTATACAGGATGTATTCACCACAAAAATACTTTTTATCATCTTGTGTAGAACCTATTTACCACATAAGTACCTTTTATCGTCTTGTACAGGGAAGAGTGCGCAGCATGGTTAATAAAATATTCTTGAGGCTTGAATTAGCATATGTTTAGATGTCTCAAAATCCTTTGGGGGGGGGGTGGGGGGGGGGGGGGGGCTGGTCAAAGTAGACTGGAGTTATGTCTGGTGTGCATTCCTGTCTTGTACACAGTGTTTCCAAGGAAACAGAACCCACCATGACCCTGACCATGATAAAGCAGTGGTAAAAATATAAATGAAGTAAAAGAAAAAGAAAGCCATACTATTTTTTTGTTTGTTTTTGAATAATATAACAAGCAGTCTTGTACAAGGTTTGCACAGTATGGGAAATGCAAAAAAGACAGAATGAACCTGAGATATTTAATGTTTTGTCTGCTCAACTTCATTTCGTTTAATAATAAACATCCATTCCTGCAACACATTCCAAAAAAAGTTGGGCCAGTAAAGTACTTACCACTATTGTAATATTGCCATTCCTTTTCACCACACTTAAAAGACATTTAGGCACCGAGGATACCAAGTGATTTAGTGTTTCAGCTTTTATTTCGTTCCATTCTTCCTGCAAACACTTAACATGTGCAACAGTACGGGGTCAGCGTTTGACAAAGGTTTGCCAAACTAATCCCTCACCCATGTGGTTATATCAGCTATTGTTGAGTGGCGGTTCTTGATGCAGTGCAGTCTGAGAGATCGAAGATCATGGCCATTCAGCTTAAGCTTGCTTCCTTGGCCTTTACGCACTGAAATTCCTCCCGATTCCTTGAATCGTTTAATGATATTATGCACTGTACAGGGAGAAATATGCAATCTTCCAATATTTTTCTGAGGTACATTGTTTTTAAACATTTCAATTATTTTCTCACACATTTGTTGACAAACTGAAGATCCTCTGTCCATCTTTGCTCATCAAAGACTCAGCCTTTCCTGGATGCTGCTTTTGTACCAAACCATGATTACAATCACCTGTTTACATCACCTGTTTGGAATCACATCATTATTTAGTTTTTTCACCTCATTACTAGCCCTAAATTGCCCCCGTCCCAACTTTTTTTGGAATGTGTTTCAGGCCTGAAATGCAGGAATGGATGTTTATTAATAAATGAAATAAATTTGAGCAGACAAAACTTTAAATATCTTGAGTTCAAACTGTCTGCAATCAAATAAAAGTGAAAGTAAATG
This sequence comes from Trichomycterus rosablanca, assembly GCF_030014385.1. Lineage (NCBI taxonomy): Eukaryota > Metazoa > Chordata > Actinopteri > Siluriformes > Trichomycteridae > Trichomycterus > Trichomycterus rosablanca. The sequence goes on along the minus strand of NC_085994.1, from coordinate 32,417,505 downwards.
TAAGGAACACTGCATTTTTATTTTATTTGCATTTTCCATACTGTCCCAACTTTTTCTGATTTGGGGTTGTAATTTTATAAGGTAATTAATTATCTCATTAATTCTAAAGTAAATAAAAATTCACTTCTAGACCCAAAGTCACTGAAAAAGTAAACAGCCACTGTTTAACCATGTTGACAAAAGTGAGCTTTTTTTTATTAGATCTTAGTCTAAGAAAAGCGTTCGCAAAATGAAACTTCTGTTAAGACGTCTTGGGTGGAAAATAGACTTGGATCAACTTAGATCAATAGTTTAAAGGTGTCAAAAGTTCTATAATGGTAATTAACTCTGTGGCATGGCCTTCTAATTCCTTGTTACTGATTATGATGTATACATTACAAACTACATGGAAGTGCTTATGATTTTTGCCTATATGAACTTTAGAGAGCAGATTTCAGAGCAGGGTTTCCTTTTATATATGGTGTTCTACTATGGTGGGCATTGACATCCATGTTCCAGCAGCATCTGCTGTTTGGTGGTTCCTGGATTGTATTTGACCATCTGGGCAAGCAAATATTTCCTGCCTTGATGTAACTTGTAATAAATGTAATCAAATTAACTTTATGTATTAAGGCACATGACAGTCACCAGGTATAGTCAATCATAAACACAAACAAGAAACGAGGAGACCATGCCAAAAATTAATGGTGCAGTGGTAAATTACACTAGACCATTACTGCTGAGATCTAGGGTTTGAATCCCCAGCGGTGCTATCTGCCGGTCGGGAGTCTACTTACAGACATGATTGGCTATGTCGGGGAAGGAAGGGAGAGGAGTTCTTGAGGCCCTGTGATGGATTAGCATCCTGTCCAAGTGTTACTGCATTGCGTCCACTGATTACAAGAACCCATTTCTAAACCCGACCAGGATAAAGCAGTGGAGAGAAGATGAAAATGGACATTAAACTTCATACACCACCAAAGACATAATTAATGCTGTTGTGTGATGTGCGTGAACTGTATGTAAAGACACATGTACAATTCCACATCAGAAAAAGCTGGGACAGTATGCAAAATGCAAATAAAAAAAACTGGTCTGGTCAACTTCATTTCATTTATTAATAAACATCCATTTCAAACCTGCAACACATTCCAAAAAAAGTTGGGACAGTAAAGCATTTACCACTTTGTAATGTTGCCATTCCTTTTCACCTCACTTAAAAGATGTTTGGCATTAAGGACACCAACTAATGAAGTGTCTCAGGTGTTATTTTGTCCCATTCTTCTTGCAAACACGTCTTAAGGTGTGCAACAGTACAGGGTTGTCACATTTTTTTCATTTCAAAATTCTCCACACATGTTCAGGTCACGACTGCATCTCAATGTACTTTTCTGCATTGATGCTGCCATCACAGAAGTGTAAATTACTTTTGCAGAGGACACTGACACAACCATATACTATGACAGAGCCTGGAGCACACAGCATCCATTTCTTCCAGCAAATACTGATTAGTCTTTGAGCCCAGAGAACTCAATGCCGCTTCTGCACATAACGCTTCTTTTTTACAGAGTAAAGTTTTTTGTGAGAGAAAATGTACTGTAACTCCACATTGTAGTGCTTGATGAATGGCGGTTTTTGATGCAGTGCCATGCTTAGGCTTGCACCCTTGCCCTTTACTCACTGAAATTTCTCCACATTTTTTGAATAGTTTAATGATATTATGCACTGTAGAGGGAGAAATATGCAAATCCCTTCCAATCTTCCTTTGAGTAATATTGTTATGCTGTTATAAACATTTTAAACATCTGTTGACATCACCCATTTAAAATCACATTATTTTTCACATTAACCTCTTTATTTTATTTATTTTTTAAATATATTTTCTTTATGCATTTTCTCCCCTTTTTCTCCCATTTTAGCGCGTCCAATTGCCCGATTGAGTCATGCTTCCTCTCCACCAATGCCGATCCCTGCTCTAATTGAGAACGAAGCTAACCCACGCCCCCTCCGACACGTGGGCAGCATGCTGTATGCATCTTATCACCTACACTTTGACGAGTGCAGTGCAGCTCAGCGTTGTGTACTCTTTTCTCATCTCTGTGCAGGCGCCATCAATCAGCCAGCAGAGGTCGTAACTGCACCAGTCATGAGAGAGAGACCCCATCTGGCTTAATCCCGCCCATATCTGAACAACAGGCCAATCGTTGTTCATGTGGCCGCTCAGCCTTAGCAGCCAGGCAGAGCTGAGATCTGGTACGATGTATTCGAGATCCCAGCTCTGGTTCCAGCGTGTCAACCTCTTTATTTTTTAATGTCAATCCTAGCTTTAAATTTGCTCCCATCCCAACTATTTGGAACGTGTTGCAGGGTGGATATTAACAAATAAAATCAAGTGGACAAAAAAAAAAAGTCTGTCGGGCGGCACGGTGGCTAAGTGGGTAGCACTGTCGCCTCACAGCAAGAAGGTCCTGGGTTCGATCCCCAGGTGGGGCGGTCTGGGTCCTTTCTGTGTGGAGTTTGCATGTTCTCCCCGTGTCTGCATGGGTTTACTCCGGGTGCTCCGATTTCCTCCCACAGTCCAAAAACATGCAATTGAGGTGAATTGGAGATACTAAATTGTCCAAGACTGTGTTCGATATAACCTTGTGAACTGATGAATCTTGTGTAAAACATGATGTAAAAAAATCCAAACAAACTTACTTTCTGTCAATGTAAAAAAATTCTCTTTTTTTATGTTGTAGGTGTGCCTGTGAGCTTAAGAATACAAATTGCTTTTTATCTTGTATATACATAATTTGCCCACTGAATTTGTTGGGAAAGTAGCTCATCATCCCAAATTGCTAAAGAAGCCAACAAAAAGGAACTGCTGCATCCACTCAGTCCCCCAGCTCTGCAGTGCTTCTATGTCATGACGTAATTCATTCCAACATTCTTTCTTTCAAGGGTTCCCAATCAATATTTTATTCCTTCCACCATTGTTAATCATTAATGACCTGTCCTGTGTAAAGGTCCTGTTCTCTGAAACTTCTTGCTCGGTGCATGTGCTGAAATGATAGAACATCCCTCCTTTCTGCTTTAAAGATTTAAATACAACTCAAATCGAAATCTAACGCCAAGAAACCTTTCAAAGGACGGAAACGACAGGATTGATTTACTATGACTGGAAAAGTGTCCAGATTTTTTGAGATCTTGAGGAAACTTAATCAGGCTTAAATTCGATAGCACCTGATTAGCCTGATTAAAATAGAAAGTAGGGAAGATGGGTTTAACTGCATAAATCTAACTTAATCTGACTCAGTGCTTAATGCGGATCAGGGTCATGGAGGTTCTGGCATCACCCTGAAACTGAGCACAAGGTAGGTGCCAGTTCATCGCAGTTCATCACTGGGCAACAGATACAGTACATTTACTCAATCACTTACTCACAGCTAGGGGTAATTTAGAACAGCCAGTCTACATGCTGCATGTTCGTGAGAGAAAGAAGGTAGCCAGTAGTACATGTACCGCCTGTACAGTTTTTTAGAAGTGAATGGTGCACACATAGCAAAAGCATGCCAAACTTCTGACAGACAGTGGGTACAGGCAAAGCTTAAATCAAGATCCTCAGGACCCAGGTGTTTTGCAGCACCAACAGTAGCTGCTGTTCCAGCACACCACACTTCAGTTCAATGTGTTTTTACATTCAAAAGGACAGTCAGTAGAGACTTGTGTGTTATATACACTGATTAGCCATGACATTAAAACCACCTCCTTGTTTCTACAAACATTGTCCATTTTATCAGCTCCACTTACCATATAGAAGCACTTTGTAGTTCTACAATTACTGACTGTAGTCCATCTGTGTCTCTCCATGCTTTGTTAGCCCCCTTTCATGCTGTTCTTCAATGGTCAGCAGCGCTGCTGTGTCTGATCCACTCATACCAGCACAACACACACTAACACACCACCACCATGTCAGTGTCACTGCAGTGCTGAGAATCATCCACCATCTAAATAATACCTGCTCTGTGGTGGTCCTGTGGGGGTCCTGACCATTGAAGAACAGGGTGAAAGCAGGTTAAAAAGGTATGCAGAAAAACAAATGGACTACAGTCAGTAATTGTAGAACTACAAAGTGCTTCTATATGGTAAGTGGAGCTGATGAAATGGACAGTGAGTGTAGAAACAAGGAGGTGGTTTTTAATATTATGGCTGATCAGTGTGTATTCAAAGGGTGCAATCAAACTTGCGCAGAGAAGTCAACAGCTATAATCCATTAAAGTCCTGGGCTTTTGAAAACATTTTCATAAGCAGAAATCTGACATCAGCAGGGAAGACTTGACGCAGCAGTAAAATTACACTAGCCCACCCTTGCTGGGTGGCAGGGTTTGAAACCCCAGTGGTGCTATCAGTCGGGCGTCTACATACAGACGCGATTGCTTGCGTCTGAAAGAAGGGGATTGCTGAGGCCATGCAATGGATTCATGTTCTGTCTAGGGTGTGTTACTGCATTGCACCCAGTGATTCTGGGAAAACCAGACCCACCAAGACTCTAAGTGGGATAAAACAATAACAAAAGCATGACAATGAAATGAAAGTCAAACCAAAAAAATCATCATCTTTTTTTTATGTCAGTTTTGAGAAATAAGCCACTGATTAAATTAGTCATTGATCAGAAATATTTAGGAGAAGAAAGCTTTCTCTTATGCTCTAGAGTTGTTAATGACAGAAACGCTTGGCGTGTAGCCGCAAAACATTCAATAATTCAAATAAACTTTCAGCAGTCATTACTGAACGACAAAACAGTCCATATCATTCAAAATTCATACTTCACTCTAGTACAGTATAGATTTCTACAGTGACTGAGACCTCACCACAGCAGAAACACACATCCTCAACACACAATTAGAGAAATGACATGAAAATAAAACTTTAAACATGGATTTTTTAAATGTGTCTAAATTACCCACTATGCTTGCGACCTCTCATGCAAGCACAACATCCATGCTGGCTGAAAAGGGCCACAAGCTGGCACATAACTCCACGTGTAGGGTCACAAAAGACGTTTCAGTGGCCAGATGTGGATTTCTAGACAATATTAACACAGGCTAAGTATCACACCATGCTTTCTGTATTCCTCAACCATTCATCCTGGCACCTCAACCTGAAAGCAGGCAACACCGTTGCAGTGGCAAAGAAGTGACAGCCAATTCGGCGTTCACTCCCTTAGACACGGCCAGTTGGGATGGATTTTTGTAATAAGTGCTATTTTTTGTACAGTCTTTTGTTTCCTCATAATTTTGACCCTCCCATGAAAGCACAACATCCATGCTGGCTGAAAAGTGCTACAGGCTGACACATAACTCCACATATGAAGCTGCTAAATGCTTCTTTTTAATGGCATGTGGATTCCTCGAGAACCTTAACATGAGCTAAGGATTACGCTATGTGCTCTGTGTTCATCCACTATTCATCCCGGCACCTCAATCTGATAGCAGGTAACACTGTTGCAGTGGCAAAGAAGTGACAGCCAATTCGGCGTTCACTCCCTTAGACACGGCCAGTTGGGAGTGTTTGACAGGGATGTAATTAAGGGTCTTTCTGAGGGGCCTAACCATGGCAATATGACAATGGTGGATCTTAAACCAGTACTCTTCTGATTACTAATCTAATACTTTAACTGCTGAGCTACCACTGTCCTGTGCTGATCCATCAGCGCATTGGTTTACATGTTATGCCATTGTATAGCAACAAGCAACATGTTGGGACTACAATTGGGACTAAATACAATTTAAAGAATTGAGGGGTAAGGGCCTTGCTCAGGTGCCCAACAGTAGAACCTAGGCTGTGTTGGGGCTTGAACCAACAACCTAGTTACCAGATCTCAAGTCTCATAAACACCAAAGTAAAATCTTGGACTGATGTGTTAGTCTCCGCCACAATCATAATCATCAAACTTCAAACGTTATATTTGTACCCTAGCAGTTAAGCTATTGAACTAGTAATAAAAAGGTTGCTGGTTTAAGCCCCACCACTACCATGTTGCCACTGTTGGGCCCTTAAGCAAAGCCCTTAACCTTCAGTTGCTTAGACAATATACACTGATTAGCCACAACATTAAAACCACCTCCTTGTTTTTACACTCACTGTTCATTTTATCAGCTCCACTTACTATATAGAAGCACTTTGTAGTTCTTCAATTACTGACTGTAGTCCATCTGTTTCTCTGCATGGTTTGTTAGCCCACTTTCATGCTGTCCTTCAATGGTCAGGACCCCCACAGGACCACCACAGAGCAGGTATTATTTAGGTGGTGGATCATTCTCAGCACTGCAGTGACAATGACATGGTGGTGGTGTGTTAGTGTGTGTTGTGCTGGTATGAGTGGACCACTCTATTAGACACTCCTACCTAGTTGGTTCATCTTGTAGACGTAAGGTCAGAGACGATCGCTCATCTATTGCTGCTGTTTGAGTTGGTCATCTTCTAGACCTTCATCAGTGGTCAGAGGACGCTGCCCACAGGGCGCTGTTGGCTGGATATTTTTGGTTGGTGGACTATTCTCAGTCCAGCAGTGACAGTGAGGTGTTTAAAAACTCCAGCAGCGCTGCTGTGTCTGATCCACTCATACCAGCACAACACACACTAACACACCACCACCATGTCATTGTCACTGCAGTGCTGAGAATGATCCACCACCCAAATAATACCTGTGTAGTGGTCCTGACCGATGAAGAACAGCACGAAAGGGGGCTAACAAAGCGTGCAGAGAAACAGATGGACTACAGTCAGTAATTGTAGAACTACAAAGTGCTTCTATATGGTAAGTGGAGCTGATCAAATGGACAGTGAGTGTAGAAACAAGAAGGTGGTTTTAATGTTATGGCTGATTGGTGTGTATTGTCACAGTACTGTAAGTCGATTGGGATAAAAGCACCTGCTAAATGCCGAGTATGTAATGTAATACAATACAAATGAGAAAAGATCTAGAAAAACGACATTTTATCCCCTCAGTCTCAACACAACACACTTTTCTGATTTGTCTCACAACTGTAAATGAAATGAAAGCTCTGTGCTTCGATATTTTCACTTCCCGCTTGTTTCAGGAGCTTTTAGCTTTCGGTCTTGCCTTATGTAATTAAACGCAGCACAAAAGAGTGCAGGCGAGCTGACTGAGTCGGCCAGTAAAACAAATTCCACGCTTATAGAAGTGTCTTGACATTTTGAACAGGCTTAATTACAAGTATCTGTCCAAACAGCCCTAATTTGGGTATCAGTTTGGGTAAAACTGCTCTGGATGGGCTTTTATAGCCTCCCACGTTGGATGAGTGGGCCTCGTCTGCGTTTAGCTCTATTTAGATCGTAGCATTGTGCTGATTCTGTCTCCATGCGCCATGATACCCGCTGATGTGCCAGCTACCTCAAACCACTGGTGAATTCTCTGAGAATCATGATTAAAGAGTTGCTGCTTGGTGATGATCAAAAATCTAATTTTTCTTCTTCCACTTTATACTCTGTGTGAGGAGATTAGGCTGTCAAATAAACTGTATTAGCTCTGTGAAAGGAGGGGGAGTAATGGGATAGATGAAACGTCTGCTAGAGTTGATGAAATATATGATATATTTTTTGGTAGATTTGGGTGATATATTAGCATCCATTCTGCACAGAGTTTATTAGATATTTATTTACAGTCCATCTAGGCGTCACTGCTAAAGATCTTACTCTTTCGGCTGCTCCCATTAGGGGGTCGCCACAGTGGATTATTCTTCTTCATCTTGCCCTGTCCTGAACATTTCCCTCCGTCACACCAATCAACTGCATGTCCTCCCTCACCACATCCAAATACCTCCTCCTTGGCCCTCCTCTCCTCCTCCTGCCTGGCAGTTCCATATTCTTCATCCTTATGCCAATAGAACTCCTATATCCAGAAAATTGCAGCATCTTCATCTCTGCCACCTCCAGCTCTTTTCAGTGTCAGTGCCATATCGTTGCTACACAAATAGCTGCTCTCCCCTGTTAGAACCTTCAAACAAACAAGAGCTGCACAAGATGGACAATGATAATGTTGCTAAAAATGTACTTAGCTTAGTCTTAAACTAATAATGAGATGAATTTATTTATGTTGATACATGCTTTATTCTAATTAGGGGAACAGGGGGTCCAATGCCTACATGAAAACACCACACAAGGCAGGAACATAGCATGGACAGGATACCAGCCCATCCACCACCTGGTAGGAAACTGAAATGCTTGAAGGAACTTGAGGTAATGTTACAAACCTGGTGCCAACAATGGTGCTGACAACCACTAATTTAAAAATGAACAAACACATGGGTCCCAGCAGCATAGGTTCTGGGTGTCTAGGTCCCATCTTGGTCACTCGGTCATTAGATGCGTCCAAAAATTAGTAACATTATGAATAGCTTTGTGGAAAACAACATAATTAATTTTGTCTGATTTTAAAATTGTGGGCGGCACGGTGGCTCGGTGGGTAGCACTGTCGCCACAACAAGAAGGTCCTGGGTTCGATCCCCAGGCGGGGCGATTCGGGTCCTTTCTGTGTGGTTTGCATGTTCTCCCCGTGTCTGCATGGGTTTCCACCCACAGTCCAGAAACATGCATTCAGGTTAATTGGAGACACTGAATTGCCCTATAGGTGAATAGGTGTGAGTATGCACCCCGATCAGCCACAACATTACAACCACGTCCTTGTTTCTACACTCACTGTCCATTTTATCAGCTCCACTTACCATATAGAAGCACTTTGTAATTCTACAATTACTGACTGTAGTCCATCTGTTTCTCTGCATGCTTTGTTAGCCCCCTTTCATGATGCTCTTTAATGATCAGGACCCCCACAGGACCACTACAGAGCAGGTATTATTTGGGTGGTGGGTCATTCTCAGCACTGCAGTGACACTGACATGGTGGTGGTGTGTTAGTGTGTGTGTTGTTCTGGTATGAGTGGATCAGACGCAGCAGCGCTGCTGGAGTTTTTAAACACCTCACTGTCACTGCTGGACTGAGAATAGTCCACCAACCAAAAAATATATCCCACACTAACACACCACCACCATGTCAGTGTCACTGTAGTGCTGAGAATGATCCACCACCTAAATAATACCTAACACCTAACCATTAAAGAACAGGGTAAAAGCAGGCTAAAAAGGCATGCATAGAAACAGATGAGCTACAGTCAGTAATTGTAGAACCACAAGGTGCTTCCATATGGTAAGTGGAGCTGATAAAATGGACAGTGAGTGTAGAAACAAGGAGGTGGTTTTAATGTTATGGCTGATCAGTGTATGTATGTGTGTCTGCCCTGCGATGGACTGGCGCCCTGGTGTTACTGTGTGCCTCGCGCCCATTGAAAAGCTGAGATAGGCTCCAGCACTCCCTCGCAACCCTAATTGGATAAGCAGTTAAGAAAGTGAGTGAGTGATTTTAAAATAGTTATAACTGTGGCGATGTGACATCATGCATCATGATGGTAAGACGTACATCCAAGGTTGTGTGCACACTTGTGTACTAAAAGAGCTTATTGCTTTACCGGCCGAGCAGTGCACACTACCTCGAGTTCAGTACACACTGTTTAAGTATGCGATTCTGGACGCAGCCATTGTCTGTAACCCTACGTTCCCGTATGTTTTAGAGCGGACGTATGTAACTGAACTACCTAAGGGAACTTCAGGTAATGTTACAAACCTGGTGCCAACCATGATGCTATGACAACCTCTAACAAACACATGGGTCCCAGCAGCTTAGGTTCTGAGGGTCTAGATCCCAACTTGGTTACTCAGTCATTGTCTGTAACCCTACATTCACACTGGCACAGAAACGGCAAGACAAAGCAACCGGCTGTCATCCATTTTCAATCAGAGCTGGCAATTTCCAGCGACAAGAGGCGGAGCGAACATTGGCAGTGCGAAATGGATTGAGTCCAAGTTGAGCAAAGTTTATGCAAATTAGAAGCAAAGCAATGTGGTGATTACCAATAGGAATTGAGCATTGAGCAGAGCGATACGCGTATTAGCTCCACCACCATAAAATGGTACGCTCCGGTTTTGGATTCTAGATAATAGTTTCTACTAGAGATGAAAGAGAAACTCATTGTTATGGTTTTAAACATGTCATGCTGACTGCACAGACAGTGATGGACTACGCAGGGATGACATTTATAGATGAGCGATTTTCCTCCAGGATTTTAATTTTTTGAATTGTGATCAGGTTGTTTTTTTTCTACAGTATAAGCTCTGTAGATACTAGTCAGTAAAGTACACTGTACTGCCATGGCAATAGTTTTTTTTGCTTGGCGTCAGTTAAACCATGGCAACCAAATGTCCACAGGCAATAATGATGCCATTGGTGTAAACACAGTATGATGAGCAATTAGTGGGCGTCAGAGGGTGAAAATGCACTGCTGGTGTGAATTCAGAGTTAGGCGTTTTAGCATGTTCAGCATGGAATTCATCCGAGTACTCATTTTGCCATGTAAATGTAAAAATGTGTGGTGCCCTGCGATTGATTGCTGCCTGTTACTCAAGGTTTCCCAAGCAATGCAAGATCCACTGCAACCCTGAACAGGATGAAGCAATTAATTGAATGCTGTATATTGTACACAGCAATGTGTATTACATGACAAACATACAGTGATACAACCCCAAACCAGAAAACAGTTTCTTACATTTACTTTGACCTTTATTTGATTGCAGACAGTGTGAACCTGAGATATTTCATGTTTTATCTGCTCAACTTTATTTCATTTATTAATACACATCCATTCCTGCATTTCAGGCCTGTAACACATTCCGAAAAAGGTTGGGACAGTAAAGCATTTACCACTTGTTGCCATTCCTTTTCACCACACTTAAAAGACATTTTGGCACCGAGGATACCAAGTGATTTAGTGTTTCAGCTTTTATTTTGTGTCGTTCTTCCTGCAAACACGTCTTAAGATGTGCAACAGTACGGGGTCGTCGTTGTCATATTTTTCGTTTCAAAATTCTCCACACATTCTCTATTGGGGACAGGTCAGGACTGCAGGCAGGCCAGTCCGGTACCCGTACCCTCTTCTTCCACAGCCATGCCTTTGTAATGTGTGCAGCAGGTGGTTTTGTATTGTCGTGTTGAAAAATGCATGGACGTCCCTGGAAAAGATGACGTCTTGAAGGCAGCACATGTTGCTCTAAGATCTCAATGTACTTTTCTACATTAATGCTGCATCACAGAAGTGTAAATGACTTTTGCTAAGGGCACTGACACAGCCACATACCGTGACAGACCCTGGCTTTTGGACTTGTTGCTGATAACAGTCTGGATGGTCCTTTTCGTCTTTGGTCCGGAGCACACAGCGTCCATTTTTTTTTCAAAAAAGACCTGGAATGCTGATTCATCTGACCACAATATACGTTTCCACTGTGTGATGGTCCATTCTAGATGCCTCCAAGCCCAGAGAAGTTGATGCCACTTCTGGACATGGTTAACATAAGGCTTCTTTGTGCATGTGCATGTAACTCTGTATTGTGGTGCTTGACAAAGGTTTGCTAAAGTAATCCCTTGTTCATGTGGTTATATCAGCTATTGTTGAGTGGCGGTTCTTGATGCAGTTCCATCTGAGGGATCAAAGATCACGGGCGTTCAGCTTAAGCTTGCACCCTTGGCCTTTACGCACTGAAATTCCTCCCGATTACTTGAATCATTTAATGATATTATGCACTGTAGAGGGAGAAATATGCAAATCCCTTCCAATCTTTCTTTGAGGTACATTGTTTTTAAACATTACAATCATTTTCTGAAACATTTGTGGACGAACTGGAGATCCTCTGATCATCTTTGCTCATCAAAGACTCAGCCTGTCCTGGATGCTGCTTTTGTACCAAACCATGTATCATTATTTAATTTTTCACCTTATTACTAGCTCTAAATTGTTTTGGAATGTGTTGCAGGCCTGAAATGCAGGAATGGATGTTTATTAATAAATTACATGTAGTTGAGCAGATAAAACATGAAATATCTCAGGTTCATCCTGTCTGCAATCAAAAAAAAGTCCAAGTAAATATAAGGAACACTGCATTTTTATTTTTAATTTGCATTTTTCATACTATCCCAACTTTTTCCTGATTTGGGTTTGTTAATCCCAGAGGCTATTATGCTGTTTTGAATGTACTGCAGTACAAAAGCTTTTTGATGGCTAGGGTCAGCAGGGGTTCAGGCCACGTGCATTCAAAGAGTACCAAAGTACAGCGACCGAGATAAAAGGGATCAAAAACCGGCTACATCTACAGGCTGTTAAATGACTCGTTTAATTTGTTTACATGAGGCTGCAGTAATTGGCACTGCAGCAGTGACTGGCTGCTCAAACGAGTAACCGGGAAATTAGCATAGAAAAGGCAATGTAGGAAAAAAAACGTGCACGTGCTACGAGTTCAAAACTCATATCGGCGAGCATTTACATCTCTGCATTGCAGGGAAAATGATTCACGCTGCGGTTAGTGCACGAGGCTATTGTTTGTGTAGAGCAACAGTTCTGTTCTAGTAATCATCAAACAAGACGTGTTATTAATCACTGATGTTTTATCCGAGCCGAATAAAGTGTGCAAAGTAAATAAAAGGCGGTTGAGGAGAACAATGAAATCAAGATTTTTTTCCAGGCATTCTTTATTAACGCTGCAGGAATCAAGGTGACAACATGACAGCTGACAAACACGGATAAATAAAAAACAAGAGTCTGAGGGAAGATTCCGACTGCGCAGTTGTGTTTTGCTCGAGGATTCTTATTAGTAACAGGGTTAGATGAGAATAGCAAATTATTAGCAAATTATTAATACCATTAAAATATCGAAAGGCAAAATCAAGCATTAAGAATGTGAAAGTCTTAATTTCTTTACATATGGTGAATGAAGAACTAGTGATATGTTCATGGTGAGGGTCGTCACAGTCAAGAGGGCTGATCATGTGACCATTCACCATATACGTACAGTACAATGTACAATAAATGAAAATATACTTAATATATACTTAATTATTCTTAGTGTCAAAGTATTTCATTATGGACAGAGACTTAAAAGTGATTTGAATTAAACATCTAAAATCAAGAATAAAATTTATCTGAGCTTTTTAAAAGCGCACCATGAATGTGTTTACATGTACAAAATAATCTAATTGTTTATTACGATTTTAACGTCATGTTTTACACTTTTGGTTACACTCATGACAGGAACGGTACTCACTCATTACACAAGGTTCATCAGTTCACAAGGTTATATCAAACACAGTCATGGACAATTTAGTGTCTCCAATTCACCTCACCTGCATGTCTTTGGACTGTGCGAGAAAACCCACATAGACACGGGGAGAACATGCAAACTCCACACAGAAAGGACATGGACCGCCCCACCTGAGGATCGAACCCAGGACCTTCCTGCTGTGAGGCGACAGTGTTACCCGCAGTGCTACTGACTGCAAATAAGCAAGTTTTGGCAATAATCTAATTAAAAGGTTATTTCTTTTCATTTAATAATGGGAAATCCCAGGTCTATAGACTATAGACACTTCTGCAAACATAGACACATTGTTGGTTTATTTCCAGTAGCGAGAGGGGTTTTCAATTTAAAAACCTATTTTTTTTGGCCAGGTGGCCTTCTACATATAAAAACTAAACTAAAAATCCCTTCATTATACTCTCAACACAGTATATTACACAGGGCCTTTGAACATTTTAATCAGGGTTGGTAAAACGAGAAAGACATCAAGTACATCAAGGGTTTAAAGGTGTGGCTTTTTAATCCACTTGTGTTTCCATTGCTGTTAAAAGCATTAAAACTGTTGGGTTGGATGTATCTGGGTTTGGTTTATTTGCATTCGAGTGATACTAAAACCTGATTGATTAAAGTGCCGCACAGTGGCGCCTTACAGCAAAGAAGGACCTGGGTTTGATTACCCACCCTGGTGGCCTGGATACTTTATGTATGAAGTTTGCATGTTCCCCCTGGGTCTGCTTGGGTTTCCTCTGGGTGCTCTGGTTTCCTTCCCCAAGTCTGAAGACATGCAGTCAGGCCAACAAGTGTGAGTGTGAGTCCTGTGATGGACTGGATGAACCTTTCACCCAATAAATCAGACCCACTGCAACCCTGACTAGGTTAAAGCAAATGCAAGACAATGAATGAATAAATGAATAAACTTGATATTTGACTTTAATACATTTTAATTGAAAGATTTCAATTTATTATTATTTTTTTCTATTTATTTATGCGTTTTCTCCTATTTTTCTGCCGATTTAGTGTAGTCAATTTGTCTTTCGCTGCTGGGGATCCCTGATTGCATTCGAGAAGAGTATGTTGCTGATGATGTGCCCTCCTTCCTAGCGGACCCCTTCTTTTTTGCCCATGCTTACTGCACAGAGTCCATACACAGTGTTTGAAGACCCCACCCACATAGTCCGGTCATCCCACCCTAGCAGACACAGTGGCCAGTTAGTGTCCGCTGCAGGCACTGCCAATTATGCCCGCTAGATGGTGCCCAGCCGACCGGTGGCAATGCTGAGTTTCGAACTGAGGAGTTCAGAATCTCAGCGCTGGTGTGCTAGTGGAATATCCCGCTGCGCTCAATTTATTTATTTTTGGATTATTCAGATGAACGATTGATTTATTTGATGTATTTTTTAACACATACCGAATGTACCTCCCAATGGCTGGGTCGTTCGACTAACCACGAGCATATCTGTGTAGATCACCTAGTGGCAAACAAGCAAAGAGTACAAGTCCAAGTTATTCCAAGTTTCACTTACAATCATGGTGGCATTATTGGATTTTTTTTTTAGAGATTAGATTGAAATCAGTCTGCCAAAATCAGAGCAATCAGATTCAGTTTGCATGTAAACGCACTCAGTTTAACAGATTATTAAATGCTCAACTCTTATTATTAATAACCAAACTATTTACCATATGAAATACTTATTATAAAATGTCTATCTTTACACCCCACATTATCTCACATTATACTACACTACATGGCCATTAGTATATGAACACAAATCACATCTATATGTCAAGAACATCATGATATGACACTGCAGCCAGTTGTAGAATTTTGTTTTAGGCTGCAAAATGGTTACGAGTTTTATCACTACATAAGTGTTTCCAATGCTCCAGAGTCCAAGAGTTGTGTGCTTTGTGTTCTCAGGTTTGTGTGCATCTGCTCTGCTATTACAGACTGCTCCAACAAACTTCTGTCTAATAGTTCTTGTAAAGTTTCACTTAGAGGCAGTTTGGGATGCTGCAATGTCGTTCTGTTAGCGCATGTCACCCCCTCCGACACGTGTGCAGTAGCCGACTGCATCTTTTCACCTGCACGAGGCGAGTTCATATGCGGATCAGCTTTGTGTACGGAGTGCCACAAATCAATCAGCCAGCAGAGTTTATAATTGCATCAGCTATGAGGTCCCTATCTGGCTTCCCACACTGGATGAACAACAAGCCAATCGTTGTTCATGTAGCTGCCCAGCCCTGCCCAGCCGGATGGCAGAGCTGATTTTCGAACAGACGAGTTGGAAATGTCAGCTCTGGTGTGCCAGGGTACTTTACCGCTGTTCCACCTGCGTGGCTGGGAAGTGTTTATTTTTTATTTTTTCTTATTTACCTTTCAATCTACTCAATGCCAATTCCCCTACTGCAATTTTTTGCCGCTTGTACCACCCCCACAATGGCAGAGAAGGGCTGAGACTATCACACTCCCCACTTACACATAGTTTAAACTGCTAGTGGCGGAGTCTCCATCTGTTGATAGCACTGTCTGGGAGAGCTGGAGATCTCAAACTAAATACTTTTGACCATGTAGTGTATTTCATTGTCATCATTTTAATATCAAACACTAAAAGATGGACCTAGCAGCCAGCTATTTGGTCATTAAAACGATGTTATTTGCGTACAGTATGGGAAAATACTGCCAGTGCAGCTTTTACAGGAATGACTAAACACACATCATCATACTTTATCAGAACCGTTTTAAAAGAGCGTCAGTTTGAGCTCGACTCAATCTGTAGTGTCTGATGCAGGTAAAATCATTTCACTCAAAGAGATGGAAATGTAGAAGTAAAAAAAGTGGTAACAGAGGCATCCGAAAGACTTAAAAACAGTGGACATGGTACAAAATGAGATGACTCTCACCTGAGTCAACACGGTTCAGAGCACAAACAAGCAGAGGAGAAGAAATCAAGCAGAGTTTCTTATTAAGGGGCTGCAGGGCCAATTTCCTCCATAGCAGCACTCTGAGGGGATGTGCAAAATTCTCTGATAATCATCAGCCCAATTACACACACTTGCATTACCAAAACTGATTAATTTGTGAATGGCTGAGATAATGATCTCAACCGAACTGATACAAGTTCATCCTCCGTTTCTATCACGTCACACACCGCAGCACAAAGCAGCACCACTCTCCTCACAACACTTACAAATTAAGGTTACTATTTTCTATCATTTAAGCAACAAATGTATAAATTACTTCTATATTTTCAGTTTTTTTTCATATTTACATAAAATAAACAAACGATAAAACAGATGAAATGACATGAAGCAGATTTACAGGACACACAAACCAGCCGTAGTAGCATTGAAGGACCGACTGCAGTCTCTGCAGGACGGATGAATGTGTAGCGTGTACGGTTGGTATACGTTTCGGACCAACCAGTTCAGCCCCGACTGCAGCAGCTCAAAAACATAAAGCGCTCGTGGACAGCCAGCAAGCGAGTGAATAACCGCCCAGCTCTGGTAGCGTCAGAGACAAGAAGTGTTACAGTGTTAAGTACATTCAGCAGTAGAGGACTGGCGGATAAATGGACACTCTTATTCCTCCTGGCATGTGCAAGGTTCAGGCCCGGTCATCCGGTCTGCGTAAAGTCGATGCAAATTCTCTTTGTAGCCATGGGAAGTAAGTGTAAGAGGTGGATCACGTCGGTCAGTTCTAGCCTGTAGCTTTGGGGCTTTGTGCAGCACCGTTTTCTTTACCCAAACGCACAATCTCCTGAGACAGCAACTCCAGGTCCTGCAGAAGAGAAAACAATATGGGTGAGATGGGAGTCCGGGTGAAACGGGAACACACGACACTGCCCGATTTAATCAGGATCTTGGACGTGAATGAGATAGCTGGCATCGTTTACACTTGCAGGCTTCATGGTGTCATTTACACATCAGCCAGTAAAGACCTGTCACACCTGATGCGACGTAATAAATCCCACCCACAATTAATTAGGTTTGTTGATTTACATCTCAAACACTTAAGCATGTTCCTCAGTTGGTGCCAAGCTGAAACACTGTAGTATTGGTACAATGTCACAACTTGAAATCGCCCATATGCACTTCTATTTTTTTTTCTCTAGTCACTGTGCATGAGCCTGAAATGTTTGACAGCTAAATCAAAGCCTGCCTATTTCAAATAGAGTAGTGTTTTTCTATTACTATTGATTAATAAATCAGTGCCGGTCCCTAGCCTGGAAAAAATAAGAGTGGTTGCATCAGGAAAGGGCGTCCAGCGTAAAACTATGCCAATTCAGGTATGCGGAGCAAAATGATTCTATATATCCCATTAAAAACCACAGTTACTACAATAAACAGTAATTAATTATCTATATAATCACCTATTGAACTAGATTTAATCTTATGCAACACATTAGCTTGATAGATACCATCTGTTTAGGTGGATAATATGTTTTTGGTTGCATTGGATTAAAAGTCTCTCTTTGTAAGGTCTATCATTATGGTAAAGACCATAGAACAACACAAACAAACAAGTCAGAGATCTAATCATAGAAACATACAGATTTAAATGTAAATGTTCCTTTCTTTTCCCTTTGTTACTTATTAAATGTAACTGATAGTCACATTGCAGTGACAGTGTTAGCCTAGTGGATAAAGCTATGGGCTTAACTGAAAGGTTCGAACCCCAGCTCTGCCATGCGGCCACTGTTGGGCCCCTTGAGCAAGGCCCTTAACCCTCTCTGCTTCAGGGGCACCGTACAATTGCTGACCCTGCGCTCTGACCCCAGCTTCCAAACAAGCTGGGATATGCGAAGAAAGAATTTATTAATATGTATGGACGGCACAATTCTCCTAGAACATGAAAGAGTGTTTGCACCATAAGGTTACTGTATTTCTTCTGAGGCTCGGGAATGGCTTTTAATGTAAAAGGATTTTTTTTTTCCTGAACGGCAGCACTGGCATGAATTCCAGCTTTGGGAATCTCATAACGTACAGTTGTGCGAGATCGTTATTCAGGTGCTATTTCTGTTCTTTGGTGTACACCTAAATTCTGTTGAGGATGAGAACAGACTGTCGCTGCATACGAGTCCAGCTAAAATGTCTACACACAGGAGCCTAATCTGCCATGTGCTTAATTAAAAGTGATCAAATCTTAAGTGGGCTGGTGGTCTCTAAACTGGCAGCGCAAAGCTGCATTGAATTTGAATAAAGCCCAAGCTGGATTACTAAGAGAAGAAGAAAAAAAGCCCTCCAGGTGGTGACCATTTGGTTTTGGCTGTGGATTCTACTGGTGCTCCCGGCAGCACTGTGATGTGGACGTTGAAGTGAGGAACATAGTAAAATAATAAAACAGTGAAGTAAGAAGGAGTAAAAAATAACCAGACTATTGATTATATAATGAGCTGAGATTTCTCTCTTTTCCCATCATTACTGGTTTCCTTATAAGATCAGCGTCTAGCACAACGATCATCCAACATTCCCTTTCTACATCATATAATACAATTTTCCCTATTAAATCTGAACAAAGTACACGAGAAAAGCTCTTACACCATTATTTCATACATGAGAAGACAGGAAGCAGGAAGGCATTCAGTACTGTAGTCTCATGATGCTTCAGTTCAAATAAAGAGCAGTCTTGCATATACACTAGGGCTGGCACCGATATTGGCCCAAATCACTGGATCGGATATCGGAAGGAAAAAAACATGTAATCCGATCCGTTACTGTTGCTTAATGTAAATAACACAATGTAAATAAGGCCATTGTTTGTGTGTAAAGCAAATAACACACGAAGAAACGTTCCAACAGAGCGCCGTTTATTGCCAGCTCACTCGGCAACTGCCGTAACAAGGTGCATCTTGTTAACATCATTAACGTGCCACTGATCTACAACTCATCTGCAACAGCCATTCAGAAATTAAAACACACTGATCTACTTAAACTTTTAGCATTTTAAAAAATCATCTACTACTGCCACAACTAAAAACACTGTTTAAACACAATAACAATCACTTTATAAATGATAAATCGCTCACCTGACCTTGTCCTGGACTGAAGATCTCTCACATCCTCAACAATTAATCCATTAGTGTTATGAAATAAAACAAACTACACGTTTCTTCAAAATCCAGCAGGTTTTTTTTTAATAAGCTCACTTTGGTTTTTAATAATCTAAAAACGTGACAGAACTTTAACGCAAAATCTCCACTCTGCGTCAATTCTAATTGGTCCATCGCGTTTGATTGACATCCACATCTTCCGATTGTAGACACTTTGGACGACACGCCGTAAAGCGAGATGTGTCATGTGAACAACATCTTGAACGTGGGTGAAACCAAAAACACTTAAAAAACCTTTTTTAACTAATACATAGTCAAACTGAGCGCTTGGCAGAACTACTTTGGAAGCTTCTCATAGCTCACTGCAATATTGGGCTTGTGTGCAACACATCACATGAAACTCATGCTGATGGTGATTCCACAGACAGTTTGAAACTTAATATTTGATGTTGAGAACGAGAACAGATGACATTTATGCACTATACGATTAAAGCACTAGCAGTTACATTTTGAGAGCCTGGGGACTTACTATTTAAAAAGACCAGCACTTAAAGCATCTGAAATTCCTGATCTCCAAGGAACAAATTGTTCCACTGCTAGTGTCTGTGTGTAAATACTGCTTAGCAATGTTGAGCCATGCAGTGTGTGGCTTCTTATTAAAATTGTAAATTGCAAGTTACCAGACCAACCAAAGAAAAGAAGCCTTATCTGATACTCATGAGTAGGGCCCAACTAAATTCACAGAAAAATTTGCTTAATTTTGCAGCGCTGTTACACTCATAAATTGAATGATAGAACAAATGGAAGCTACATTACACAGCACAGCCCACCTTAATGGTTGAATGTAAACCTAGACTATCCAGCGAACGGTCTCAAAGAAATACTCGCCCCCTCCCAGCATCCACAGAATTGGTTGGGAGTTTTTCAAACTCAGTTACCAGAGTAATGTTTTAGCTGCTTTAGACTTCGACATCTTGGACATTTTGACTATCCGATTGTTAACTAAATTGCCGTAGGACTGCCTCGTAGTGCAAATTAACCAGTAAACATGAGGTGCTGTAATGCTATGCGAATGAAAAGTGTTAAACACAAACCTTACATTTTTAAATTTTACAGCAAATTGCATATTACTGAATATCTGTGCATGTCCTAAACCACATCAGAAGGTCGTAGTATGTAAGGAATAAAAGTAATGTACGGTCAACTGTGATTCTGAAGGACAAAGATGTTGATCTTTCGTCAGCAACAAAAACCTTGCAGATTCAGGCCAAAAATAAAACACGTCATCAGACACTTAAGTCTAAGCTGATTGGGTACATTTGGGTAAATTAATAATTTTGTAAATGTTTAAGTAAAAACTTTTGCAGAAGCATCACCTAATCTTCTGCCTCTCTTCAATCTTCAGCAATGTTTCCTCTTTCCAAGGGTAAAGTAGGACGTTATTGTAACATATTACTCCCTCTGGGTAACCAGAAGGCCTATGTGCCACTCGACCGAGCATCCAGACTGTCTCTGAGCCTCCTATCATCAAAACAACACCCTTTCAGTTTTGACATGCAGCCTATTCTGGGTTCTCACCTCTGCAGGTATTACATAATACAACCCAAAATAAAAAAATAAAAATGGAAAAAGCTAATAAAAAATTTAGTGTTTTTAACATTTACTTTGACTTTTATTTCATTTCAGACAGTGTGAACCTAAGATATTTCATTATTTGTCTAGTCAGTTTCATTTGTTTCATTTTCAAATATACATCCATTTCTGCATTACAGGCCTGGAACACATTCCAGAACTCTATTTGTAATGTTGACATTTCATCTTACCACATTGTAAAGACGTGTTGGCACAGAGAAAACCAACTAATTAAGAGTTTCAGGTGTTATTTTGTCCCATTCTTCCTGCAAACACAGTTTAAGATATTCAACAGTATGGGGCTGTTGTCATCACATTTATAAACACGTTCTCTATTGGGAACAGGTCAGTGCCTTTGTGATGTGTGCAGCATGTGGTTTTGCAAAATGCATGGACGTCCCTGGAAAAGATGACAACTTGAAGGCAGCACATGTTTCTGCATTAATGCTGCCATCACAGAAGTGTAAATTACCTCTGCTAAGGGCTCTGACACAGCCCCATACGTTGACTAGGACTTGTTGCTGATAACAGTCTGGATGGTCCTTTACGTCTTTGGTCTGAAGTACACAGCAGCTATTTCATCAACATTTGGAACACTGACTTATCTGACCACAATACACCTTTCTGCTGTGTGATGGTCCATGCTAGATGCCTCCAAGGCCAGAGAACTTCTAGGTGTCGCTTCTGGACATGGTTAACATAAGGCTTCTTTATGTACAGTAAAGTTGTAAGTGTCGTTTGTGAACGTAACTCTGTATTGTAGTGCTTGACAAAGCTACGTTAAAGTAATTCCTTGCCTATGTCATTATATCAGCTATTAATAAGCTATTAATAAATAAACGTTTAATGATATTATGCACTGTAGAAGGAGAAATATGCAAATTCCCTTCCAATCTTTCTTTAACAAACATGGTTTTTAAACATTTCAATCATTTTCTCACACATTTGTTGACATGATTGACATGATGATGTCTGGGGATGACTGACTGAGGCTTCGCGATAGGCTGGAATCACTGGACATAAGATGGGAACAAATCCAGGTCAAGAAGCCAATCAAGATGTATACACATACTCACACACTGGCTCATTCTTCACCTTCTAAATGTTTGTGAGTGATAGGAGGAAACATACACTGAACACCAAGGGGGCATGCAAAATCTTTTACATACAATAACTACAATGATCGGGCACAGTGGTAAAGTAGACTAGTCCACTATAGCTGAAATCAGGGTTTGAATCTCAGCAGCGCTATCGGTCGGTCGGGTGTCTAGACAGACATGATTGGCTATGTCTGAGGTGGTGGGAAGGCTGAACAGCCTAGTCATTTGGAGGTTTACTTGTCAGTGCTGGTCCAAAGTAAACACATTGACAAAACTACAAATGAGAACATCAAGGCACCAAGATCAAGATCAGTGGCACTCCTCATTAAACAGTTATCTAATATAACAGTTATGTAATATAATGTAATATCGGGCCTTCTGTTCTGCTGCCCCTCGCCTTTGGAATGCCCTCCCTGACAATTTGAGGGCACCACAGACGGTTGGGACTTTTAAAAGAGACTCAAAACCTTTCTTTTTAGCAGAACTTACGATTAATTTTTAATTAATGTAGTAATTGCGGCTATTTTTTTTAAATTATAATTATTTATTTTTGCTTATTTTTTTGTAGTGATGTCTTTTATCTTATGGCACTTTGAGATTTGTACCAAATGTAAAGTGTGTTACAAATTAAATGTATTATTATTATTATTATTATTATAACCATATAGATGACATTCCTAGCAAGTTCAAGTTTTTGATGCCAAGTTTTGGTCAGAATCCAGCAACTGTCCAATTACACAATTTACACCAAGACTGAGTCATGGACAGCCTAAAATATGCATTTGCTCTTTCATTTTTCTTAACGTTTTCCACCGCCGTAGCTATCTTTATGGCAACTTTTCCAACTCATCCAAGCGCACATACTTTTTTGCAAGGCACCTTATTGAATTTACACTCAGGTTTGCTTATGCAGTCTCAAAATTTGCATTAAAGAAGGGAAGTAAACAACTCAAATCTTGCAGCCTCTGCTTCCCAACACTTCTGGCACTGTAAGCCCCGGAGTGTTCCAATAGGCTGTAACTTTATTCATTTTCATGTTTTACCCTCGTTTTATCCTGGTCAGGGTTGTGGTGGGTCACCGGAATCACTGGGCAAAATGCGGTAACAATGCTGTAACACGTTCGGACAGAACATAAATCTATCGCCAACAGCCCTTCCCTCTTACCTCCCGTAAATAAACTGCATAGATGTTGATCTCAGCATTAGTGAGCTGGCGCAGTGATACCCACTTTAATTTATTGTAGTAGATTAATAACGTCTTAGCTTTTGTCTGGCCCAGGTTCACAGGCATTTAATGTTGAATGGTGTCCCACTGCGGCTCTGGGGGGTTAAACTGGCTCAGTGACTCAGAGTTGTGACCTGATACAATTTAAGCAACTAAGGCTTAAAAACCTTGCTTAGGGATCCAACAGTGGCATTTTGATTGGGGTGAGATTCGACCTAGCAACTGTCCCCCGTATCACCGGAGATATTGTATTACCAGATCCTGGCTCCTGATCTGTACTGCCACAGTCGGGACACATTAGAACAGTTGTAGAGTCTTAAAGACAGATAAAAATGGACAGTGTGCCCTTCTTCCTGCAGTGACCTTTCCTTTAAATGAAGGCTTTTGAGAAAAGAACCTGCTTTGGCTACTAATACCACATTTCTACTGAACTGTACACTACAAAATGGTGTAAAAAGAAATCTATTATTCCTTAATTTGTTATATTTGTTGAATATGGATGGAGACACATGGATGAAGCTGGTAACAGTAAGACCACTTTGAAGAAATGCATTAGAACAAGGCAGTAATTGTTAGCCAAGGTTTTCCATTATTGATTGACTTATTTTAGCAGCTTGAAGGGGCAAGATTGTAAATTAAAATACAAATAAACATTCTAACCATGTGTAGAATTTGCTTTGTTTATTTATACCATGGCCATAAGAACTTGCTTTGGCTGGCTGGCTGTTGTGTATTAAATCTTTATAATCAGGTTGTGTGCAGGTATTATCAAGTTCCTAAAACTGCTTAATCACTTGTGGGTTACATGTGGGTCTTAAATCCTATTTAGCTTGTTAAAATCTTATTATACTATGATATAGAATAATATATACCCTAATCTTAGTCGTATCCAATTACCCTGATCGCGTTACGCTTCACCTCCACCGATACAATCCCTCGGCGATTTTCCCGGCTCGGGAGCAACTCGGCGTTCGCTCGGAGATCGAAACTCAGCTCTGTGTGAACTACCCAACAACTCGATCCGACCGGCTCGCCGAGCGGATCGAGATTTCTAGCATGTCGGATATCTGATCTGAGTTGTGCGACTAGCAGTGAGTGCTGTGTTGAACATCCAATGAGAACGCAGGATACAGTGTGAGGGGAGACGCAGGAGAGGAGTGTAAACAGGTGGGACGGGGCACACTCACACGTTTTACAGTATTTCTGACCTGATCGTTCTCTACAAAACATAACACCAACACTGCATTGCAAAAATATTAATTAACCTCCAACTTACTATACAACAATCCATACTGTTTGTGTTGCCAAATCCACTCAGATTCATTTATTTTTTCAGCGCACAAACAACTTCGATCGCTCGCTAATTGTTGACGTGCATTTTTGGACGTGGTATCATTAAACCCCTCATCATTCTTGCGTGTGTTTTTGTAAAAAAATAAATAAAATAATAATAATCATAGTTTGGGAGACCAGAGAAGCTCACCTGTGATTCCAGTTGGTGATAGATTGTGTAGTGTGAAACCCCCTATAACCGATTAGTCATGCAGTGTGAAATATACACTGAAAGATTCAGTCGTGTAGTGTAAACTGTTCAGCGACCCGGCAAATCAGAAAGTCGTGTAGTGTGAACTTGGCATAAGGAGCTTCACAACTGACACATGCCCCCTCCGACACTTGTGCAGTACCGACTGCATCTTTTCACCTGCATGAGCTGAGTTCATATGCGGATCAGCTTCGTGTACTGAGAGCCACACCCTGATCAGCATTATTCCTCAACTCTGCGCAGGCACCATCAATCAGCCAGCAGAGGTCGTAATTGCACCAGTTATTTACATTTTTACATTCTACGGCATTTAGCAGACGCTTTTATCCAAAGCGACTTACAGTCTAAGCAATTATGGGTTAAGGGCCTTGTTCAAGGGCCCAACAGTTGCAACCTGACAGTGGTGGGATTTGAACCAGCGACTGCTTACTAGTCAAGTACCTTAACCGCTAGGCTTGTTGTTTGTTTGGGTTTATTGCCATATCAGCAACATACTGGCTATATTTATGGCATAGACAGATATTGAAACTGTACATCATTATTTGTTCAGATCATTTGTTTCATATCAAGTCTGTCTATGAAGTTTAGTATTTTAATTAGAGGAATCTTCTCAAACAAGTCTTTCATGTTCTCAACCCTATAAAAGTCGACTCTGACAGCTGAAATTCTGGGACATTCTAACAACATATGTTTAATTGTAAGGGTTGTAGCACATACAGTGGGGCCAAAAAGTATTTAGTCAGCCACTGATTGTGCAAGTTCTCCTACTTAGAAAGATGAGAGAGGTCTGTAATTTTCATCATAGGTACACTTCAACTATGAGAGACAAAATGAGAAAAAAAAATACTTATTTTCCACCATAATTTACAAATAAATTCTTTAAAAATCCTACAATGTGATTCCCTGGATTTTTTTTTTTCATTTTGTCTCTCATAGTTGAAGTGTACCTATGATGAAAATTACAGACCTCTCTCATCTTTCTAAGTAGGAGAACTTGCACAATCAGTGGCTGACTAAATACTTTTTGGCCCCACTGTAATTCCCACCCTGTGATCAACAGCCAATGGTTGTTCATGTAGGTGCCCAGTTCAGCCAGATGGCAGAGCTGAGATTCGATAAGATGTATTCGAAATCCCAGCTCTGGTGTGCAAGCCTATTTTACCGCTGCGCCACCTGAGCGCCATTGAAAAATATATAATGCTACAAGATATACAGTAGCTCTCTGATTATACAATGTTATTATAGCATGATAAAATCTTAAAAAGTATTCAAATAACTTGAATACTGGCAAACACCTCATAAATAAAAAATAATAAACCTGTGCAATTGTTTTTTTTCCCCTTTTCTCCCACTTTTAGCTCATCCAATTTCTGCCCGTCAATCATCCTCTCACTAATGCTGGTCCCTGCTCCTGATTGGCAATTGAACATCACCTACACTTGACGAGTGCAGTGCAGTACAGCGCTGTGTATGGAGAGCCACACCCTCTTTCGCACTCCTTTCCCATCTCCGTGCAGGCGCCACCAACCAGCCAGCAGAGGTCGTAATCGCACTAGTCTGAGAGAGAGTCCACATCCGGCTTAATCCCGCCCCTATCTGAACAACAGGCCAATCATTGTTCATGTGGCCGCTCATCCTCGGCCGGCAGGCAGAACCGAGATTCGATACGATGTATTCGAGATCTCAGCTCTGGTGAAGAGCGTGTGTTTTTACCGACGCGCCACCTGAGTGGCTGCAATTGGGGGGCCGGTATGTTTAGCTTTTAGGTGGAGGTTAAAAAAAAACTAGCTGGTCACCTTGCATTTAAACTGATAATAAAACCTGATAATTTCGGTGGTCACATAAAGGCTCAATTAGTGATTACTTAGGTCCATCATTACCCCATGAGCTCCAGAGAACCTCTCACTTATTAATTCACTTATACATGTCCCCCTCCTCTCCCAATCTAATTGTATCCAAGCCCCCAGTTGTAACTTCCTCCGTGTTTTGTGACGTGCGCAGTTGCTGACTGCTTTTCGAAGCATAAAACCTGCCAGAAACTAGGTCTCATAGAGAGGAGTGTTGCGTATGGAGAGTCACAAACCACTTGCTGTGAATCAACCATCCTTTTGGCAACAGCCTCCACCAGCCAGCAGAGGCTAAAATTGCACCAGCAATAAAGAACCCGCTTCAGATGAGACTGAGAATTAGAATTAGAGATTGTGAGAACTCAAGATCTAAGCAGTAGTGGGCTGGTACATAAGCTTAGTTAAGCTTTAAAGTATTAATCGTACTGTTGTATCAAAATGCCCAGTAAAAGAAATTCTATTTACAAACCTGATTAGGTTAGACAGCACCTTTTGATCTAAATTGCAGGTACCTTGTTTCATAAGTGCCTTTACTTGCTATAAGCTCATGTCTAACTGACTAAACTAAAAAAGGACCCCCACACACAAGTATACAACCCACACACAGCGTACACCTCCACAACCTGCACAAACACTTGCAAATCCGTACCAATACTCGTGGGCATAAAATACATGAAAAGAACATTGAGTTTGCAGTACACTTTGTACATGCCACCAGCATGGCGAATCAGAACTCTGTGCTGTAGCCAAACATAGCAGAAACACATGAGTGATGCAATGTGAGAGGTTAATTGTCATTAGTAGATCTGTGTGATGGTGTAACCCCATCAAACACATCACCCAGCAGGACGCCCGGGGTAGCGTTTCTATTCCTGCACCACAAAACGTTTCCTCGTCAGAAGCTCGCCCACCCCTTGGCTCGTGATGAATAAGCTTCCTTCGGTGTAGTCTCGGGGCTTCGTGACAGTAAGCCGCCTCCACGCATACGTACATGCACATGCGTGTGCGCGCACACACACATGGACACAACTAATCACACTGTCAGAAGCAACACCGCCACACGATCCTCCTGCAACATGCTGATAACTTAGACAGCTTATTAAGCAGCTGTAGGAAATCATGAGTCACGCTGGCAGAGATTCAGTTTCGCTCAAGTTCTCCGAACCATCCATCACTCAACAATAACGTAGCTGCTTAAAAACCTAAAGTTTTGTTTTTGGCAAAAAGCAGAAGTGCCAAGGAAGGCTGTCAATGACACTTTCCATCTAGAGGAACGTCACGTTCTATACTGCCTGCAGAGTCTTTTGTGACCTACAAAATCATATGGTCTCAGAGATCTTCACCATAGTGAACTCTGCTCTTCCATCAGCAGATGAAGAACTACTTATAATTTCTATAATCTAGAATAATGTGAAGGTTTCTTTTTCATTTATTGATTTTATTATTTTTATTTTCCCCCTTTTTCTCCCCCTTAAGCGCATCCAATTGTTCAATTTGCATCGTGCTTCCTCTCTGTCTATGCCGAACCCTGCCCTGACCGAGGAGATCGAAGCTAACCCACATCCCCTCCGAAACATGGGCAGCAGCCGGATGCATTTTTGCCACCCGCACATTGATGAGTTTGGCGTCACCTAGCGTTGCATGCGGAGAGACACACCCTAAGGGCACTCTTCCTCATCTCTGTGCAGGCGCCTCTAAATAGCCGGCAGAGGTCGTAATCGCATTCTGACACAGAGAGACCCACATCCGGTTCTTTGTCCCGCCCCCCAACTGAGCAACCGGCCAATCGTTGCTCATAAATCCACGAACCGGTAAGGCAGAGCTGGATTCGATACGAGGTACTCAGAATCCAGCTCGCTCTGGTTGCAGCGGGTGTTTTTACCGCTGCGCCACCTGAACGGCTTTATTTTTTAAAATAGCCGAATCCTAGATCTTGGGTCTTGTAACAGTGGTGTGTAGGCAGACAAAGAAGGACACAAGTGCACAGATGATAGATCATATCTAGATCATGTTTCTATTTACCTAAACAACTTACTAAGAATAAGGATTATCAAAACTGTAAACTCTAGAACACGATCCCTTTTAACTGCTAACTGAATGCCATTAGTTGACAGTTATTGCTAGCGTGATTTTATTGCTGCACCATCCAAGCGCCAACTAAACATTCTAATCACAATTAACTAAGTGGTCGTATTTTAAAACTCCTCCTTAGAGTCATTATAATAATCATTTTTTTTATATTTTCTTCCAAGTTCCATTCTTTAACACTTTGATGTGAATCCCTGATGTACCACATGGCTGAATGAAAGTAGACAGTCCTTTAAACCGTCTCTTGTTTTAGTATGGCAAATCTCCAGTTTACGGTCAAGTTTAATGTGATGGTCTAATATATCATCCATGGACCACCTATAGGGATCACTGGGGTGGTCCCCTAAAGAGTCAATGTACCTGGCAAACGTGACAAATGTTTTAATATGAAAATACAAGGAAGACAACAAAACCTGCTAAAACAGCAAGATGTTATGTACCCTAAATGAATGTGCCTCATGTACAGAATATGTCACCGTCACGGTACCAACTCAGCGACAAGAGAGGTACATTTTAGTACTTCCATTCCTGAGAGCGTGAAATCAGCTTTTAGTAGAGCAACTGCTGTCATGTCTTTCAGAGGACCTTTAAAAAGCCAGAAGGAACAAAGTAGACTTTACCTGGTACTTTGACCAGACAGAGGAAGTGATATATACACACACTGATCAGGAATAACATTATGACCACCTATGGTCCCCCTTTTGCTGCCAAAACAGCCCTGACCCGTCGAGGCATGGACTCCACTAGACTCCTGAAGGTGTGCTGTGGTATCTGGCACCAAGATGTTAGCAGCAGATCCTTTAACTCCTGTAAGTTGTGAGGTGGGGCCTCCATGGATTTGACTTGTTTGTCCAGCACGTCCCACAGATGCTTGAAGAGATTGAGATCTGGGGAATTTGGAGGCCAAGTCAACACCTCAAACTCGTTGTTGTGCTGCTCAAACCATTCCTGAAGCATTTTTGCTTTGTGGCAGGGCGCATTATCCTGCTGAAAGAGGCCACAGCCATCAGGGAATTCCGTTCCCATAAAAGGGAGTACATGGTCTGCAACAATGCTTAGCTAGGTGGTACGTGTCAAAGTAACATCCACGTGGATGGCAGGACCCAAGGTTTCCCAGCAGAACATTGCCCAAGGTATTACACTGCCTCAGCCGGCTTGCCTTCTTCACATAGTGCATCCTGGTGCCATGTGTTCCCCAGGTAAGCAACACACACACACACACATTGCTCCATGGTCCAGTTCCGATGCTCACGTGCCCATTGTTGGCGCTTTCGGTGGTGGACAGGGGTCAGCATGGGCACCCTGACTTGTCTGCGGCTATGCAGCCCCATGCGCAACAAACTGAAAGCATTCTGACGTATTCTGATACCTTTCTATGAGACCAACATTAACCTCTTCAGCAATCTGAGCTACAGTAGCTCGTCTGTTGCATCGGACCACACGGGCATTCATTCAGGATGTGTTTTATGGTGACTGGTGTCTGACATTATTTGCAAAGTGTGGAGTCTTCACCTAGTATTAAGTGTTGTTGTGTCAATCTGGAATGGCCTATTCTGTACATCTAGTGTATATAACTTGGTCTGTACGTTTTACAACGGTGGGGTGAATCTTGTGTAATTTATCGTTGGTTTGTGCGTTCTATTCAAGTTGCCATTTATTAGGGTGTGTCGTTTATTAGGGGTTTGATGTCCGTTAGTTGAAGTTTGAGATGAATGATTTCTCTTTTATCCTTGTAATACTTTTTCTATTATCATGGCTTTAACTGATTCTCCTTGATCATTTTATTGGTTACCTTTTTATTTTACAGCACTTACTGGCCTGCACAGAGCCCTGACCTCAACCTACCATCTTTGGAATAAATTGATATGCTGACTGCAAGCCAGGCCTTATTCCCTAACACCATTGCCTGACATCAGTAATGCTTCTGTGGCTAAGAGAAAGCGGATCCATGACCCGTGTTGGACACTTGAACGGAAAGCCTTTCTGGAGGGTTGGATGGATGTTACAGTAACAACTTTATATTAATGGCTGTGGCTTGGGTATTAGGTTTAAGTTTTGGGTGTGTACACACCATTGCACAATATTGTACACTGCTGAGCCAAAACATTAAGACCACCCTCAAAAATGTGTAAACCAGTACCTGTTTAGTAACAATTGTGCACGTGATGGTCGGGGATGTTTTAAATGTTGAGCTGAAGGTAGTTCAACATAGTTTGTGTGTTGAATGCAGAAGAAATAATCTGCACAAAGACCTGAGTGACTTTAATGAGGGCCAAATTGTTATGGCTGGATGACTGGGTTGAAGTATCTCATAAAAACAAAGGGGTGCACACAGGTAGCTGTGCTGAGAAGTCACTAAAAGTAGTTTGAGGAAGGATAAGCTACAAATAGCTGACAGGTTGTTAGGCAGCCAAGGTACGCACCAACTAAAAAGCCGCTGCTCAAATAGCAGATCAGTTTAATCCTGGTAATGAGGTGAATATGTCATAACACACAGTACATCAAACCCTTATGTGTATGGGGCTGCTAATTCACAGGACAGTCAAAGTGCCAACTCCTGTCCACTGTTAAAATCACCTACAATGGGCACACAGGTTTGCGAACTAAACATCAGAGTTTAACTGGTCTGAGGAATCTTGTCTTCTCCAAGACCATGTGGTCTGGCATGTGTGCATGGTTCAGCTCTGTAGGACAATCCACCTTACTGTTGAAGGACCTGCTGGTAATGTACTGGTACTAGATACCACATGACTCCTTTAAATGCCTTGTTGAGTCCGTGTCTTAATGGGTCAGAGTAGTTTTGACAGTATGAAAAGCAAGTGGTTTTTGCCCATTTGCCCATCTTTAGCCTTTGCTTTCTGACCTTGCCCAAAAAGTACCCATGCACCACCTCACACCCATTACCTTCTGCAGATGCATGTTCTTGGTAAGCTGTTCCTCTAGCATATTCTGCAGCTTCTTGTTCATCTCTCGCAGGTTCTCGTCTCCGGGTTTAACGAGATCCCTGAGTACTGAACTCAGACCTCCCCTCTCTCCTGGATGAGCAACGTGAGATACAGTCCCACCTCCATCTAAAACAGAGAAAGTGAGACACATAAAAGTAAAATAACTTGAGCAACAAGGTGAGGACAGAGAAACGACTGCAGTCTGAATCATAGGCACCACTTATATAAATAATACCTACATCTATAATATTTATATAACAAACCTTACGTAAAAGTAGAGCTTACGAAAGTAACTTTTAAAGTGTAGCTCCGGGCTTTTACGTAATCAATACAGATGTTAAATATACTCCTTCAGGACTATAGCCGACTGAAAAGGGGAACTTTTTACTTTAGGAAGTAAAGCCTAGGGATCGCCTGAGATGTAGATGGGGTCCTGAGTGTTAGGCAAATCAATCTAAGTAAAGAATTATATAAAAACAACAGTAACATAATAATAATAATAAATAAAAATAATTATAAGCATACAATAATTTTATACAACATTTTCCTACTCGAGGGGCCGAAGAGGAAAGTCACAAAAGCTGGCCTGGCATCAGAAAGTAAAATGACCAGCACAATATTACTGATTTGTTGGAAAGTTTGTGAGCCAAAATACTGAAGCAATACACAAAAATAATGAGGACGGGTACACAGAGCCAAAATATTAGGAGACAAGGACTTCACAGTCCACCTGTGGTTTCTGTTACCAGCCTATTACCATCATGTGGCATCCTGGTGCCATCTCTTCTGCGGCTAAATGATGCACATGCGCCTGACAGTCAACATCATCTCAAATGTCTGCATGCACCTAAAAACTGCTTTGTCCTGGTCAGGGTCACAGTGGGTCAAATTTCCCCAGAATCACTTTGGTGTAATGCAGTAACACACCCAGACAGGTGCCGAATCTATTGCAGGGACTTATCCATCTAACCTCAGACATAGCCATAGCTGTGTGTAAATACCCAGCAATAGTGGGCTAGAGCAATTTACTCCAGCTCCACCTGAGCGCCACAGTCACCTCATCACCAGTATTAAAATGATTAGAGCCACAGTGGCACTTCTGTTGGTCCATACCAGATGCCACAGCATTCATGTTCACTGGTATTAATGAGTCATGAACAACCAAAAACCTGTTGGCTATTTGTGGCTTGTCCCACCTGACCTAATGTTTTGGTTCATCAGTGTAGAGTTATGCGAGTCCTATCCCATCTTGGTCCTAATGTTTTGGTTCATCAGTGTAGAGTTATGTGAGTCCTATTCCACCTCAGTTCTAATGTTTTGATAAATAAGTGTAGAGTAATAAGAGTCCTATCCCACCTCAGTTCTAATGTTTTGATAAATAAGTGTAGAGTAATAAGAGTCCTATTCCACCTCAGTTCTAATGTTTTGATAAATAAGTGTAGAGTAATAAGAGTCCTATTCCACCTCAGTTCTAATGTTTTGATAAATAAGTGTAGAGTAATAAGAGTCCTATTCCACCTCAGTTCTAATGTTTTGATAAATAAGTGTAGAGTAATATGAATCCTATTCCACCTCAGTTCTAATGTTTTGATAAATAAGTGTAGAGTAATATGAGTCCTATTCCACCTCAGTTCTAATGTTTTGATAAATAAGTGTAGAGTAATATGAGTCCTATTCCACCTCAGTTCTAATGTTTTGATAAATAAGTGTAGAGTAATATGAGTCCTATTCCACCTCAGTTCTAATGTTTTGATAAATAAGTGTAGAGTAATAAGAGTCCTATCCCACCTCAGTTCTAATGTTTTGATAAATAAGTGTAGAGTAATATGAGTCCTATTCCACCTCAGTTCTAATGTTTTGATAAATAAGTGTAGAGTAATATGAGTCCTATCCCATCTTGGTCCTAATGTTTTGGTTCATCAGTGTAGAGTTATGTGAGTCCTATCCCATCTTGGTCCTAATGTTTTGATTTATAAGTGTAGAGTAATATGAGTCCTATCCCACCTCAGTTCTAATGTTTTGATAAATAAGTGTAGAGTAATAAGAGTCCTATCCCACCTCAGTTCTAATGTTTTGATAAATAAGTGTAGAGTAATATGAGTCCTATCCCACCTTGGTCCTAATGTTTTGATTTATAAGTGTAGAGTAATATGAGTCCTATCCCATCTTGGTCCTAATGTTTTGGTTCATCAGTGTAGAGTTATGTGAGTCCTATCCCATCTTGGTCCTAATGTTTTGATTTATAAGTGTAAAGTAATATGAGTCCTATCCCACCTTGGTCCTAATGTTTTGATTTATAAGTGTAGAGTAATACGAGTCCTATCCCACCTTGGTCCTAATGTTTTGGTTCATCAGTGTAAAGTAATATGAGTCCTATCCCACCTTGGTCCTAATGTTTTGATTTATAAGTGTAGAGTAATATGAGTCCTATCCCATATTGGTCCTATTGTTTTGATTCATCAGTGTAGAGCACGCATGAGGTCAGTGATAATTAGAAATCTGATGTAAATAAGTGTACATCACACATGCAATACGATGACTTGGAAAATGTAATTGCCCACCTCTGGTGTAGAGTAATATGAGTCCTATCCCACTTCAGTCCTAATGTTCTGCTTCATCAATCTAGAGTAATATAAGTCCTACATTAAAAAGGCTGGCTGGCTAGACTGATAAATGGATAGACAGATGCTTTTTGAGCTACCACAAGATAGGTATGGTTGAGATTCAGGTGCACATTTACTATTAAAAAGAATTTAGACAGATTACAGTTGTGTGTTGATTGCAGTTTCCAGAAATGAACAATTGTAATGATCTGACTGGGACGACGTGCGGCTAAGCTGAGAAATGTGATGCTTATGAGGCAAACACTGAAATGAACCAAATGCACAAATTAGCTTCTAGATGTGAGTCACGTAGCAGAGAGCACTAATCGACAACAAACAAGACTAAATACGACCGTGCAAATGATTTCTCCAGCAGACCTCTTAATATGCATAGTCCATTAGCTTCTGATTCGAGAGTGGAATAAGAGGACAGGAGAATAAACTCTTCAGCCTCTCAAAAAGCAGAAACAGGATGCAATCATGTATCCATCCCGTTATTACAGACAAAGGTTACCACTTTATTGGTATAAGTCTAGATTTCAGCCCTGTGAAATGCAAACATCATTGAAATCTTTATCTTAAAACTTGTCCTACAGGAATGCTATGTCATGGTCAAATAAAGATTTGAGAGCACCAGCATACAACCGTGAACACTATCCCATCCAAAGAGACCCTGCAGACCTTTAAAAAGACCTGAAACGCGGCGCCCCGGTGGCACAGTAGACTATTCGCTAACACGCTCCCCGAGTTTAAATCTCAGCTATGCTACTGGTCGGCTGGGCGCCTCCAAGCAGGCATTATCGGCAGTGCCTGCAGCAGACAAAATTGGCCACTGGGTGAAAAAAGACCGGACTAATAAGTAGGGATGCACCGATCCGATATTAAGATCGGATATCGGTCCCGATATTACCAAAATGAGATGGATCGGATATCGGATAATTAAACCGATCCATGGGGCCGATATACGTTCACTTTAATTCGTTTGCGATGCGTGCTAAGCCCATACAGGACGCGCTGCTGACGTATGGCGTATAACACAAACAAAAACAGCAACATGGAGCGAGCCAAAGAGTCAGCTGCATGGAGGTATTTCACGCTTGCTATGCCAACAAGTTCGATGGCAACATGTTTATTACTCAGGTTTAGCTGCTATATTTTATTTTGAATTACTGTTTGCACTAAATATTTACGGATACGTTTATTTGAAAAAGTTATTTAAGCTACTACTGTTTTTCTCATTGTCAGCAGCTACATTATGGGTGTGTTCGAAAACCTAAGGAGCAGGTTATTCGAACGCGTTACATAGCGATTCCATCGGGTTTAGGATTTAGCATCTTGCCATTAAAACCAATGAACTGAGGTAGCACAGCGCTAACGCTAACGTCATAACATTTCCCTTCATGTACCGATAACCGTTACATTTCCTGACGAGCTCGAACTTGCAAATAAAAACACTCGGTACAAGTTTATACAAGTTAAAAATCAGTAATATTTTATTTACGTTTGATAATAACTCCATTCGTTTCTCCGCCCCGTCAAGCCATGTTTATTTTTCTGTAAGAAAAGCGCGTCCGACCCGCATGAATGCTGGGATTGCTTTGGTCACAAAGGCAGCGTCGGATGCTCACTCGTTGAGTGAAAATAACACTGAAATATTAAGATGCCTGTTTATTATTTTATTGACAAATAAATAGCAGTTCAGTACATTTATATCTGTGTTAATTATATTTTGTTTTGCAAACTTAGTAATGTTTAAGTCGATCCTGATGCCTTAAGTCTTTCCCACATAATAAAGTATATACGGTTTATTAATTCAACAATGGTATCGGATCGGTATCGGGTATTGGCCGATATGCAAAGTATATGAATCGGATCGGTATCGGAACTGAAAAAGTTGGATCGGTGCATCCCTACTAATAAGAGGGTGCGGTTTTTGATGCTAAAATTAGGAGAAAAGGGAGAAAATTCATAAATAAAATAGAAAATTAACCTGAAACGAGTAGTTCATGCCTGATAATCTAATAAGCAGTGTGGCTGATTTGAAGCAGTCCTCCAAATCAATGCTAAGCACTAATATCAAATCAGACAAGGTGTTTTGTTGTTGCTAAAGGTGGTGCAGTTAGCTATTATGTTAAGGGGGCAATTACTTTTTCTGATATGGATGTTGGATGGCTCACTTCCTTAAATATAGGAAACGATATGACAAAATGCTAGGGTACTTTATACTATATAACCGAAAGTATGTGGACACCTCTTTTAAGGACTTATTTTAGGTGTTTAACCACATGTTCATCTTTGTGGCAGCAGTTTGGGGAATGCCCTTGCGGATCAGGGTGTGTCTCTCCGTACACAAGGCAGATTCGCATATATGCACTCGGCTAGTGTGGGTGACAAAATGCATAGGGCTGCTGCCAACATGTCTGAGGGGGCATGGGTTGGCTTTGTTCTCCTCAAATCAGAGCGGGGTCGACATTAGTGGAGAGGATATATATACAGTGCCTTGCAAAAGTATTCAGCCCCCTTGAACTTTTCAACCTTTTGCCACATTTCAGGCTTCAAACATAACGATATGAAATTGTAATTTTTTGTGAAGAATCAACAACAAGTGGGACACAATCGTGAAGTAGAACGAAATTTATTGGGTATTTTAAACTTTTTTTAGAAATAAAAAACTAAAAAGTGGGGCGTGCAATATTATTCAGCCCCTTTACTTTCAGTGCAGCAAACTCACTCCAGAAGTTCAGTGAGGATCTCTGAATGATCCAATGTTGACCTAAATGACTGATGGTGATAAATAGAATCCACCTGTGTGTAATCAAGTCTCCGTATAAATGCACCTGCTCTGTGATAGTCTCAGAGTTCTGTTTAAAGCGCAGAGAGTATCATGAAGACCAAGGAATACACCAGGCAGGTCCGAGATACTGTTGTGGAGAAGTTTAAAGCCGGATTTGGATACAGAAAGATTTCCCAAGCTTTAAACATCTCAAGGAGCACTGTGCAAGCGATCATATTGAAATGGAAGGAGTATCAGACCACTGCAAATCTACCAAGACCCGGCCGTCCCTCTAAACTTTCAGCTCAAACAAGGAGAAGACCGATCAGAGATGCAGCCAAGAGGCCCATGATCACTCTGAATGAACTGCAGAGATCTACAGCTGAGGTGGGAGACTCTGTCCATAGGACACAATCAGTCGTACACTGCACAAATCTGGCCTTTATGGAAGAGTGGCAAGAAGAAAGCCATTTCTCAAAGATATCTATAAAAAGTCACCTGGGAGACACACCAAACATGTGGAAGAAGGTGCTCTGGTCAGATGAAACCAAAATCGAACTTTTTGGCCACAATGCAAAACGTTATGTTTGGCGTAAAAGCAACACAGCTCATCACCCTGAACACACCATCCCCACTGTCAAACATGGTGGTGGCAGCATCATGGTTTGGGCCTGCTTTTCTTCAGCAGGGACAGGGAAGATGGTTAAAATTGATGGGAAGATGGATGGAGCCAAATACAGGACCATTCTGGAAGAAAACCTGTTGCAGTCTGCAAAAGACCTGAGACTGGGACGGAGATTTATCTTCCAACAAGACAATGATCCAAAACATAAAGCAAAATCTACAATGGAATGGTTCACAAATAAACATATCCAGGTGTTAGAATGGCCAAGTCAAAGTCCAGACCTGAATCCCATCGAGAATCTGTGGAAAGAGCTGAAAACTGCTGTTCACAAACGCTCTCCATCCAACCTCACTGAGCTCGAGCTGTTTTGCAAGGAAGAATGGGCAAAAATGTCTGTCTCTCGATGTGCAAAACTGATAGAGACATACCCCAAGCGACTTGCAGCTGTAATCGCAGCAAAAGGTGGCGCTA
This sequence comes from Trichomycterus rosablanca, assembly GCF_030014385.1. Taxonomy (NCBI): domain Eukaryota; kingdom Metazoa; phylum Chordata; class Actinopteri; order Siluriformes; family Trichomycteridae; genus Trichomycterus; species Trichomycterus rosablanca. Next base: position 32,379,383 of record NC_085994.1, on the reverse strand, counting down.
CAAAGTATTAACGCAAGGGGGCTGAATAATATTGCACGCCCCACTTTTCAGTTTTTTATTTCTAAAAAAAGTTTGAAATATCCAATAAATTTCGTTCCACTTCACGATTGTGTCCCACTTGTTGTTGATTCTTCACAAAAAATTACAATTTCATATCGTTATGTTTGAAGCCTGAAATGTGGCAAAAGGTTGAAAAGTTCAAGGGGGCTGAATACTTTTGCAAGGCACTGTATATATATACATATAAACAAGCTTATGGTCAGGTGTCCACATATGTACTTAATGATAAATACTGCTAGCATTTTAATGACCAGGTACCAGATACCACAGGACTCCTTCAGATGTCTTGTGGAGTCCATGTACTGACAGATCAGAGCTGTTTTTACAGCTTATTAGGAGTCTGTGCTGTGGAACACACTTCTACACTACTGAAATAAATTTGTTTATTGGGTGGGTCATTAATCCGCAGTTTCCTATTAGTGGTAGCTCAGTGGTTAAGGTACCGGTCTGGTGATCAGAAGCTCAATGAGATCACTGCCAAGATATTTTATTTTTATTTTTTTATTTTCCCCCTTTTTCTCCCCCTTTAGCGCATCCAATTGTTCAATTTGCATCGTGCTTCCTCTCTGTCTATGCCGAACCCTGCCCTGACCGAGGAGATCAAAGCTAACCCACATCCCCTCCGAAACATGAGCAGCAGCCGGATGCATTTTTGCCACCCGCACATTGATGAGTTTGGCGCCACCTAGCGTTGCATGCGGAGAGACACACCCTAAGGGCACTCTTCCTCATCTCTTGTGCAGGCGCCTCTAATCAGCCGGCAGAGGTCGTAATCGCATTCTGACAGAGAGAGACCCACGTCCGGTTCTTTGTCCCACCCCCCCACTGAGCAACTGGCCAATCGTTGCTCATACAGCCACTCAGTTTCGAACCGGTGAAGCAGAGCTGGATTCGATACTACGTACTTACAGCGTGTCTATTTTACCGCTGCGCCACCTGAGCGGCTACTGCCAAGTTTTTACTTTTGGGCAACAAGGTGCTTTGGCTTTTTATTATAATCATCAATGTATGTGGACAAGCTATCATGTTTAAAAATAGAAAGTAGGTAGGTAGGGAGATAATCGGGTCTGTTGATGAGGGGAAATGATCCATGACTTTGACCGGGGGATTAAAGGACTGTTAGATCTTTAAGTGAACTGATAAATGTAGTTCACATGAGCAGTTTTACTCAACAGACAACCAGGCTCAGGAGCTTGTGCCAAACCTATCAAGGGCAAAGTGTTATCAGTTCGATCAGGTTGCGTCTATCTCCAATATCGCCTTTTCTGGATGAGTAGACAGATTCAAGGTCAGTCTACAACATTCCTGCATTAAATAAAGCCTTAGATTGAGAGTCACCATGTGTTTTATCTGTCCCAAAAATATCTGGACAGTTGTATAATTTATTTATTTATTTTATTAGGATTTTAACAACATGTTTTACACACTTGGTTACATTCATGACAGGACAGGACAGGTAGTTACTGGTTACACAAGATTCATCAGTTCAAGTCTTTAATGTCAAACAGTCATAGACAAGTTTGTATCTCCAATTCAACTCATTTGCACGTCTTTGGACTGTGGGAGGAAACCGGAGCTCGCGGAGGAAACCCACACAGACGTGGGGAGAACATGCAAGCTCCACATTGAAAGGACCCGGACCGCTCGACCTGGGAATCGAACCCAGGACCTTCTTGACGTGAGGCGACAGTGCTACCCACTAAGCCACGGTGCCGCCCGGACAGTAGTATAAAGTCAGTAATACACAAAACTCCCCAGATAAATCTCACCAGTCCAAATCTCATGTCTTTATTGTGCTTATCCACGTCTGTCACTGATCTATACACTATTTGACCAAAAGTATGTGGACGCCGAGCTTATTTACTGGGTTTACATTTACATTTTCGGCATTTAGCAGACGCTTTTATCCAAAGCGACTTACAGTATTGTGACAGTATACAGTCTGAGCAATTGAGGGTTAAGGGTCTTGCTTAAGGGCCCAACAGTGGCAACCTGGCAGTGGTGGGGCTTGAACCGGCAACCTTTTGGTTACTAGTCCAGTACCTTAACCGCTAGAATAAATTATATGCTTTAAAAACCCCTTAATTTACTGTTCCAGCACTAGGTATATAAAGACACTGTCACACACAGAGCCCTGACCTCAAGTCTATTAAGCACAATTGGAATAAATTGGAACATGGACGGCTAGGCAGGCCTCTTCATCCATTGAACTTTACATAACAAGAGTTAATTAAGAATGTGAATTAATTTAATGTTCAACAAAGACGGTTTGGGCTGAATTCCTCAGTTTCATTAAAGAAAAATCTTAATGCTACAACATACGCTGACATTTTAGAAAAATGTCATCCAGCTTAGGGAAATAGTTGCTCTTCTTTATGGAAATGCCCGTCCCCGTTTTAAAATGACAAATCAACTGTGCAAAAATAAGATCCAGGAAAGATACTGGGATGCAAAGAACCACCATTGGAACCTTTCTAAAACTGTTCAATGACCTAAAATTTCACTGACTCAACATCAGGGCTGCACGATATTTCGTTTCAGCATCGTCATCGCGATGTGTGCATGCGCGATAGTCACATCGCAGGACGTGCGATGTTTCTTAATGCAAATTATATCAAATACGTCATGCTACAACTTTTTAGCTGCTTGACACAAAACGAAAATTCACACCGTTCTCATTTTTATTTTTTTAATTTAGCACGTCCAATTTCGTCCCATCTATCATCCTCTCATTAGTGCGGATTCCTGCTCCTGATTGGGGCTGACGAGGCCGTTCCACGCCTCCTCCGAAACGTGCACAGCCAATCGACCGTCTTATCACCCACACTTGACGAGTGCAGCGTGGCAGAGTACTGTGCACGGAGGATCACACGCTCCGCCACACCCCCTCCCGTCTCCATACAGGCGCCACCCAACCAGCCAGCAGAGGGCGCAACCGCCCCGTTCCTGAGAGAGCATCCCCTACGGTCTCAAGTCCCGCCCCCCACCCGGACAACAGGCCAATCGTTGTCCATAGCCGCCCAGCCTCGACCGTGAAGGCAGAGCTGGATTCGAAACGACGCTCCTTCGAAATCCAGCTCTGGTCGCAGCGCGTGTCTTTTACCGCTGCGCCACCTGAGCGGCTCGTTCTCATTTTCAATGACGGCTCACACGCCTTGTGTACTGAGCAGCAGCCAGTCAGAGGACTCATAGGATCCGGGTTCATTGACATTTCGGACTCGTGATTCCTGATTCAGTACAAAGCTTGGAATCATTAACCCGGTTGATTCAGGAACCGCCCAGCTCTAGTATTGAACAGTCTTATCTGCAGCATTTCTCTCCCATTGATAAAAATACGGAACAGAGCGCGTCCAGTTCAATACGGAACGCGACATTTAGTTTTCAAATACGGAACGATTCCGTATTTTACGGGACGGTTGGCAACCCTAGCGCTAACATGTCAATATAACATCTCGATTCGTGTACAGAAAACGGTTACATTTGCTGACAAGCCCAAACTTGCTAATAAAAACACTCGTTAAAAATCAATAATTATTTATTTATGTTTGAAAATAACTGTCCGGTCCGTCAGCCATGTTTATTTTTCTGTGAGAGAAGAGATATTGAAGCTTTCTTAGTTTAATGCTCAGTTTCAACCAAGTACAAAGATGTAGCTTGTCATAATCTTTTGTATCCCTTGTAGGCACCACGCTTTTTCACAGATGAGCCCCTTATTTAGAGTAAGATACATGCATTCCTGCAAGATGCATGCATTTTTTTTATATCGCAATATACAGGGGTTGGACAAAAAAACTGAAACACCTGGTTTTAGACCACAATAATGTATTAGTATGGTGTAGGGCCTCCTTTTGCGGCCAATACAGCGTCATTTCGTCTTGGAAATGACATATACAAGTCCTGCACAGTGGTCAGAGGGATTTTAAGCCATTCTTCTTGCAGGATAGTGGCCAGGTCACTACGTGATGCTGGTGGAGGAAAACGTTTCCTGACTCGCTTCTCCAAAACACCCCAAAGTGGCTCAATAATATTTTGATCTGGTGACTGTGCAGGCCATGGGAGATGTTCAACTTCACTTTCATGTTCATCAAACCAATCTTTCACCAGTCTTGCTGTGTGTATTGGTGCATTGTCATCCTGATACACGGCACCGCCATTGGATGCACATGGTCCTCCAGAATGGTTCGGTAGTCCTTGGCAGTGACGCGCCCATCTAGCACAAGTATTGGGCCAAGGGAATGCCATGATATGGCAGCCCAAACCATCACTGATCCACCCCCATGCTTCACTCTGGGCATGCAACAGTCTGGGTGGTACGCTTCTTTGGGGCTTCTCCACACCGTAACTCTCCCGGATGTGGGGAAAACAGTTAAGGTGGACTCATCAGAGAACAATACATGTTTCACATTGTCCACAGCCCAAGATTTGCGCTCCTTGCACCATTGAAACCGACGTTTGGCATTGGCACGAGTGACCAAAGGTTTGGCTATAGCAGCCCGGCCGTGTATATTGACCCTGTGGAGCTCCCGACGGACAGTTCTGGTGGAAACAGGAGAGTCGAGGTGCACATTTAATTCTGCCGTGATTTGGGCAGCCGTGGTTTTATGTTTTTTGGATACAATCCGGGTTAGCACCCGAACATCCCTTTCAGACAGCTTCCTCTTGCGTCCACAGTTAATCCTGTTGGATGTGGTTTGTCCTTCTTGGTGGTATGCTGACATTACCCTGGATACCGTGGCTCTTGATACATCACAAAGACTTGCTGTCTTGGTCACAGATGCGCCAGCAAGACGTGCACCAACAATTTGTCCTCTTTTGAACTCTGGTATGTCACCCATAATGTTGTGTGCATTGCAATATTTTGAGCAAAACTGTGCTCTTACCCTGCTAATTGAACCTTCACACTCTGCTCTTACTGGTGCAATGTGCAATTAATGAAGATTGGCCACCAGACTGGTCCAATTTAGCCATGAAACCTCCCACACTAAAATGACAGGTGTTTCAGTTATTTTGTCCAACCCCTGTATATCGCAGGGGGAAAAAAAAATTGCAATGTCAGTTTTTTTCCAATATCGTGCAGCCCTACTCCACATCAGTGCATAATCTTAGCAAAGCTTCTTGTGGTTAAACAAATTCGAAAGCAGACGGTTGGTCCAAAATCTGACAGGGTGCTCAGTAATTTTAAAGGCTTAAAATGTTTGGGGCGAGAAAAAAAATTCTGCTACCCTATTTGGATCTCAGATCATACCATGTGAAGTCCTAAACCCTAAGGTTGAAACCGCTGCTCTAAGAAAAAAAACTGTTATAACAGCCCATAATTTTGGACGTGACATTTAATGACTGGCAGTGTGGAGTGTCTGTAGAGCCATCGCTGACTGCGAGTGAATTACAGTATCAGGCTTATCATGTAGTCCAAGTGATCTCACGATGTAGCAGACAAGAACTCAGCTTTGCTGCTAAAGCACTTAAAAGCCGCAAATGTACTCGTTGTTGGGCGTGCGCATGTTACCCATTTGCAATCCTATCCCTAATTGAGCTTAAGAAATTGGCACAAGTACAAAACCCAACATCAGAGTGTTTTCCACAAGCAGGGTAGATTAGAAAATGCAGTGAAAAAGTATTTGCCCCCTTCAGATTCCCTCCACTGTTGCCACAAGTTTTGTATCATCATATCAATGTAATAGAAGTTGAACATGAGAATTAAAATTGCACAATCATTTATTTATTAAAGTGACATAACAACAAAGTTACACAATGAAAAAGTAATTGATCTCTAAAATTAAAACCTAGTTTTTCCACCAGCAACAAATAGCTTCTGAAGGATACACTGCTGGGAAGAAATTATACTTTAAGCTGCTGATGGGGAATTCTTCATTATGGTATTCTGGTAATGAGCAGCATTGTTGCTTTAAAGAGGTCTACACACTGATGACTGAACTGTACTAGAACATGACTGGTTGATGGGTTAATATACAGAGGAACCCGGATTTAACAGTCTAAAACGGAGGAGCACTGGTCCGTAAAATGTGATTGTCCAAAACCACAAGGTTTTTTATTTCCAGGGGTGTAAAAATAAAGGAAAACAGCACTGAGGTCCACAAAAGTGCTTAAGTTCTAACATTTCCGCAAAATCTAGATGCACCCTATTTCACTTACCACTTCACTTGTCTTTTGAAGCCATAACTAAGCACTAGAACTGAGAATTAAGCACAAAACACTGAGAAAAAGGCAAAAACAAAGCGAGCCTCCCGGCAAAACAAACCCTATTACTAATGTAAACAGAGAGACGTGTGCCGGCTAGCGGAAAATTTGTGAACTACCGGTCGTGGTACACTTCTTGCGGGAATTTTAAACAATCAGACCGGACATTCGGTTTTCCAGATTTTGTCTGTTAAATCCAAAATCCTTTGAATGAAGGTCTGTTGGAGGCGCTCGGGTGGTGCAGCGGTAAAAACACGCTAGCACACTACTATCCGGCTGGGCTGGGCGCCTACATGAACAACGACTGGCTGTTGTTCATACAGGGTGGGAGCAGGACCAGGGACTACTCATAACTGATGCCATTACGGTCTCTGCTGGCTGATTGCTGGCGCCTGCACGGAGTCGAGGAATAATGCGTTAATCAGGGTGAGGCTCTCCGTACACAACGCTGATCCGCATATGAACTCACCATGTGCAGGTGAAAAAATGCAGTCGGTACTGCACACGTGTTGGAGGGGGCACTCCTCAGTCAGCAGTGAAGGGTAGTATCGGTAGAGGTGAAGCGTAGCACAATCAGGGTGATTGGATACGACTAGATTAGAGAGAAAATTGGGGGGAAAAAATGATGGTCTGTTAAATCGAAGTTTCTCTGTTATTGATGGGATGCTATACGAATAATGATGTTCAGTTAAGGATTAAAACAAATTGGCATCCATATTTGTAACACTTTCCAGACATTCACTCACGTCTCTTTCAGAAATTTTTTAAGAGACTTCGTCCACGGTACACTGCTGGAAGAATTTAATTTTAGTGTTGTCACGATTTCGAAAGAGTTACAATTCAGAGACATATGCGGGGTCAACACAACTAAAATAGTGCAACAATTAAACTTCTACCCAATTAAAATGTTTTTACAGAAAATCAAATGATGCGCTCAAACCAGAAAATGTGCTGCCAATTGATTAGCACAGTGGGGCATCCAAATGGTATTAAATGCCATCTGGTGCAAATAATTAAGCCCAATGAAATCTCTGTATGTTCACAGCCAACACATATCAGGCAAATTTACGGTAAATTTATGGTCCTTTAAATTCTGGGCAACAGACTGCTAAGTAAAAATGTATTCCCTTTAAAATGCTCCAACATGTGACCACAAACCATTCACAACTTGTCTGACAGAATTCCAGAAAGGGTTGTAGCTGTTCTAGAGTCAAATGTAGCTTTTACAAGTGGAGCTTGTTGGATCTATAACCCCAAATCAGAAATACAAAAGTATACAAAAGGTCAAGAGTTGTAAATAGACATCAATATATTCTATTCAGACTACATCAGAGTGCAGAAAGCTTTTTCTGACTGAAGAAAGGACTGGAGCTTGATGTTAATTACTGCATTGACAGGAAGATGCCAGTGCTGCTTCTTACTAGTATCTCTTTCATACTGCAGCATCTATTGAGATGCTCTGATGAATCCACAAAGGCTGATTTACAGAGAGGCCTCCCCGTTCATAATGGGTGGAAAATGCAGCTAGGACAGGTTTCAGAGGAGTGGACAGATGCCAGGATTGCTTTCTGTTTAATGTCTGAGGAAGGAAAATGTTAACATGAGTAGCCGGGCTACTTAAATGAAGATGTTTACTTTATCAAAAAAAAAAAAGGAAAGAGAGATGCAGCCCATGAATCAGGCAGGGTATGTCCTGCCACAGAGCTGACCGGAGAAGATTAAGAAAGAAGTGGTAAACAACAGTCATATTATTTTAAGTAGACATACAGTCATATATACTTGTCAGCAATGTTCCCTCTAAGCTGCACGCGTGCGCAATTGCTCACTGCTGAGACGGTCTCCGCGCACAAAAAAATCCAACCTGAATTGAAAATAAAATAAACACATAACAATTCATTCTGTATGGAGCCCCTAAGATGACATCCCCTAAAAAAAACAAAAACGTGTCGCCACGACTTACTTAACGCGTTCCCGCGCCTTAATAACGCGTGGCCACGACTTAGCGTGGGAATGGAATGAGATCGTGGCTACGACTTAAAAAGGTTGAAACAGTTGAATACTGTTTACTTTCTTGACTATCGTGTCAATAAACAGAATGGACGATTAAAGCATTGTACTTGCTTACTTTATATTACTGTTTTTTTACTACGATTCGATTCGATTCACGATACTGAGCTCACGATTCGATTTTCTCACGATTTTTTTTGGAAGTGTAAACAGTGCAAAACAATGCACATTTTCTTGACCATTTTTTAAACGAAAAAAAAAACTTCAGTCCCTTGCAATTAAAGGTAATTACCAAGAACAGAGTACTTTACTGTAACCTAACAGGTTTACCAAATTTAAGTTACTTATCGCCATCTTAAATTGAAAATCAAAGTAATCAAACAAGCTCATTGAGCTGAGCTGAGCTGAGCCTTTAAACAACTTTTCTTTGTTGCTTGAACTAATGTATTAACAAATTACATGTAAAATGAATTACTAATGTAAAAAAAAAAACATTGTATCAAATGTTTATTATTTAAATGGCTTTATTTATATACTCAACGTGGAACAGAGTGCTACAACAATAAATTATAAAATACAAAAACGAAGACCCATCTCAATTAGACCAAAAGGTCTGATTGTGTATATTACTTGTAAATTTGCATCTAGAGTGAAAGAACACATCAACAAAGCATCACTCAACAAAATATAAATGAAAATGTGCAAAAGAAAAAGCAGCATCCAGGTGACAGTATTTGTAAGTATTTAGTGAAGATTGGCATTCAGAAAAACCAAGGAGCTCATCTTTGAGGGGTTGATCCTGTTTCTCCTTTCTGTTATGATCTGCCCTGTTTTGGAAAAGATTCTCTCTGAGGGGACAGATGTTGCTACAATACACAGTGACATGTATAAGATGTGGGTCTCAGTGGGTCTGAACTTCTCTGTTAAAGTGGTTCCTCGTGTCCAAACTTTACTGTTTCCTGTCACTCATTTTCCTCACCTTTCCAGCGTGTAATGTCTGGCTACGTGAAGCGCAATGTAAAACTTCATCAAGTGCTCTCTCACTCTCTCTCTCTCTCTCTCTCTCTCTCTCTCACTCCCTCCTGTTCATGTGCACGCTGTCCGTGTGTGTGTGTGTGTATGTAACCCCGCCCCTCCTGCTCAGTGTAAACACACAAACGTCACCACGCATCTTGACCAATCACGTGCGGCTTTAACGGAAAAAAACCCCCGAAAAAACCCCCCGAATCGTCTACGGATCCTGCCGTTCATTTTAAAGAGCGGACTCTTAGAGCCGGATTGTTCGCGATCGACCCATCACTAATAAATTACAGAACGCACGTGCACTCGTACAATCGCGCAGATGTCCACGATGCACATCGCTACATTTTTGCATCGTGATGCATCGTGAAACGATGTATTGTTACACCCCTATTAACGTGTGTATAAACATTACTATGACAACCCGCATACATCTGTGTGTGCGTCGCTCTAACAGTTCCGTACCGAAACATGAAACCATCACACGTTCCATACATTAACACATGTTGTTAGGCGTAGATAGTTTGTTTTGGAGCCTTGATGTAATATGCAGTCTCCCTCCTGTGTGTAACAAATGAACACACCATATTCAACTGTTTCCCCTAACAACATGTGTTATATGGAACGTGTGATGGTTTTATGTTTCAGCTTTCATGTTTTCAAAATTGGAGTTTATAGTTGGCTTGGTTTGGTCGGCAGTTCATGTTTTGCCATATTAAAAATTAAATATTTATACTTCCAATAGCGTTAACATACTACACAGGTTATGAACAAGATTTTTGTAATTGTTATTGTAAGTGGGCTAAAGCACTTAATGAAAAGTATTCTAACAGAAATGTAAATGCTGAAATTTGATTCTTTTAATAAACCATGTAACTTGGATAGATGCGATGCTGGCGTGACCACAGTGCACACATCTGATGTTGCTCACAGTGGTCCAAGGGACCGCTCAGGGAGTTTGTGTGTTTGCTCAGACACATGAAAAATTAGAGGGAACATTGCTTGTCACTGCACGCTCAGGGCCAATCCCAAGCTTGGATAACATAAGGAGGCTGCATTAGGATGAGCATTTAATGTAAAACTGTGCAAAATCTGGAATGCAGACCAGAATGATCCGTGACGACCCCTAATGTATAAACGGTAGCAGCCAAAAGAGCTGTTTTTTGCATTGTTCCCCCAATTTTCCTCCCAATCTAGTTGTATCCAATTATCCGACTGCTTAACGATTCCTCTCTACTGATGTTGACCTCCACTCTGATTGAGGAGAGCCGTGACGAACACACTGCCCCCCCCCCCCCCGAAACGTGTGCAGTACCGACTGCATCTCTTCACCTGCACGAGGCGAGTTCATACGCAGATCAGCTTTGCGTATGGAGAGACACACCCTGATCTAGTGCTGGACAATAATTCGATATCGATATATATCGCGATAGAAAATGTTTCAATAACGGTGATATGATTTTTAAACAAATTCGATCAATATGCTTACGTAAAGGCGTGATGACGTGCGCCACAGGCACGAAGCCAGCGTTAGCGCTCTGATTACACTCCGCTACAACGCGGTGGATATCAGCGGCAACATGAGTTCAACAGCTGTGAGTGAACGAGCATCCACAGTTTAAAAAGAAGCAGACGAAAGTTGATGAGAGGAAAGACTAGACACTTTTTTTCTGTATTCTTCAAGCGCAACAACTGATATAGTAAATTCTGCAGCAACTCTTAAGCACTTTTTTATATAATTTATCCTGGTTGAGCACTTTTGTTTGAAAATGTTTACATACAAATAATAATCAGTCCATGTTGTGGATTAAAGTAAGTTAAGACCAGAGGTAGAAAGTAATGAATTACATTTACTCACGTTACTGTAACCGAGTAGTTTTTTGTGCACTTGTACATTTCAAAGTAGATTTTACAGCCTGTAATTTTACTTTTACTTAAGTATGTTTTGTATTAAGAATTGTAATTCGCTACATTTTAAATAAGATCCGTTACTGAGTAAAATAATAAATGCTAAAGAAATCGCGGCTGGGAAACTGCTGCAGTGAATTCTGGGATGGGGAGTCGGATCTTTTGTCTCGGTTCCGTTTAAAAAGCCGTATATATATAAAACGACTCCCAAAAGCGCGAATCGATTCCTTCATTTCAGTTTAAACGGCCGTTCAACAGATTCGAATCATTCTACGACACATCACTAGTGGTTATACAGTTTGAAAAAGTTTTATGGGACTAAAACTACACATGACACATTCCTAAATGTTTTAAATGTTGTATCAACATGTTTCTTCTATTATATTTGAATTAAAAACAACTATTGTGAGATTTATATCCAATTGTCCTGTTTGCATTACACAGAAGAGACACCCCCCCTGCTGTTAAACAAGTAACTAAGTAACGTTTACTCTGAGTACATTTTAAACAAGTTACTTTTTACTTGAGTAGATTTTTAGACTAGTAACTTTACTCATACTTAAGTAAAAATTCATCAAAGTAATAGTACTTTTACTTGAGTACAATATTTTAGTACTCTTTCCACCTCTGGTTCAGACATATGTTAATATATTATATTATATATTGTCAAAGCTCATGTTTATTTGAGAATAATGATGTGTTTTTTATGCTGAATACAAGTAAAAGGTGAAAGCTAATTTATTTGTATTATTATTATTATTTCTAAAATATTATGTAGTTGTAAAGGGTGAGATTTTATAGACTTTGCAAATACATTTTTCAGAGGTTTGCAGTTACAACTTTCCAATGTTGGTGTTCTTGGCAGTTTTTCTGACATTTATATTATTCATATCGTTATCGGAATTATATCGTATCGACCGAAATTAGGAGTTACATCGTGATATAAATTTTAGACATATCGTCCAGCCCTACCCTGATCCCTATTATCCTTCATCTCTGTGTTGGCACCATTATCAAGGAATCCTCTTTGGCATCCTCCTAAAACAACAAGCCAGTCGTTGTTTGGTAGAGTTCGCAATGTCAGCTCTGGTGCCACCTGAGCGCCCCAGAGAAAGTGTTTTTTTTTTTTTAAACAAACATTTAATTCTCAGCTCCAGAATTCAGGGCCAAAACTCTACACTAAATATCACCATACAGACTAGAACTTAATAGCTTTGTGAAACCTACTTTGTGCACTACATGTCCAAAACCATTTGAAATTTGGCAGCCACAATGAAAGTATGACCAGCATGACCAGAAATGGCAAGAAATATTGGAGCAGTAAGTGTTACTTGCTAGTGCTAAACAAGCTGGCACCTGCGCTACCAACAGGAGAGTCTATAGTTTATAGTAACTTGTGTCGTACATGTATGACACGGCAATCCTGGGATTTCAAATATATCTGCAACTGTTCTTTATCTATCGATCTATCAGTAGAAACATGTTTTGTGGTCAGATGAGTCCACATTTCAACTTGATATGTGTCAGTTTCTCTGTGCCAAGGACCATTCCAGTCTGTTATCAAAGAAAAGAGCAAAAGCCAACATCTGTCACAATATGGGGGTTCATAAATGCCCACTGCATGGGTGACCTGCATTTGTGTGAAAAAGTATATTGGTATACTAGGACATACACTGTTATCAGGGTAATTTTTATGGTTATTTCAGCAACACGACGCATAAACTAATTCTGCAGATGCTACAATTACATTTAATAATAAAATGCAAATATTGTCTTTGCTTAACGGGCGGCACGGTGGCTCAGTGGGTAGCAGGTCATGGGTTTGATTCCCAGTTGGAGCGGTCTGGGTCCTTTCTGTGTGGAGTTTGCATGTTCTCCGTGTCTGCGAGTGTTTCCTCCGGGAGCTCAGAGATTCCAAAGATATGCTAGTGAGGTGAATTGGATTTACAAAATTGTTCATGACTGTGTTTGATACTGAACTTGAATTGATGAATGTTGTGTAACCAGTAACTACCTGTCCTGTCATGAATGTAACCAAATTGTGTAAAACATGACTTCTGATGAATTCTAATAAATAAATAAATATCTGTTAAATCTAAAAGAATCAGGTTCGTCTTCAGGCTAACTGTTAAACTGCATCATCCTAACATTTTTTGGAAGGTGTTCCATGCATCAGGCTTCCATTTCAGACTAAATCTATTTATTATTGACAAAAATAACTACTGAATAAATAAATAAAACAAAAAGAAAAAAGAAGAAAAAAAAAGCTAAAGCACATTTAGTCGTTTTAGAATCACACTGCAGCACCACAAGACTTCCGTTTCAATTTTATTTATTTTCCACCGCAGTCAAAAAGCTTAGCTAACTTCATGCACCAGTAGATATCTACAAATCATTTACATTTTCAGCATTTAGCAGACGCTTTTTATCCAAAGCGACTTACACAATGAGCAATTGAGGGTTAAGGGCCTTGCTCAGGGACCCAACAGTTGCAACTCTTTGTGGTGGCGGGGCTTGAACCAGTAACCTTCTGTTTACTAGTCCAGTACCTTAACCACTGAGCTATCACTGGCTATCACAAATCGATGTGGGTTTCCTTCGGGAGCTCTGGTTTCCTCCCACAGTCCAAAGACACGCAAGTGAGGTGAATTGGAGATACAGAATTGTCCATGGCTGTGTTTGACATTAAACTTGAACTGATTAATCTTGTGTAACCAGTAGTTACCTGTCATGAATGTAACCAAAGTGGTTAAGGTACTGGACTAGTAAACAGAAGGTTGCCGGTTCAAGCCTCGCCACCACCAAGTTGCCACTGTTGGGTCCCTGAGCAAGGCCCTTAACCCTCAATTGCTCATCGTGTAAGTCGCTTTGGATAAAAGCGTCTGCTAAATGCTGAAAATGTAAATGTAAACTGGAATAGAAAAATACTTATATACAGGGACAAAACATTAAAATAAGCACAAATGTATCTTTTTATAAGGTAGTTGTGTGTTTTATTAAAATACAGTTTTAAGATTATTAAGATGGATGAGAAACAATCACCCCGGTAATAGAATCTTGGATGCAGTTGGGACTTTTAACAAGACAGTGATTTAAAACAAATCTTTTGGAATAGCGCCATTATTTAAAAAAAAAAAAAAAAGACTCTTACCACTCTGCAGTGTTGTGCTATTAGACCAATGCACCAAGCGAGGACCAGCAGGAACGTTCTACTCACTGATTCATTGATTAATCAAGTATCTGTGATTCTCGTTAGTTTTAATCAGACATTGGAAAGCACTTTAAATCCGACTTCTATAAGAAAAAAAACACACAGTAAAAAAAAAATCTTTACTGTGCAGTGGCCGTGACCTTTAGTATTAAAACCCTGTCACCTTCAATTACATCCACTGCAGCTTCACTGAGACGAGAGTGAGGTCCATATCTTCGGAAGCTACATCGGCACGCCCCCAGACCTTTTTCAGTTGGAAGTGTCTACAGACTCGCCGGGGTGCCTGCTGCCTCCAAACAAATGGCAGCCCTGCAGCCGAGTCCCACTGAAGCGAGGCAGGTTAAATGGAAAATAGTGACAGAAAAGCAGCCTCTTTTATCTTCATAACAAGGCTCCTGTCGGCTCACTGATGTGTTATCCGCTCGCATGAAGCGCTTTTACCCTCCAACGCTGGGACATTGATAAGTTACCTGTACTGATAATGCTCCAGGTTTAGCTTTACCGCTCAATGGCTGTTTTTAAGGTCTAATTGTTCTTGCTATAGAGGTCCTGTGACATGTGATGTAGATTTTATTGGCTTTGCATGTGCACTATGTTGTTAGAATGATTTGTCTCATTCTGAGACTGTAATTCATTTATAGGAAAATTCTGTCAGGACAGAAACGACTATCAGCTTCTTCATTTCGGAGTCACTCAATTTTAAAAATACTTTCTCATCATACTTTCTCATTCATTATATTTCTTCTGGGATGGGCGCTCTAAAAACACTGTGGCAAAAAAGTACACTAGCCCACTACCGCTGAGATTCGGGATTCAAATGGGAGGTGCACTTGTTAGTGCACTTTCAGTGCAGGTCCCAAACATGTAAAAAATAGGAGGGTTGTTGTGTAATAATGTACATGGAAAAAAAACACCATAGAAACAAAATTCCTCCTTGTTTCTAGCAATTTGTAGTTCTACAATTACTGACTGTAGTCCATCTGTTTCTCTGCATGCTTTGTTAGCCCCCTTTCATGCTGTTCTTCAATGGTCAGGTACCACCACAGGACCACTACAGAGCAGGTATTATTTGGGTGGTGGATCATTCTCAGCACTGCAGTGCTCACTGTCACTGCTGGACTGAGAATAGTCCACCAACCAAAAATATATCCAGCCAACAGTGCCCCGTGGGCAGCGTCCTGTGACCAGTGATGAAGATCTCAAGGATGACCGACTCAAACAGCAGCAATAGATGAGCGGTCGTCTCTGACTTTACATCTACAAGGTGGACCAACTAGGTAGGAAAGTCTAATAGAGTGGACAGTGAGTGGACACGGTATTTAAAAACTCCAGGAGCGCTGCTGTGTCTGATTCACTCATACCAGCACAACACACACTAACACACCACCACCATGTCAGTGTCACTGCAGTGCTGAGAATGATCCACCACCCAAATAATACCTGCTCTGTAGTGGTCCTGTGGAGGTCCTGACCATTGTAGAACAGGGTGAAAGCACACTAAAAAAGTATGTAGTAAAATAGAAAAACTACAGTCAGTAATTGTAGAACTACATAGTGCTTCTATATGGTAAGTGGAGCTGATAAAATGGACAGTGAGTGTAGAAGCAAGGAGGTGGTTTTAATGTTATGGCTGATCAGTGTATGATGAAATCTGCTGCTGCTTGCACAACCCCCAATCTGATCAAGAAGAGGCGGCTCACAACACACCCACTTCAACATGTGTCCATCTGTGGCCGCTTCTTATCACCTGCCAGTGCTGGGTCCCCACATAAGCTCCATGTGACCCCCAAACCGCCATCCCTCAAACTCGCACAGACACCTGGACCAATCCCAAAGATTGCATATTGCAGATGCTTAGCCAGTTCGGTGGCTCTGTTAAGTCTGTTAAGATTCAAACTTGTGAGTTCTAACACTCATAAGTGGTGTACTAGCACATAAGCGCCCAATCACCCTTAACTCCTGCTATATGTTAAGCAAAAGCTAAAAAAAAATGGAACTTTCAATTTAGTACATTTAAAATTGTTACAGTTTGGTGCCAGCCAGTGTGTTATACAACCTAATTTCCTACAGCTAGCTAATCAGAACTATCAGCAAGACCATATATACAGTGTATCACAAAAGTGAGTACACCCCTCACATTTCTGCAAATATTTCATTATATCTTTTCATGGGACAACACTATAGACATGAAACTTGGATATAACTTAGAGTAGTCAGTGTACAGCTTGTATAGCAGTGTGGATTTACTGTCTTCTGAAAATAACTAAACACACAGCCATTAATGTCTAAATAGCTGGCAACATAAGTGAGTACACCCCACAGTGAACATGTCCAAATTGTGCCCAAATGTGTCGTTGTCCCTCCCTGGTGTCATGTGTCAAGGTCCCAGGTGTAAATGGGGAGCAGGGCTGTTAAATTTGGTGTTTTGGGTACAATTCTCTCATACTGGCCACTGGATATTCAACATGGCACCTCATGGCAAAGAACTCTCTGAGGATGTGAGAAATAGAATTGTTGCTCTCCACAAAGATGGCCTGGGCTATAAGAAGATTGCTAACACCCTGAAACTGAGCTACAGCATGGTGGCCAAGGTCATACAGCGGTTTTCCAGGACAGGTTCCACTCGGAACAGGCTTCGCCAGGGTCGACCAAAGAAGTTGAGTCCACGTGTTCGGCGTCATATCCAGAGGTTGGCTTTAAAAAATAGACACGAGTGCTGCCAGCATTGCTGCAGAGGTTGAAGACGTGGGAGGTCAGCCTGTCAGTGCTCAGACCATACGCCGCACACTGCATCAACTCGGTCTGCATGGTCGTCATCCCAGAAGGAAGCTGACGCACAAGAAAGCCAGCAAACAGTTTGCTGAAGACAAGCAGTCCAAGAACATGGATTACTGGAATGCCCTGTGGTCTGACGAGACCAAGATAAACTTGTTTGGCTCAGATGGTGTCCAGCATGTGTGGCGGCGCCCTGGTGAGAAGTACCAAGACAACTGTATCTTGCCTACAGTCAAGCATGGTGGTGATAGCATCATGGTCTTGGGCTGCATGAGTGTTGCTGGCACTGGGGAGCTGCAGTTCATTGAGGGAAACATGAATTCCAACATGTACTGTGACATTCTGAAACAGAGCATGATCCCCTCCCTTCGAAAACTGGGTCTCATAGCAGTTTTCCAACAGGATAACGACCCCAAACACAACCTCCAAGATGACAACTGCCTTGCTGAGGAAGCTGAAGGTAAAGGTGATGGACTAAACCCAATTGAGCACCTGTGGCGCATCCTCAAGTGGAAGGTGGAGGAGTTCAAGGTGTCTAACATCCACCAGCTCCGTGATGTCATCATGGAGGAGTGGAAGAGGATTCCAGTAGCAACCTGTGCAGCTCTGGTGAATTCCATGCCCAGGAGGGTTAAGGCAGTGCTGGATAATAATGGTGGTCACACAAAATATTGACACTTTGGGCACAATTTGGACATGTTCACTGTGGGGTGTACTCACTTATGTTGCCAGCCATTTAGACATTAATGGCTGTGTGTTGAGTTATTTTCAGAAGACAGTAAATCTACACTGCTATACAAGTTGTACACTGACTACTCTAAGTTATATCCAAGTTTTATTTCTATAGTGTTGTCCCATGAAAAGATATAATAAAATATTTGCAGAAATGTGAGGGGTGTACTCACTTATGTGATACACTGTATATATATATTAGGGCTGTCGAAGTTAACGCGATAATAACGCATTAACGCGATCTCAATTTAACGCGATTAAAAAAAATAGTGCCGTTAATGCAAATTCTATTTGGCTCTGCGAGTCATCCGTAGTTCATGTTGAGACTTGACCGTGCACGGCATCTCTCATTAAGACAGCGTTTCTCAAATGTAACTGAGCGTCGTAGCACTTGCTTAATAAAGAAATAAATACACGGTATATTCACAAGTTGTCGGGAGCAGAACACTTTATTAACTTCTTCTGTTACGGTACCGAATAGCGGACAGCTAGAGTCGTTAGCCAAGCATGCTATTCCATGAACTATGGAAGCCCCAAAGGGTCAAAACACACTCACTTCGTGTAGAAACATCAAATCCATCAAACCATTGTCATGATACAACCACAGAAAAGTCTGTTACAATAACTACGCCGTATCCCACCTAAAGCACCGCTGATCTACAATGTTTGCTGATGGAGAAATTTTAACCTACAATCTGACATATATACGAAGTCAAGGGTCTCTGCTGGATAGTATTACTGCCTAGTATGTCCCAGCAGTTTTTAACACAAGTACATTTAGCATAAAATGTGTTCACCATTTTAATTGTAACATTTCACTTAAACATCCTTGTTTTCTATAACATTTACACAGATTTTTTTTAAATGCGATTAATCGCGATTAACTATATGAAATTCTGAGATTAATCGCAATTACAATTTTTAATCGTTTGACAGCCCTAATATATATATATACTTTAATTCTTTAATCTCTTAAACCTAAATTCTAAATAAATCATGTCCGTCTTTAGGCCGACTGTTAAACGTCACCATCCCAACTTTTTTTGGAAGGTGTTGCATGCATCAGACATCAATTTCAGACCTAATCTGTTTACTATTTACACAAATAACTGCCGAATAAATAAATAAAACAAACAGGAAAAAAGCTGAAATGCATTGAATCGTTCATGCACCAGTAGATATCTACAACCGGACACACAGGGGTTGTGGTGGAGCATTCACAAGACTGCATCAAGGCGTGTTTTCGCCCGAGAGCTTCAATTGACTTGAGAGAAGAAAAGCTTTTTCTCTCTGCATCGTCCCTGCAGCTCGATGAAAGATTAGCTCAGTCTTTCAGCAGAGAGAATCTACTGTCCCGAACACAACTTCACACTTATTGGCCATGAAATGACAAAAAATGAACTGAAAATCTATTTTTATTAAGGTGAACCCGAGCGGGCGGTTCTCACAGCTAAACAAACAGGACTCGTCCAGAACGTACAGCACAGATGGAAATCCAGATACACAAATGCAGAAATCGATTACTGTTTCAAGGAGAGGGTCAGAGAATCACCAGGATGACGTTCACTCGGCTAGACAATTCTCTCAGTGAGTCTATTTTTAATGAGTGCTGTTTGATTAATCATGATTCCAAAAGATGTTAATTATGTATTTATTTAGGACAGGTAGTTACTGGTTACATAAGATTCATCAGATCAAGTTTTTAATGTCAAACACAGTCATGGACAATTTAGTATCCTCAATTCACCTCACTTGCATGTATTTGGACTGTGGGAGGAAACCGGAGCACCCGGAGGAAACCCACGCAGACACGGGAGGAACATGCAAACTCCACACAGAAAGGATCCGGACCGCTCCACCTGGGAATCGAACCCAAGACCTTCCTGCTGTGAGGTGGCAGTGCTACCCACTGAGCCACCGTGCCGCCCAGATTCCAACAGATGTGACTGAAAGAGCTGAATTCGGAAATTAGAAGTAATTACAGTGTCCACATACTTTTGGCTATTTAGTATATTTGATTTGCAAACGCGTGTATTCAAATGGTAAATATGGGCAGTGATTGCTCAGTGGTTAAAGTACAGTATTAGTAACTGGAAGATCACTGGTTCAAGTCACACATCTGCCAGTTTGCCACTGTTGGGCCCTTGAGCAAGGCCCTTAACTCTCAATTGTATGTAGCTTTGGACAAAATCGTCTGTAAAATGCTGAAAAATTTAATGTAAATATGAAACAATTATTCATATAAATAAAATTTTGGGACATGGGTTTTAGCAAGGTCTTATTTCTGTACATCAAGATCTACAAAGATAATGTTTGACAGGTTTGGTGTGGAGAAACTCCAGGTACTTGAACAGATCCCAGACCTCAACCCCCCTAAACCTTCTTGGAATGACACATACACAGACACTTAAACTGTGAGCAACTCCTAACCCTCATAAATGACATCGTGAATCTTCACTAAACCAGCTCAGATTTCTCCACGCACAGTCCAACACTTAAAGGAAAGTCTTTCCTGACATGCGTAGGCTGTTATAGCCGTTATAAAGAGCTAAATGGGAAAACAAATACATATGACTGCCCATGGTCTTAAATTAAAATGTCCAGCAAGCTCATTCTTAGGTGTCCACATACTTCTGGCTATATAGTGTATTTTGAAACAGTGGGGTTTTCATTAAGCATTTTCTTTTTTTCTCCCAATCTGGTCATATCCAATGACTCAGTAGTATCCATTCCACTGCTGCAGATCGCCCTCCATCCTGATAAAGAAGAGTCATATGGGTCAAACATGTGGGTCAAACAAGGACCAGTATTGCGTACGGAGAGTCACACACTGATCCTCATTATTTCCCATCGCTGTGCAGGCAGCATCAAACAGCCAACAGAGGCGGCAATGAGTGAATCCGTTTAACCTGCCTTCCCCTCAGACATAGCCAATGATTGCTGTGTAGGGGCCTGTATTAGGGCTGGGCGATTTTGCGAAAAAAAAAAAAAAAAAAAAAAAATCTCGATTATTTTAAAATTATAACCGATTCTCGATTATGATTTCGATTTTTTGGTTCTTGTATAATGCAATTGAAATAAGACTCAAATGTCTTTTTTTGCATTGTAATTTAAAATACTAAAAAAATAGTAACACCACCACCATAATTATCCTTTTAAGGGACTTAAACTTTATAACAATAACGATATCACAATAATTAACAATAATTAAAACAAAATAGAAATCTGAATTATCTATATCCTTTATAAGAATAGCCCACAAACAACTCTTATTTTAAATAATGTGCAGCAGAACCTCCTTACATTAAGAAAAGAACTACAAAAAGTTCTTTACAGGTTTCTTTTTTTTTTTATTTTATTATTATTTTTTCCCCCAACTTTTATCCCCATTCTAATCATGTCCAATTACCCTGATTGTGTCCTCTATACTGATTCGACCCTTTTGCCGCTGACTGAGGATGCCACTCAACTGACTTGCGCCCCCTCCGGCACGCAATCAGTACAGCCTGCATTTTTCACCTGCACGAGCCGAGTTCATACACCGAGAGACACTGCGCACGGAGCCCTGTGCAGGCGCCGTCAGTCAACCAGCAGGGGCCGCAGTCGTACCAGTTATGAGGACCTATGCTCCGACTCTACCTCTAAGCCCCTGAACAACAGCCAAACGTTGTTCATACTGCCGCCCAACCCAGTCGGAAAGGTAGAGCCGAGTTTCGATACGATGCATCTAGAAACCCAACTCTGGTGCGCTAGCGTACTTTACCGCTGCGCCACCTGAGCGGCTTATTTACAGGTTTCTTAAAAGGAACACGAGCCTGTACTGTGCTGTGCTGTTTCCACCACTGAGTGAGTCCGTATCAGTATCTACACTGGGGGGGCATCAAGTGAGCACTCTGCTCAGCTTTGATTTTGTCCTCTTGTGATTGGGGGGTGGATGGAGGGGGCAAGTTCTGCTTCTAACAATATGGACTACAATTCCCATGCTCCCACGGACTGTCACGTGACTAGCACATGTCCCCGGTCAGTCAATCCTGATCGCGCTCATCGGCTCCAGAGTTGTGATTCAGTTCGGCTGTGTTTGATTAAGTCTCTTAATTAAACTCTTCTGTTTGTGTCTCGTTTTGCCGATCGTGTTTGCGCTCCTTATTTCTGAATCTTCCGTTTACTGTATTAGTCTATCCTCTGGTTTTGGACTCTACCTGGTTTTGTACACTGTTTTTGCCCTTTTGATATTAAACTTTCCTTGATTTATATTCCACGAGCGTCTGGTCAGTTTCTGCCTCGTGACATGTTGGTATTTTAATTAAAATATAAAGTATGTAAACAATCGCGATTGTCACATTTCTAACATCGGGTGAAAACGTTCATGCGAATTAACCGAATTAATCGTGAAAATCGCCCGGCCCTAGCCTGTATGTATTCTAGATAGGCTGGTTCATTCTGAAATCACTTGTCGTGGATTTGTAGCTCTTCAGCATGATTTCATTCAAACTTAGATTAACGGTTTTCATAAAGCCGCTTTATTTGTTTAAGTGACGACGCTTTCTTGTATTAAATAAAATACATTATATATAAAACTGCATGTGAATAAACCGCCAATACGGTAAATGAATATTATCAGTAATGTTTATTCTTTCAAGCTTGTTGCTCAGTGGCACAGCCAGTAGAAAGCGGTTTTGACACGCATCATGTAAAAGGCTTAAACGATGCAGTAAGCGGAAATGCCCAGCCTCGCGGTGAACCAAACCTAAAATGCTTCTCAAGTAAAAGCGGCCTAATGCGCTAGCCCACCACAGTGAAAAGCTCGAGCAATTGAGTTCAAATCTGTGCAGTGCTAATGACCTGGCTGGGGTCCAATAGGAACAGTTTGTTGTGCCCGAGAGAGGTGGGCCAGTGGTGTTTACTTTGCCATTGCAGTAGTGTGAGAGCGAGTAGTGGATCATTCACAGGGGTATATGGGCGTGGACGGGATCCGCCGCTGACAGACAGCATACCCTAGGTTGTAGCCTAGCGGATAAGGTATTGGACTAGTATACCAAAGGTCGCTGGTTCAAGACCCACCACTGGTCGCTGGTTCGAGACCCACCACCGCCAGGTTGCCTGTACACGCCTCTTCCGACACGTGCACAGCCCTCCTCTTCTCGCCCCTGCATTCTGCGTAGGCGTCTCTTCTGCCAATCAGGGTCCTTACACAGCGTATGAAGACCCACCCGCCCTCACATAGTCCGGCCCCCACCCTGAAGATACGGTGTATATCGAATTAGTATCTGCTGCAGGCACTGCCAATTATGCCTGCCAGATGGCGCCCAGCCGACCACTGGCAACACCGAGTTTTGAACCGAGGAGTTCAGAAACTCGGTGCTGGTGTGCTTGCGGAATATCCCGCTGTGCCACCTGGGTGCCCAAAATAAATTTTTTAATAAAAATTGCGGCAATCTGGTCTCACTGTGGCTTACAATAAATAACGTAAAGCCTCCACAAGGGAGCGTAGGCGTACAAGTTGAAATTCGTTTAATTAATTATTATTTTTCTCTGTGAACAACTTTTTTGGCTTGCGACCCACCCAAGGATCGCGACCCAGGGTTTGAAAAGCTCTGATTTTGAGTCAAGACACTCGAGGCAAAGGATTGGTTCGTTAGATCTACAACATTGTTTGCTTCCATATCTAATTTCAACAAGCTTTTAAGAAAAGTAAAACGCTTCTGTTTCGTCACATTTCTCAGCTTTATGTCCAGCTTTTCCATTGGAAATAAAAGTTGGACTTTTGCTTTGTTGCCCTCTGGTGTGATAGTAGGGTAATGCAACAAATAGGATCATTAGAATTTAAACACAGACTGCATATATGGAATAAAAGGACAAACTGATTTCTTTTTATTCTAATTCCTCACTACAATTCATCCGCAGCTTGCACTACCCCCATGATGGTCGTGTAGAGCCGTAGTTCTGTTCTAGTTTTAAACCCCTTTCAACCTAGCAAGTAGCTGCCGACTGCTTCTTTACATCTGCCAGCGGTGGATATTTTTTTTAAATGCATTTTCTCCCCTTTTTCTCCCCCTTTAGCACGCTTCCTCTCTGCCTATGCCGATCCCCGCTCCGACCGAGGAGTTCGAAGCTAACCCACGTCCCCTCCGACCCCACCCACGTGGGCAGCAAGCCGCATGCATCGTATCACCCACACATTGACGAGTGTTGTGCCACCTAGCGTTGTGTACGGAGAGACACGCCCTTAGAGCACTCCTTCCCCATTTCTGTGCAGGCGCCTCTAATCAGCCAGCAGAGGTCGTAATTGCACCATTCTGACAGAGAGAGACCCATATCCGGCTTAGTCCCGCATACCTGAACAACCGGCCAATCGTCAAGGCAGAGCTGAGGTTCGATACGATGTATCCGAGATCCCAGTCTGGTTGCAGCGTGTGTTTTTACCGCTGTGCCACCTGTCCAACACCAATCCAGAGGCCAGTATCGTACTGCCACCATTCAGAGCGTTGCATCCATTAACAGGTACAGCAGAATAATTTGTACTTATTAACAAGCTCTAAAACAATGAATATGAAGTTGCCCCCTACCCCTAACCCCTATCTGTGACTAACAGTAATCAGAGTCATTTTGACAGTCTAGTATAAAACTAAGGGTCACGGTCTGCACGTTGAAACGTATGCACTACACCCAGAGCGCAATGTTTTTTTCAAGAGCACCCGATTACTTGACCCAGGTGAACGATAGAAGCGAAGAAATCGAACCCTTTCCATCCATCAAAGTCTGTAAAGCAGAAAGGAGGAGGCAAAGACTCTGCCCTCACTGCATTATTGAGGCTGAGTGTTGGGTTCGCTCAGGCGTGTCTGCAAGCTGAATCATTTACATCCTGTGTCATGTCAGGCCCTTTCTCTCCTTTATACACATCAAACTATTTTCTACACTCTGTGTCTTTTAGTCAGCAGATGCCAATTTTGCCACTTTCTTTTAATTGCTAATAAAACATCATTAGTTGATGGGTAATTGTTAACCGACAAGCTAATAAAATAAATTTTTTAAAATGCATTTTCCCCCAAAATGTTTCTTTTAATCTAGTCGTGTCCAATTACCTGACTGCATTACACTTCCCCTCTACTGCTGCTAACCATCACTCCTGACCGAGGAGAGCCGTGACTAACACACGCCCCTCCGACACGTGTGTAGTAGCCGACTGCATCTTTTCACCTGCACAAGGCGAGCTCATATGCAGATCAGCTTTGTGTACAGAGAGACACACCCTGATCCCCATTGTCCTTCGTCTCTGTGCAGGCGCCATCAATCAGCCAGCAGAGGTCGTAATTGCATCAGGTCGTAATTATGAGGAATTCCCTCCGGCACTCTTCATACAAATGAGGCAATAATTGTTCGTGTAGGCGCCCAGCCTGCCGGTAGCAAAGCTGAGATTCGAACCAACGACTTTGAGATGTCAGCTCTGGTGTTCTAGCGTGTTTTATCGCTCCGCCCGTGCTTCATTGATCTTTTTCTCCGAATTTTTCCCCAATTTTCTCCCCTAATCTAGTTGTGTCCAATAACCCCGATTGCATTACGCTTCACCTTGACCGATACAACCATCCACTGCTGACTGAGGAGCTTCGCAACTGACACGCCCCCTCTGACACATGCTCAGTACGGACTGCCTCTTTTCACCTGCACGAGGCCAGTTCATACGCGGATCAGCCTTGTGCACAGAGAGCCACACCCTGATCACTATCATTCCTCAACTCCGCGTAGGCGCCATCAGCCAGCAGAGGTCGTAATTGCACCAGTCATGAGGAACCCTGGTGCGGCTTACCCACCCTGTGAACAACAGCCAATCGTAGTTCATGAGGCCGTACAGCCCACCCGGGTGGCATGCTTCATTGATTTGAAAAAGTGTAATGCTGGGAATGTGGCACTAATATGATTTATTTGTCACTAATGGGTTAATAGGTTCATTAACATCTCTACTGCATATGCATGCCTTTCATATTCCAACTTTAGATTTGTCCCCAGCCATTTCCAAAGTTCCATCTAGTCAGTATTCAAAGCGGGAAACCCATTGTTCAACTCTGCAACTCTGTTCAACATTACAATCAGAAAATACAGTTCAGTAGTAAAGGTACTGGACTAGTGATCAGAAAGTTGCTGGATCAAGCCCCACCACTGCTGTTGCCACTGTTTGGCCCCCGAGCACCCTTGACTCTCAATTGCTTTACTGCTATTCAGTCACAACTGTAAGTCGTTTCAGATAAAAGCGTCCACTAAATGCCAACAGCGTAAATGCAGCCAGCTAGAAAATCCTGACTTATATAATACATAAATACATCTGACCACAAACAGCCTGGATTAGGTAAGAATTAAATAGGCAGCTTTTTTAAAGTGATCCAGTTCACGGGCCAAATCCTGAGGCGGTCAAAACAAACGAGGCTTACAGAAAAGACCACTGCACCAAAAGCTTTTACACGCTGCGGATAAAAGAATCAGGATCTAAGCTTTTTATTGGCCTCCATTCAATGTTCAACTGCAACAGACTAAAAGGGATGACTGGTTTGTGCTTAAACGCTACAGCACTATCGGATAGAAGAAAAAAAAAGAAAACCTTTGATCAGTTTCAGAGACCCGACTGCAAGGATTAATCAGAAATGAAAGAAAAGCCTACTATTCATTAAAAGGTGTTTCTTTAATACAGGGATGCCCACACATTCGTGGCTTGAGATCTACTATTTTAGTTAACAGGTCAAGTTTTGAAGCTTTTTAAAATGTGCTTCAGTCGCCTATATTGATATTCATAATGGCTCTTAAACAACACTACAGAACATCATTTAAAGGTATAATGGAGATTAGTTTTTCTTCCTTTTAACACAGGTAACTTAAAAACAGCCATATCATCACAACTAAATTAAAATTAAAAAACAAAGACAAATCCTATATGTTGCTCTTTTCAAAAAAGCACATTTCTCTGGTTTTTGGGTTGCAACATTTCATAAATTCATATCTTATCACGCTAGCACACCAGAGCTGACATCTCGAACTCGTGGATTCAAATCTCAGCTCTGCTACCTGTAGGCTGGGCAACACGGACAATAATTGGCTTGTCCAT
The DNA here is from genome assembly GCF_030014385.1 of Trichomycterus rosablanca. Taxonomy (NCBI): domain Eukaryota; kingdom Metazoa; phylum Chordata; class Actinopteri; order Siluriformes; family Trichomycteridae; genus Trichomycterus; species Trichomycterus rosablanca. The sequence goes on along the minus strand of NC_085994.1, from coordinate 32,352,381 downwards.
CAGGCTTGGATGCCAGAGGGGATTTCTCTTAACTGATGCAATTACGACCTCTGCTGGCTGATTGATGGCACCTGCATCAGGGACGAGGGATAATGGGGATCAGTGTGTAACTCTCCATATGAACTCGTCTCATGCAGGTGGAAAGAAGCAGTCGGCTACTGCACACATGTTGGAGGGGGCGTGTGTTAGTCACGACTCTCCTCGGTCAGGAGTGGAGGTTGGCAGTAGTAGAGAGGAAGTGAAATGCAATTGGGTAACTGGACTTGACTAGATTGGGAGGACGCCAAGGTGACTCAAATTTTCACAGGCCAAAGTGACCATGCTGACTCCCGCAGGCAGTGAAACTGGACATCAGAGCAATGGAAGAATGTTGACTTCACTAGTTCAAGATCCTGTGGAGGAAATGGCACCAGAATGCACTGTAGGATGAACTACCTGGCAACATACACAAGTAGAAGAACATGCTGGTAAAGACCTGGTACCAGATACCACAGGAGTCCTTCAGATGGCTTGTGGAGCTGAAACAATGAACACTGATTCTTGAAGTTACAGGTGATGCTGTGATGATTGGGCTCAGTCCAATAGCAATGATGTCTACATTTGATTTTATTAAACTGAAATTGAAGACAAATGATGACAAAGTTTCCTTTTATTATTTTTCTTAAAAAAATAAAATAAAATACTGTATTTGTGATTATCTTTTATTTATCTAAATAATGAATGCCCTTTTATTTCTGAGGTAGGTACAAACTATGCAAAACTATTTTGAATTAAGCCCAATTTGGCTGAAAATCCCCGAATTTGGCAACCAGGCCTATAGCTCCAGTGACGTTCAACAAGGCGAGGTATATAGCGGCAGTGCCCTCTGCTGTTTAAAGTGAATATCGATTCACTTTACATGTTAAATCGATTTGAATCGTGGAATTTTTTAATCGGTATTTTTGACTGTATTGTGGTGCATCGTTACGTCCCTACAAACAAGATGTCTTTTTTTAGGTGAACAATATACGTAGGTGCTTAGATGTCACAGTGATCTAATGCGTTTGCCCGCCATCGCTAAGAACTTGAGGTCTTGAGCTTGAATCTGAGAGGTGCTACTGGCCTGGGCGGGAGTCTAACAGAAACAGCTGGCTGTGTCTAAGGGAGGAAGGTTGACAGGGTTTTCATTGCTGCAGCAAATACGATCTATGCTGGCTGGTCCAGACCTACATGAGCATTAAACGACTTTCCGTACACTACAGAACTTTCGGTTGAATACCACCTCTGGCAAGTACAAGAAAGAGGCCGGCATTACAGTCAGGGCGGGGGTAGTGAAAGCTGGCTGTGTCTAAGGAAGGAAGGTTGACAGGGTTCCTCATTGCTGCAGCAAACACGATCTATGCTGGCTGGTGGAGACCTATTTGAGGAATGGCTCATACATGGAAGAGCATAAAACAACTCTCAGTACACTATAGGACCTTCTGTGAAACCCCACCTCTGGTAAGTCAGGAAAGTGGCCAGCATTACAGTCAGGCTGGAGGTGGTGGGAGCGACAGAAGTAATGCAATTGCAGGTGTGCTTTATGTAATGTTATGTTTTAACATGTAAGGTATAACAATAAAAGATGTACAATTACACCCTATTGAATTAAGAAAGTAAAAATGCTACAACCTCACTTTCGAACACTAAACTGCTTCACCACAGGTTGACCCGCTGCCTGTCTGAGAACCAAATCGATGATTGACTTGAGTTTTCCCGTAATCAGATAACTGCAGTGCACATGACCTTTGAGCAAAAATCATATTTTGGCAACATTCTCAATACAAACATGCTGATTATTACAAAATGAAAAAAAGAATGCAGTCCCGGCAGCTCAGAGGATCACAGAGCTTTCAGTTTTATAGCACAATATTTACAATTAACAGACACTGGCCTTAATGGAATCTATTCTGGCATTAAATGTTAAATCAGTCAGTCATGAAATTAAAACAGGAGGAAAGCACGTCAGGGAGGGGACGATGAAGTCACATCATCTTCGTTCTCTACAGAGGACATAAAACGCCAAAGTAACCTATTTTTTCACAGGCGTATGGAGATAAGGACTCGTTCCTAAAATTCTGACTCCATCAGACCTGTAAAGGTCTTTATAGGGCAAGAGGTAGGCACATATCTCATTAAATAGGCATTGTGTGAGGGGAACCATAAAGCGAAGAGAATCTTTTTTTTTTTTTTTTTACCCCTTTTTCTCCCCTTTTAGCGCATCCAATTGTTCAATCAGCATCGTGCTTCCTCTCTGTCTATGCCGAACCCTGCCCTGACGGAGGTGATTGAAGCTAACCCGTATCCCCTCCGAAACACGAGCAGCAGCCAGATGCATCTTTGCCACCCACACATTGACGAGTTGTGGCGCCACCTAGCGTTGCATGCGGAGAGACACACCCTAAGGGCACCCTCTCCCATCTCCGTGTAAGCGCCTCCAATCAACCGGCAGAGAACGCAATCACATTCTGACAGAGAGAGACCCACATCCGGTTCTTTGTCCCACCCCCCACATGAGCAACCGGCCAATCGTTGCTCATATAGCCACTCAGCTTCGAACCGGTAAAGCAAGGCTGGATTCGATACCACGCTTCTCAGAATCCAGCCCTGGTTGCAGCGCGTTTCTTTTTACCGCTGCGCCACCTGAGCGGCCTAAAGCGAAGAGAATCTTAATGGAAAATGCGTATTGACGCTTCTATTGAAGGCACTCGACAGAATCGACAGAAAGATAAACTAGAATTCTGTTTTTAAAACATACAGCTTAAAATCTCCTTTCATTTCAATATACAGTAATCCCTCCGCTTCAGCATTTAGCATCTTGTCATTAAAACCAATGGATTGAGGTAGCACAGCATGCTAACGTCAACATAACATCTCTCTTCAAGTACCGATAACGGTTACATTTCCTGACAAGCCCAAACTTGCAAATAAAAACACTCGGTACAAGTTTATACAAGTTAAAAATCAGTAATATTTTATTTACGTTTAAAAAGAACTCCATTCGTTTGTCCGTACCGTCAGCCATGTTTATTTTTCTGCGAGAGAGGAGCACCTGACCCGCAATGAATTCTGGGATTGTCTTGATCACTAAGGCAGTGTCGGATGCTCACTCGATTTTGAGTGAAAATAACATTGAAACGTTAAGAAGTGAGGCTATTAAGGCATCTAGGATTTGGAACAGCCTCCTAATCGGGAGCGCGCACAGGATGACGTAAAATGCGTCTATGTAGAGAGAGAGCTAGCTTTTCAAACACACCCCTTGTCTGCAGAAATCCGCGAACCAGCGAAAAATCCGTGATTTATATTTAGACATGCTTGCAAATAAAATCCGCGATAGAGTGAAGCTGCAAAAGTCGAAGCGCGATATAGCGAGGGATTACTGTAAATCAAAGTTCACCAAATAGTAACAGAACAGTGGAAAAGCATTCACCCCATAATCAAGGGGACTGCCAGTTGAAGACCTAATCATGGCAAAACCATGTGACTTCCCAATGATTTCCTGTCTGCCTGATCATAGCAGCACTTACCAAACCTGGCCGCCCATTAACTTGCGTGTACACACCTAGTGGCCTTTTCAAATGCGTGTTTAGTTCAATGACATTGCATAAGCAGCAGTTACATAAATGTCCCTACGGGGCTGCAGAACGTCTTGTGTAATGCAGCCTGGATGACTCAGGTTAGACTTTTCTGAGAAAAGCCCGGGCAATTCTTCTGCACTTAGGTGCCTCTTCAAGAACAAGTCACACAGTCCACAGAAGTCTGTTCAAGTTCAAGATCTTAATGCACAAAAAGTCATTTTGTGACTGGTGTTGGTTAATATGGTATTAAGAAATCTATGCTAAAGTTTGGTCAGTGATAGCTCAGTAGTTAAGATAATGGACTACTAATTAGAAGATCTCTGGTTCAAGCCCCATTATTGCCATGATGCCACTGTTGGGATTATGAACAAGGCTCTTTACCCTATATTGAATTCCGTCATAATTATGGGTGTGTTCGAAAACCTAGTGAGCTGCCTTGCTGTCTTACTGCCTACATAGGCAGCTGCCTTAGTAGAGAGGATTCTAATAAGTCAATGACTTATAAGTCAGGTTATTCGAACGCACTACTTAGACAGTGATTCCATCGGGTTTCGCATTTCGCGTTTAGCATTTAGCATCTCGCCATTAAAACCAATAAACTGAGGTAGCACAGCACGCTAACGTCAATATAACATCTTCCTTCATGTATCGATAACGGTTACATTTTCGGACAAGCCCGAACTTGCAAATAAAAACACTCGGTACAAGATTATACAAGTTAAAAATCAGTAATATTTTATTAGCGTTTGAAAATAACTCGTTTTTTTTACATTCGTTTCTTCGCCCCGTCAGCCATGTTTATTTTTCTGTGAGAGAAGAGCATCCGACCCGCAATGAATGCTGGGATTGCCTTGATCACTAAGGCAGCGTCGGATGCTCACTCGTTCTTGAGCCAAACTAACATTGAAATATTAAGATGCCTCAGTAGTGAGGATATTAAGGCATCTAGGATTTCGAACAGCCTCCTTCTCGGGAGCGCGCACAGGATGACGTAAAATGCTGCCTATGTAGAGAGCACACTAGCTTTTCGAACACACCCTATAAATAAGGGCCTACCTACCTCAAAGCCATGAAAATTGCGTCACGGCCCGTGAAATCAGCCGTTTCCTGTGAAATATGCAATCTGCTGTGAAGTGTGTTAAATTTTTTTATTCACGTAGCGTATATGCATTATAAGGTAGTCCTAGCAATCACACGCCAATTATGTTAGTGTAACAGACCTTTCTGTGGTGTAGTGTGCTGACATTGTTTAAGGTACATGTTTACGTACTGAGCGCATTTTGTCCCTTTGGGGATTCCATAGTCAATGTAAAAGTGAGCTTCTTTACACACGTGATCATCTGTCTGCCGCGCCTCAAAAGAACAAGCCAGTAAAGTATTATGCTCCGGATAGTTTGTCTAGGTACAGTTTATTTATTTATTTAGAAACTCAGCAAACTCTAAAGACGCTCGGTTACACTAGCAATCGGTTAGACAAAATGTCCAAAGATGTCGAAGTGTAAAGCAGCTACAACATGGGTAACACGGATGAGAATTTACGTATTTGTTAAGGTAGGCATGCTGTATATTGTAGCTATTCAAGCAGATTATTTTCTTTATTCTAGTTGGCCTAAATTTGCTTATATTGCTTATACAGAATGTAATAAAAAGGTATTCACCCCTAAACACATACAAAATACAAGACAATGAGAACACGAGGAGAAAAGCACAGATTTTTAACAACCCTTCATTTATTGGGTGGGAGGCAAGCAATGCTTATGTTACCCAAATGAAAAAAACAATTGTGGTCATAAGCTTAATAACTTGTGCCACCTTTAGCACAAACAACTGCAACCTCACATCACTGTACACAAATTGTGGCCCACTTCTCTTACAGAGCTGTTTTAATTTAGTTACATTTGGGAGCTTTCAAGCATGAAGTGCCCATTTAAGGTCCTGTCACAGCATCTTAATGAGATTTAAATCAAAACTTTGACCAGGCCACTCCAAAACATTCACTGTGTGCTGCTGTGCAGTTGTTCTACAGATAATAGTCTGGTTGTTTGGTTAATGCTGTAGTTTGCCGGCATCCCAGCGCCTTACAAATGGCTTTCTAATGTTGCTATAATGGGCTGATTTTTAGATTCAACAAGGCTGGCAATTTTTATTTATTTTATTAGGAATTAATGTCATTTTTTTTTTGGTTACATCCATGACAGGACAAGTAATTACTGGTTACACAAAATTCATCAGTTCAAGTTTTTAATGTCAGAGGAAACCCACGCAGACACAGGGAGAACATGCAAACTCCACACAGAAAGGACCCGGGAATGGAACCCAGAACCTTCTTGCCGTGAGGCGACAGTGCTACCCACCAAGCCGCCGTGTCACCACAGGGCTGGCAATAATCACGCCAGTGTGTGTCTGGTCTAAATGACTGGTCTAAACCACAACTTCATAAATTGGTTTGTTAAGGCAGCAATTACTTTTCCCAACACAAGGCTAGCTGGGTAACACTCATTTAATAACTGTATGTTGTGTTGACTCTGGTTGTTGTTGTCATGCATTATGTTTAGTTAAAAAATCTGACACAATTAAGTTTGACCACCATGCAGGATAAGTGATGAATCCTATTTACAGCGCAATATAAAATTCATATTTGAACCGGAGATGAATGCAAATAAGGGTTTCATGTCTCAGCAGAACCTGTACTTAAAGGCTATCAATCTATGAATCCATTAATCTGTCTGCAAAATGCTTTTTCAGCAAGGTCATTACACTGAGTTGCAGCTGAAGTTTTTACTTTGTACAGCTGTTAATACTGATAAAGTTCAATCAGCGGCTGATTTAGTACATTAAGTCCTCACTCAAACACCTAATCAGTGCATCTGTCCTCTCTCGGTGGTTTTCTAATCAGTACGGAGTGACCAAAAATATACAGCAGAAATAAAGAAAACGCTCGATTTCATCCTTGAAGTCGATTTTCATTACAGGAATGTTCATTTGGTGAAGAACAGAGGGTAGCCAAGCAGACAGATACACAGGGCATGGCTAAAGGACCTTTATTAAAAAAGAAGCACTAATGGCTTCAAAAAGCACCTGAAGCTTTGACTACAGACTTTTCTTTTGCCCTGTTCTTGTCTTTCCAAATGGCTTTCAAAATAGGGCTGGGCGGTATATCAAATCAGTTCATTTGTAAAAGAGATTCATTCGTGGTTCAAGCCTTGAAAGAACAGCTGTATAAACCAATCAGAGCTTCCGAATTCAGATTTTGGGCGAAATTTCAATCTCTCTCTTGATTGGTTGTAATGTCATAAGTGACAGTATGGTGAACGAATGACCAGTTTCAGCTTCTTGCCTTATAGGAAGATAAACACAGTTGGAAATGTATTAATATATTGTGGAAATATTCTGGAAACATATAAGGTGGCCCTCAAGAAGAAACACAAGGTGATTATATCCCTAATGGAACAACACACGGATATAAATTTGATTCGCAATTTGAGGAACAGAAGCTCAGGTAAGCAGTGGTTATGATTTTATACTGCTGTGTGGTTGATCTGGGTCGTGGTGCTGCCGTTTACCTTGCACTTTCATTTTGCAATGATAGCAAAGCATCAAGACAGACATGATTAACTGTGTATGAGAGGGGGATTGCTGAAACGCTGTGATGGACTGGACTGCTATTCTGGACGTTTCTGCCTTGCAACACAAATGCATCGTGCCTCACTATAAAGGTCGAAACGAGTGTAAAAATTTTATTATAATTTTTTAAAATGCAGATTTAGTAAAGCTCTTTTAATAATTTTAATTCCTGTAACAACAGCACAAATGCTCGCACATAATCTACACACTCCGCCATCATGCTACTACTCTTTACATTTTTTTTTATGTAACGCCCACCGTTGATGACGAATGCTTGGTTCCCAAAAACTGGTGGAAACGTGGGTCGGTTCTCCACAAAACACCAAGGTTCGAAGAAACCTGAACAGAACTGGTTCAAGAACCATGGTTCTTTTGGTGGAAAAGTGTACAATAATACAGAGTTTAACAGGCAACAGGACTCCATACTGACGCATCATAGCTTCACCATTAATAGTTTGAATAATTCAGTTTACTAATTAATATTCCTATTTATTAATAATATACGCAATACAAAGATAGAAACAAGCTAGAACAGCAGTGGATTATTAGATAATCATTACCATCCCTATTTCATATAGGGTGTAACTTTAGGGAGGGTTTTGTCATGTCTTTCATATCATCCTGACAAATGTTAGTTTCAGTGAGAAATCCTGAGGTCAAAACGTATTTTATTAATCCAGCTATAATGTGTGTACACATGGTGCATAATTACAACCTTTCGTTTCATGCAAGCACTGGTCTGTTGCTCTCATTAAAATCACTGATTAAAAACAAACTGAGGCATAACCGACCGCTGACAAAATCAACACAGCACAGTTCATGGCAAAACAAACAAGCCTGAGGCCAAAAGCCAACCGTAGAGCCAGTGAGCCTCTTACCTCTCCTGCTGTCCATAACGTAAGTCTCTATTATGGCACTCTTCTTGCAGATGTCATCAGCCATTGAGGAGCAGCTGACCTCCAAGTGCTTCACCTTCATGCAAAAACAAACATATTGCATGCTACACTGCCTCCTTAAATCAATACACACATGAAAAAAGTCTCAAGTAATAGGATGTGGCAAGCCCGACCAACCAAAAGGGGACGTTACACTCATGTCTCTTCAAACTGAGAGAAGTTGGATTTTCTTAACATTATGTGCCTAATTTAGTATAATTTACAAAACTTTTGCTGTCATAGCCTTTATTATTAAGTTTTTTAATTATGTACACAGTGGTACCTTAAATCTCAACTCAATTGGTTCTGGGAGTGGTGTCGAGTTTAAAAGATGTTGAGTTTCAAGGTATTTTTTTCCCATAAGGATGTATGGGAAAGGGACGTCGAGTTACAAGGTACCACCGTATTACAGAATGGAAAATCTTTGGGGGTTTTGCTGAACGGCATGCAGTGAGCAGTAAAAGGGCTTCATGTCTCAGCAGACATTTCAAAACAACAAACATTTGAGTGGGCAGGTGAGAGTCATTTAAACATGTTTGAATTTTGGCTAGATTAGGTTATCCTCAATTAGCCATTAATCTTAGGCATTTCACACAAGGGTTATAAAATGTTTCTTTTAAATAAGAAAAATAACATCAAATGTCACACCTTCTCCTCCAGAAGCCACTTTTCCTGTTGCACCTCAGCCAGTCTCTGGAAGAGTTCATTGACCTCGTCATCAGAAAGGTCAGCAGGTCTCTGAGACTGAGGACTGCCAGTGTTAGACTGCAAAAAAAAAGACAAAAATAAGAGTTAAACGGGGTAAAGAAAGTAAAGGATGAAAAAGTAAAAGAATGTGCCAGTGATGTGCCAGGGGCCAGTGATAGCTCAGTGGTTAAGGTATTGGGATTAGTAAACAGAAGGTTGCCGGTTCAAGCCCCGCCACCACCAAGTTGCCACTGTTGGGTCCCTGAGCAAGGCCCTTAACCCTCAATTGCTCATCGTGTAAGTCGCTTTGGATAAAAGCGTCTGCTAAATGCTGAAAATGTAAATGAAAATGAATGTAAAGACACTCGAAAAGCAAAGCAAAGGAAAAAAAAACCAGGAACACAAATAGGAACACAAAAGGAAATTAAAAAGATTGAAAGAGAAAAAAAATGATGAGAAAATGATGGATGGAGGACAAAAAAGGAAGGAAGAAAAGAAAGAAGGAAAAGAAAGAAGTAAAGGTCAATGAACTGGATATTGTGTAATTTGTGGCCAACAACATACAGTAACCAATGGTTAATGGAAACCAAAATCTTCAACACACTGAGGCATGGATTTAAAAATCACAAATTTTTAAAATCACAGGCTGATCCAATTTGCGTAAATATTACTGTGGCGACTCGTAATGTGACTCAGTAGTGTGTATGGCCCCAATGTGCCCGCTAGAACTCTCGAAAATGTCTCGGCATGCTCATAGGGAATCTTCTCCCAAACCCTGATCAGGGCATCAGTGAGCTTGTGGACAGTCTGTGGCACTACATGGTGGTGTCTGATTCACTGATACATAATGCCCCAGAGGTTCTCAGATGGATTCAGATCTGGGGAGCAGGAGGGCTAGTTAATGGCACTGATGCCTTCATCATCCAGAAATGAGGCTGGGAATTGCCCTGCACCAGGAGGAATCCAGAACCCAATGCTCCAGTAAGGTCTGACAATGCACAGTGCACAGATCACTTTACTTTCTTTACATATATACTATTTGTGCAATAATAATAATAACAATTACTACCTGTTTGTGCTGTACCGAATTTTTAATATTTTTTATACTTTCTTAAATATTTTAATATTTTTATCTTATTTTATTATTGCTGCTGGACTCACTAAGAGCTACCAAACAAAGTTGCGTTGTATAACTACAATGACAAAGTCTATCCATCCATCCATCCATCCATCCATCCATCCATCCATCCATCAGTGGCTCTGAAGATTTCATCTCGGTACCTAACACCAGTCCGAGTACCATTGGCTATCACATGGAGGATTGTGCAAACCCTTTAAGGAAATGCCACCCCAGACCATTACTGACCCACTGCCAAATGGGTCATACTGTATGAGGTTGCAGGCTGCATAACGTTCACCAAAGTGTCCTAGTAGGGCAGTGATATCTCAGTGGTTAAGGTACTGGACTAGTAAACAGAAGGTTGCCGGTTCAAGCCCCGCCACCACCAAGTTGCCACTGTTGGGTCCCTGAGCAAGGCCCTTAACCCTCAATTGCTCATCGTGTTCAGCTCATTGTGCAAGTCGCTTTGGGTAAAAGCGTCTGCTAAATGCTGAAAATGTAAATTTAATGTAAATGTGTCCTCAGATTCATATGCTTAATGTGAACCTGCTAATGGCAAACTTGCCAATTCTGGTATACTGACAAAGGCCAATCAAGCTGCACAGTGCTGCGCTATGAGGTCAGGTCTCCACTAAAAGACAACGGGCCCTCATGACACCCTCATACAGTCTGTTTCTGACAGTACTTAGAAATATTTACACCACTCCCGTCGGAGTCTGGCAGGGCTCCTCCTGCTGCTTCTTGCACAAAGGATAGCAGGAAAGCAGATAGCGGTCCTGCTGCTTGGTTGATGCCCTTTAACTGCCCTACCCATCTCTCCTTGTGTATTGGTTTGTGTCTTAGTATCTCCTCCATGCTCTTGAGACTGTGCTGGGATGCCGCTCAGGTGGCGCAGCGGTAAAAGCACGCGCTGCAACCAGAGCTGGATGTCGAAAGAGCGTCGTTTCGAATCCAGCTCTGCCTTCACCGGTCGAAAGGCTGGGCGGCTATATGAACAACAAATCGGCCTGTTGTTCAGGTGGGGGGGCGGGACTTTAGACCGGGAGGGTATACTCTCTCAGGAATGGGGCGGTGGCGCCCTCTGCTGGCTGGTCGGTGGCGCCTGCATGGAGACGGGAGGGGGTGCGGCGGAGTGTGTGATCCTCCGTGCACAGTACTCTGACGCGCTCCACTCGTGATAAGACGGTCGATTGGCTGTGCACGTATCGGAGGAGGCATGGAACGGCCTCGTCAGCCCCCAATCAGGAGCAGGGACCGGTATAATGAGAGATTGACTGATGGGATGAAAATTGGACGCGCTAAATTATATTAAAAAAAACAAAACATCTCATGCTACTCTGAGAGAGAGACTAGAGGAACATACTGAACTCACTTCAGAATGTAAACACTCAGTCACATGGCAATTTACCACTCTCCATCTGTCCATCCATCAGTCTACATCAAAACCTCCCGCTATGCAACCACAGCAACGGCACAGCGAGAAGCAGTTGTCCTACTAAACCGTCCGCTTAGAAAACCTGCATTTATCTTTAGCACATTCTGAGATTAAATGGGTTCAGCACAGTGACTTCTTCATGATTAGCTTGCTAACAAAGCATTCAGAAGTTAGACAGGACCGTGAACCTGATCGCATAAGCTACAAGCCCTGCAGAAATCATTACCAAGCAAAGCTGGTTCTGCTGATTGCCAGAACTGACCTGTTCACAGGTTCGTGTTCCGGTGTGCGTCTACAAGCGCACTTGGAAGAACTGGAGTGTATCCAATCAAAGGAAGGTCAGCTGACCCCTAAGACTGGAAGCAGTATTCTGTGATCTCTTCCTTCCCCTGAGAACCGTATCTACTTCCCTAAGGCTTATTAACCAAACTACTTTACTGAAGGACGACTCGCCTTAAATAAAGATGTCCTGTCTCATTTCAGCCTTACTGTACTTTGTAAAAGGGTGGAGGGGGGGTTACGAAGTACTAATAACTAAGTCTCAGTCTCTCTCTCGCTTACACATAGAATTAGATAATGGACACACCAAAGCAGCTTGCCCTTGAACTGACTTTAATGCAGTTAGAAACAGAAGTGCACTTGCTGATTGCCAATTAAAAGCATGGATCAGCCTTAAGAGCACTATTAGCACTTTGGAACTGTTATTAGCCTTATATCGCTTTGAAACCTCAACATTAAATCAGCCAAATGGCGGCTTGTCTTACTTTTAGATTTATTCATTTAAAATAATCTATTATTTATCTATTAAATATTCTAGAGAGAAACAGTAATTCAGAATCAGAAAGCTTTATTTATCATTATATGGAGCATATAACGAGATTACGTTGGCTATCCCAAGGTGCAAACAGTTAAAGACAAGCATAAAAGCGCAAAAGTGCAGACGGACATTCAGACATGTCACAGACAGACCATGTGATACGTGCAAAGACAAACAATAAATTACAGCAATTACAATGATACACCTATAACAGCAGTTTCACCAGGAGAGACACATTGTTGCACATTGTTCAAACAGCTACTACGTTATGGGATTATTACTCAGCAAGCTTATTTGGTTCTTATGGCCCATGGGAAAAAAACAGTTCGAGAGCCTGGTGGTCCGCGTTTTCAGTGCCCTGTAGCGCCTGCCTGAGGGCAACAGATCGAAGAGATGATGGGCTGGGTGAAAGGAGTCACTTAGCATGGCTGATTCAGAACCGGATTCAGAACCCCAAGCTGCACAAACACCACACGTGAAGTAAATCCAGTTAAACACAGATACATGTGGAGCTTTTAGAGTGGATTTGATGGTTATTTTACAATGTCGTGGAACTTTAATGATGTTTTATCGCTCAAGCCGAGAGCTGAGCAAATGAGCTATTTATGCCGAGAGTCGCGGTGAAAGCGAAGCGCAAAACTTCTTATCACCAACAGCTGATCGATGCTTTTTACATAAAAACGCACATTTGTAACAACAGCACAAATGCTCGCACATAATCTACACACTCCACCATCATGATACTACTCTTTACTTTCGCTTTGTAATGCCCATTATTGATGACGCAGGCTTGGTTCCCAAAAACTGGTGGAAAGGCGGGTCGGTTCTCTACAAAACACCAAGGTTCGAAGAAACCTGAACAGAACCGGTTCAAGAACCATGGTTTTTTTGGTGGAAAAGTGCTATGGGTGGTGTTGATGACGCTCTGCAGTGATCGTGTAAGTTATCACACTTTCAATAGCGGCCCTGTAGAAGGTCGTCAGCAGCCTCAGATTTAGTTTCTTTTTCCTCTGGGTTCTTAAGAAGTACAGTCGTTTCTGGGCCTTCTTCTTGAGTTCCCTGGTATTGGTGGGACCACATAAGCTCCTCCGTGATGTGTACACCAAGGAATTTGAAAGATGTTAGCCTCTCTACCATGTCCCCATTTAAGAAGAGTGGAGCATGTGGCTCTCTGGACTTCCGGTAGTCCACAATGATCTCCTTGGTTTTCAAGGTTTTTAGGAGCAGATTGTTTGCGGCACGCCATTCAGAACCTCCTCTCTGTATGCCGACTCATCACCTCCTGTAATAAGTCCTACCACAGTAGTGTCATCAGCAAACTTAATGATGGTATTTACATGATGCTATGGGGTACAATCATGGACGTACTGGCTGAAGAGAAGTGGGCTCAGCACGCAGCCTTGAGGGAAGCCGGTGCTGGGTGTGAGAGAGGAGAAGAGGTGGGAACAAAGTCTGACAACTTGTGGCCTGTTCGTCAGGAAGTCTTTCAGCCGTGTGCAGGTGGACAGATGAAGGTGTAGGTCCAGCAGCTTTTTGATTAGGATGTCCGGGATGATTGTGTTGAAGGCCGACCTATAGTCAATAAACAGCAGCCTTGCGTAGTTCCATGGCAGTGTATGTCAAGCAAAAAGGTCCAGTAGTCACAAGTGAGATCTCTCTGCCAGGGATCTACAGCATCTTACAGACTTACTGCTAAATTCCACAAATGTACAACTACAAAGTAACCCTAAAATTAAATAAGCACTTTTACGGCACTTAAAGTTTCTAACTGGGCTGCCTTTATTGCCTTTTTTTTATTTTTCTTTATTTTTCTAAGTGTGCACTTTACACCAAACTAAAAGGGTTTAAGTGGTAAATCAAACACACTGTCCAAAACTTTAATCCAGCTGATTTGATCTATTTTGGAGAAGAATATAGAGCCTTTAGTGGCTGGCCACGCTTCCTAATGTGTGATTAATAATGTATTAAGTTAACAGAATCTGCTGACTGCTTTTATAGTGGAAGAGGGACAGAAATATGCATGTAGTGGTCCATTAAGATACGGAAAGAACTTAATTGGGTGTTTAAAAATAAGAGTAAAAAAAAAAAAAAAAGAGTAAAAACCATCCAAGCGGTCAATCTGAAATAATGGCAATTGATAAAAAAAGTGCTAAAAGATTAATATAAAAGTTTAGAGTGTGGGTGAAAAAGTGTTTCTGGGAAAACCAAACCCACTGTGACACTGACCAGAATAGAAGTGGTCATCATCAAAATCATCTATCAGATTGTAAGTTAAGTTGTTTATTAGGATTTTAATGTCATGTACTTCGTAACCCCCCCTCCACCCTTTTACAAAGTACAGTAAGGCTGAATTGAGACAAAACATCTTTATTTAAGGCGAGTCGTCCTTCAGTAAAGTACAACCCCAAACCAGAAAATGTTGGGACAGAATGGAAAACGCAAATAAAAAAAAACTGCAGTGTTCCTTACATTTACTTTGACTTTTATTTGATTGCAGACAGTTTGAACCTGAGATATTTCTTGTTTCGTCTGATCAACTTCATTTAATTGGTTAATATACATCCATTCTTGCATTTCAGGCCTGCAACACATTCTAAAAAAAGTTGGGACGGGGGCAATTTGGGTAATGAGTAATGAGGTGAAAAAACAAAATAAGGATGTGGTTCCTTTATAAATTGGGATTTTAACGTCATGTTTTACACACTTCGGTTACATTCATGACAGAAACGGTAGTTACACGTTACACAAGTTCAATGTCAAACACAGTCATGGACAATTCTGTATCTCCAATTCACCTCACTTGCATGTCTCTGGACTGTGGGAGACACGGGGAGAACAGAAAGAACCTGAACTGCCCCACCTGGGGATTGAACCCAGGACGTTCTTGCTGTGAGGTGACAGTGCTACCCACTGAGCCACCGTGCCGCCCACAATTTACATATCTTGGATCAACCGTCTCTAGTAACATGGCCCTTGACCCAGAGATTAACAGGTGGATAGGTAAGGCTGCTGCCGCCATAACCAATCTTTTCAAAAGAGCTCACCATCCACTAAAATGGTAGTGTATACAGCCTGCATATTGAACATTTTTCTTTATGGTAGTGAGAGCTGGACAACCTATACTATTGAGGATTTCCTCAACAGCTTTCATTTGCAGTGTCTGAACCGAATCCTGGAGGGATTGTGAGCTAAACTGTCCAATATGCCAAGCATGCATCCGCTAAATGCCTACCTAAAGACCATTCTTATGTAGAGCTAGCTGTAGGCTGCAGACCCTCAGGACGCCCTAATCTGCGATACAGTACCACCTGTAAAAAAGGCCTAAAGACCAGCTATCGACCATTGTACCTGGTGGTTGAGGTGGGGTATGTTTGTTTGTTTGTTTATTAGGATTCTAATGCCATGTTTTACACTTTTGGTTACATTCGTGACAGGAAATGTTAGACACAAGATTCATCAGTTCACAGTTATATCAAACACTTGGTCTTGGACAATTCACCTCACTTGCATGTCTTTGGACTGTGGGAGGAAACCGGAGCTCCCGTAGGAAACCCACACAGACACGGGGAGAACACGCAAACTCCACACAGAAAGGACCCGAATCGCCCCACCTGGGGATAGAACCCAGGACCTTGAGCAAAGTGGCCCTTGACCCAGAGATCAACAGGTGGATAGGTAAGTCTGCTGCCACCATAACCAATCTTTTCACAAAAGTGTGGAAAAACACCAAGCTCACCACAACCACCAAAATAATAGTATATACAGCCGGCGTACTGAACATTTTTCTTTATGATAGTGAGAGCTGGACAACCTATAAGCACCAAGAGGACTTCCTCAACTGCTCCGGGCCACAAACATCATTAAGGACATATCTCACCCTTGTCGCAACCTGTTCTACTTGTTGCCCTCTGGTAGGCGCTATAGGAGTATCAAGGCCTGCACTTCCAGACTCCTGAAAAACACTAGATTCTCAAAACCTCCTAGTAAATAATGTGCAATTTACAGGGACTGTGCAATAACTTTCTTCTTTCTTTCTTTAAAGTTCTTTAAAACCCACACCTGTATTTTTCTTTGTAAATACGTGTGTGTATATTAGGGATTTAACGATTCATCACAATACAGTTAATAACTGATTCAAAAATTTCACGATGTAAAATGAATCGATATTCACTTTAAACAGCAGAGGGAACTGGCACTATACACCTCGTCTTGTTGAACGTCACTGGCGCTATAGGCCTGGTTGCCAAATTTGGGGGTTTTCAGCCAAATTGGGCTTAATTTAAAATTGTTTTGCATAATTTGTACCTACCTCAGAAATAAAAGAGCATTTATTATTTAGATAAATAAAAGATAATCACAAATACAGTATTTTATTTTATTTTTTAAGAGAAATTATAAAAGGAAACTTATTGTTATAATTCGTCTTCAATTAGTTTAAAATTGTATCGTGAACCCAGTATCGTGAATCGCATCGCATCGTATCGTGGGTAGAGTGTATCGTTACATCCCTAGTGTATATATACTGTATGTGTGTGTGTACATACATGTACCGTCAAGGAGACACTCAAAAATTTTGTTGTGCACTGTGCAATGACAATAAAGGCATTGTATTCTATTGTATTCCATTCTATTCTACAACAGCTTTCATTTGTAGTGTCTGCACCGAATCCTGGAGAATCGTGTGCCAAACATGTTTCAAGTCTGTTTAATATGCCAAGCATGCATCCGTCAAATGCTTTCCTAAAGGCCATCCTTATTTAGAGCTTACTGTAGAGTCCAGAGTCACAGGATGCCCTATTCTGCAATACAGTAACACCTGTAAACATGGCCTAAAAACCGCTGATATTCATGTGGACATGTGGAAAGAACTACCTACTGATCGCTGTACCTGGTGGTTGAGGTACCGCATGATTCTGAGGCTTTCCTTGGTCAGTGTGGGTATCTGCAGCAGTGATAGACGTTATGATGGGGGAACTGGATGTCTTCAAGTATTGTAATTGCAAGTAAGCTATGCTCTGCACAACGGAAATCATACTATTAATAAAATCCTATTATTCATAACACATTTTAACTACATCTTCTGTTTTTTTATAGCCCGAGGTGGTTCTGATGTGAACCTTTTAACCCACATGAGGCTGAAGCCAACAATGCTGATGGGAATCTGCTGTCTGCACTCACTATTAGAATTAATTTCACCACAGACTAAACTGAAAGATGATGAATTTAAATGAAATTATAGATAATTTTATTTTATATGTCTGCTTTGTTTAATCAAATTCTAAATTATAAAAATAACCCCCTAAGCCAGCCAAGGAGAGAGGAGGTTCCTGTTGAGTCTGGTTTCTCTCGAGGTTTCTTCCTTGTAATATTTGTAGTGTTTTTTGACCTCAGCTTGCTCAAGAGGGGGGTTTGGTCCTGGAATTTGTATAGTTGTTTTAAGACAATGTTTATTCTAAAAAGAGCTGCACAGCTAAATTTAATTTGACTGTACCAATTTGATATTTTTGCCCACCCGTACTCAGCCTGTCCAACCAAGCGCTCGCCAATTCAATATTTATTGAGACACGTTATTTTTAGTTCCTTAACAATCCAGGAGTTTATTAATAGCTACAGAAGGTACAGAAGAGCAGAAAGCTGAAAGAAGTGCAAAGAGAAAGTTGTCCATGGCAACAGCAAGAGAAGCGAGTGGGTGTTTGAATCGTGTGTGTATTTATATACAAGCTCAGTTCTGGTTGCGTAATAGATTTTAAGAGCGCTCAGATCCAACACAATGGAGAAGCTGGAGTTTGATGCATGTGTGTATATAGTTGGTGTGTGGACGGGTGGGCGATTTACCTTATTGGTGGTCTGTGCTGAGGCTCCTTCCTTCATCATCTCTCTGTAGCTAAAAGAGGAGATGCTGCTGCTGTCGCCCGTCTGCTGCGTCCGACTCGGAGAATTGATTTCGGACAACACTAGCTCCTCCAGACCTGAACACACAGAATCTCTCTATTATAGTGGTAAAAAATGCATTTCCATCTTGCAGAGGTCATGTGGGTTATAGTTACACTTGGTGCTGAAAAAGAAAATCTTTCACAGTACTGGGCTGTCGGTAAAAATATTAAATTTACTCAGCATTTAAGGAAAGGTCTGCCTTGCTGAATTTACTCTTAAAATTTAAGCTTATCGATTTGTTTAAAAAAACACAAAAAAATTCTTGAAGAACCAATCCGGTCATATACAATTACACGATTGCAATACGCATTCTCCCTACTGATGTTGACTTCCACTCCAACTGAGAAGAGCCGCGACTAACATATGCCCTCTACGACACGACGACTGCATCTTTTCACCTGTGGATCAGACTTGTGCATGGAGAGTCACGCACTGATCCCATTATCCCTCGACTCTGTTCAGGCGCCATCAATCAGCCTGCAGAGGTCATAATTGCATCAGTTATAAGGAATCCCCTCGGGTACCCTCTCTATGAATGAGCCTATGAATGGGCCTTGTTCGTGTAGGCGCCCAGACTACCGGTAGCAGAGCTTTAAAACTCACAAGTTCGAGAAGTCAGCTCAGGTGTGCTGGCATGTTTTTCCGCTGTGCCATCTGAGCGCCACAAAGACAAGATATTTGATGTTTTAACTGATCAACATTACATTTTAAACTTGATAGCTGCCAACATTGGGAGATGGGTATATAGCATTTTTAGAGCATTATTCCTTTTAACTTTTAAAAGTAAATATAACACTCTTCTATAACACTTCTGCTGCTCAATGGTCAAGGTTTGTTTATTAGGATTTTAACGTCATGTTTTACACTTATGGTTACATTCATGACAGGAACTCATTACACAAGATTCATCAGTTCACAAGGTTATATCGAACACAGTCATGGACAATTTAGTGTCTCTAATTCACCTCACTTGCCTCACATGTCTTTGGACTGTGGGAGGAAACCGGAGCACCCATAGGAAACCCACGCGGACACGGGGAGAACATGCAAACTTCACACAGAAAGGACCCGGACTGCCCCACCTGGGGATCAAACCCAGGACCTTCTTGCTGTGAGGCGACAGTGCTACCCACTTAGCCACCGTGCCGCCCCAATGGTCAAGGATCTCTACTGTCATATATTGAGATTTGGAATGCTTTAGACCATATAAGATATAATTTCACGGACCGGCAGGGGCGGGGGGATTTAAAATAGAAGAACTGTCGCTGCAATGAGATGCTCTTCCCCCCTAGGGGTGATTGGGGACAATAACACCCATAAAAAAAGTAGTGTTTTCATTGCTGATGTAGCGATCTCTAATTATTTATTCTTTCTGTGCGGCCCGGTAATAAATGACCCACGGGCCAGGCCCAGTGGTTGGGGACCACTGCTTTAGATGTTCAACATGTCAAATCTGACTGGAAAAGGTTTTGCTGAAACATGATGCCATCTAGACGAGAAATCTCTTACTCAGACCCTTTGCAGTGGCACTTTATATTGTGGTCAGCTGCATCCTGTTATCCTTTGAACATGAGCTCATTTGTTCCAATTTGAATCAATTAGACTTAGTTTTAAGCGGCACATACATTGGCCTACAATTTACACTGCATTGTCAGGACAGAAACCAAGCCATGAATTCCAGTAAACTCAGAAAGTTGGCACAGACCAGGGCAATAATATAAATCACTATATAGGGACCCAAGTGTTCACCCTCATGACCACAGTGTCATCGGTAAACTTGGACACTGCTGAGAACTCAGGGGTGAATGAATGCAGCCTGTGTGCACACAAACTCAGCCTGGAGCTAGAATTCACCTTTCAACAGCCAAAACAACACTGGGGTGGCTCAGGGGCAAGTCTCTGAACGTCCCAGTGTCCCAGCCAAAGCTTAGAACTAAACTCGATGAAATCTCTTTGAAGAGACCTGAATCTGTTAGAGTTTAAGAGGACCTGTTTGAGAGGTTCAGGTTTATATAGATGCATCCATGAAGGCTTGCTGCAACTCCTGTAATAGCTGCCTAATTTACAACACAAAGTGTGCAAAAGTCCAGGGGTCTCAATACTTTCTGAATACACTGCATAGGCATATTTGACCTTATTATAAATCCTATTTCAAAATTCCTCTAAATTTGCTGACTCATTTTTTGCAATTCACTTTGTCTGGAGCCACATTCCAGGTGGTGACTTCGCCAAAAAGCTGCCCATAGCAAACTACCTCAGTGCACTTACAGAAAGCTACGAAAAGTTTGTAGCCCTTTAGAATAATCAGGATTGGTGCATATATTGCTGCTTAAAACAATCAGATCATATACATCACCACAAAATCAAGCTCATTGAGGGAAATGATGTGGATCTCTAGAAATCTAGTTTAGTCATGGGGGGGAATCACTGTTTTTATTTTGCTCAGTTACGATTGTAGATTTTTCATCCTCCACTTGTACAAGTAGAAAAGCATGTTACAATCACCGCAAATTCTCATATGCATCTACGTGAAAAAAAATAAAATAAAATAAAAAGCAAGATCAATATTAGATAGCTGTACTTCAGAAATGTCACTTTTGCTTTGTGACTTAAAATTTATTTTCTGCATTATTTAGCACTCACTCACTCACTCGCTTTCTTAACCGCTTATCCAATTAGGGTCGCTGGGGCATGCTGAAGCCTATCCCAGCTTTTTTTCAATGGGCACAAGGCACACAGTAACACCCTGGACAGGGCGCCGGTCCATCACTGGGCAGACACATATATACACACACATCCATTCACCTATAGGGCAATTCAGTGTCTCCAGTTAACCTGACTGCATGTTTTTGGACTGTGGAAGGGAGCTCCCAGAAAAAACCCACGCAGACACGAGAAGAACATGCAAACTCTGCACAGAAAGGACCCGGACCAACCCGCCTGGGGATCGATCCCAGGACCTTCTTGTTGTGAGGCAACACAGAGCCATCATTTAGCAACAGATGCAACTAAATCACCAGAACTCAACTAGATGGGGTGTCCACGTAGATTTGGCTGAGGGGTGTTTGTTGTTAGATTAATTTACTTCTTTTTTTTTTTGCATTGTTCCCAATTAGTTGTATCCAATTACCCGATTGCATTATGCTTCCTGTCTACTGATGTTGATCTCCACCCTGGTTGAGGACAGCGAGACTGACACACGCCCCCTCCGACATGTGTGCAGTAGCCGACTGCACCTTTTCACCTGCATGATGCGAGTTCATATGCGGATCAGCTTTGTGTACGGAGAGCCACACCCTGATCAACGCATTATCCCTAGTCTCTGTTTTTGCGCCATCAATCAGCCAGCAGAGGTCGTAATTGCATCAGTTACGAGGTCCCGTCTGGCACCCCCCACAACAACAGCCAATCAGTGTTCGTGTAAGCGCCCAGGCTGCCGGATGGCAGAGTTGAGTTTTGAACCGACGAGTTTGAAATGTCTGATCTGGTGTGCTAGTGTGTTATACCGCTGCACCACTTGAGCGTTGTTAGATTCGGTTTAAGTGAAATTAACACTCCATCATCAATGGCACTGCATTGGTTTTTATACTTTAACACCAGATACTGTAATCATGCCACAAACACTTCTTTGTCACCTGCTGGTCTTTCTAGGTTTCGTCAGAACTGTCTTTGCACTGGTGGAAAATTTAGTAGATACAGCCGGCCATGTCTAAGAGGGAATGCCTGATGAGGAAAATACATCCTTGCAGCTGTAATTGTGACTCCTTCTATCTGGTCAAGGCACTGACACGAGTGGCAGAGGAATAGAGTGAGCATAAAGTGATAGTTTGTATGTGTTAGAGTTTTCTTAAAAAAAGCATTGGCTGGCGTATTTATTTATGTATTTATTAGGATTTTAACATGTTTTACACCCTTTGGTTACATGCATGACAGGACAGGTAGTTTACTGGTTACACAATGTTCATTAGTTCAAGTCTTTAATGTCAAACACAGCCATGGACAATCTTGTAGCTCTAATTCACTTCACTTGCATGTCTTTAGACTGTGGGAGGGAACCGGAGCACCCAGAATAAACCCACGCAGACACGGGGAGAACATGCAAACTCCACACAGAAAGGACCCAGACCGCTCCATCTGGGAATCGAAACCCAGGACCTTCTTGCTGCACTGTGCCACTGTGCCGCCCTCATTGGCTGGTGTAAAGACGTAAGGAAGTTGTGCAAGCTGCCAAAAGTGGGCATTGGAAATATCTAATACTGACACACCGCAAGGAAAAAAAAATGCTCAATGCCTGACTAGCCGTTTTTTAAGCTATGGAATTAAGATAAAATTCAGATCAATTAACATCTTAAACTCTTAAATAAACGTGCTTAAACTCAGAGCTGAAGCACTAATGAGTTTCTCTAATTAGCCCAGAAGGGCATAGTGTTAAAGCAGAATTTATTTGCTAATAAAGCTAGAATATCTGCATAAACAAATTAGCATAAGCAGAATCCCTGATGCACATTATAGGCAATAAGTGGCTAGCTACTAAATGCAATGTCAACCAAACTAGTGCTAAGAGCTCTTAACAACAAAAGAACATAGATTTGTACAATATAAAGTGCAGGGTATCACCGCAGTGCCCTTCAGTGCTAAATAAAGGTTGCAGAAATTTCATACAGATCCATGACAAACAGGGAATTTCAGACAAAGTAAATAAACGTAGTAGTATACTGCATCATTAAATATATAATGTCTCAAACAAGTCTAGGAAGCACCAGGCTCTGCTCCCTGTAAAGTGTGTGTGTGCGTGCATAAAAGACAGAATGCTTGAGTGTGTTGAAAGTCACAGACCCTTCTGATCCTCCCCTGCTTTAAAATGTCTGATTCTGAACTTTCTGTAGAGCAACCATTAAACATTTACAGGTACTTTAATAATGAATGGACCAGAAGAGGGGAGCTATGGCATTACCAAAAATGTTTAAAGCAAATCTGCCTACGCTATGGCAAATTCCAGAAAGACTACCATCAAATATTAATACTCCAGCCGCTCCCTGACGGCCCAGTATTGGGAAATTTGAATAGATTGGGACAGGCTCTGACAGAAATTATGTTGTTAAGTTACGAACAGTGACGCACTGCAGTTTCCCAGTATGGACGAAAAGGGATAACATTGCTGGCCATTTAAAGCGAAGGTAATGCTACAGGACAAGCATATTCAACATAATGCTAAATGCTGAAACATAATGTAATGAAACATAACATAATGAATGCATCTCATACATGTTGGAAGTTTGTATGTATTGTTTTGTGTGATGAAGAATAAAAAAATCAGTTAAAAAAAAAAAAAAAAAAAAGAGAACAGGTTGACGGATTAATTTTCTTCCCTTCTTTTTATTTATTTATTTATTTATTTATTTGCATTTTTCCCAATTTTTCTTCCCAATCTAGTCGGATACAATTAACCGACTACATCACGAATCCTCTCTACTGATGCTTATCCCCACTTCTGATTGAGGTGAGCGAGACTGTCACACGCCCCCTCCGACACGTGTGCAGTAGCCGACTGCATCTCTTAACCTGCGTGAGGCGAATTCATATGCAGTTCAGCTTTGTATACGGAGAGCCACGCCCTTTCCACATTATCCCTCGACTCCATCAACCAGCCAGCAGACGTCGTGATTGCGTCAGTTATGAGGTCCCTCTTCGGCTTCCCGCCCTGTATGAACGACAAGCCAGTCGTTGTTCATGTAGGCACCTAGCCCAGCCGGATGGCAGAGCTGAGTTTCGAACCGACAAGGTCAAAATGTCAGCTCTGGTGTGCTATAACATATGCATAACGTAATGCTAAATGCTGAAAATGTAAATGTAAATAATGCTAAGATAGATGGTTGATCATGCTGGCTAAATGGCAAGTAGCAATTACGGTACATTGTTCCTTCCGGGTTATCTGCGTAAAACTTGGACAGCTTGTGACAGGATCTCCAAATAGTTTGCTCTTACAACACCGATGGGACGCACTAAAGTCGCCATTCGTATAAGGCAAGTTGATATGTTGTCAGCTGTGAACCCAGCAATCACACTTAGTGCAGATTAAAACGACCAGTTCGAGACAAAATAAGAGTGGTGATTTCAGGCTGCTTTCAAGAAAACACATAACAACTGGAAATATGAAAGGGAGACATTTGCTTATGGTCCCTGGCTTCATCGTTTAGCTGATTGAATATCTTAGACATATAGACCCTAGAAGCTACATGTTGAAATCTCTTTTGTATGAGCTATTCTATAGATGATAAATGGTAATTAACGTACTAGAACTCACGTGTGCAACTTCGATTGCTGCTTTGTGTAATATAAATGATTAAATAACTGTAAATAAGGCACCCAGCTGGCACAGCGGGATATTCCGCTAGCACACCAGCGCCGAGATTCCGAACTCCTCGGTTCGAAACTGAGTGCTGGGCGCCATCCAAAGGCATAATTGGCAGTGCCTGCAGCAGACACGGTTCTGCTAGGGCGGGATACCCGGACTATGTGGGTGGAGTCTTCAAACGCTGTGTAAGGACCCTAATTGGCAGATAGAATGGCACCTGTGCAGAGTGCATAGGTGAAAAAAGGTTCCGCAAAGGGCTGCAGGCAGGTCCAGAGGAGGAATGAGCAGCAATATACCCGTCCTCAACTGCAATCAGGAATCCCCCAGCAGCGGAAGATAAATTAACTACGCTAAATTGGAAGAAAATGCATAAATAAAATAGAAAAATATGCAAATAATAGATTCAAATACTATATAAATCTATTATCAATATAAATGTATTTATTTAATTATGTTTAATAATTTATTTAATTTATTTAATATGACTATATTATATTATTATAATAGATGCTTTGGTACTTTTTATCTGGTAGTTTGGTCGTTTTTAATCTGCTTTCTTATGAATGTATGTACTCTTGCAGAGTTCTCAGCTTGCACTAACTCTTTCTTTAATTCTTCATACACAACACATACAGGTAACTGTAATTCTCTAAAACTTCGTCCCTCATATGTGACAGAAGATGGTCCACTATTTAACATCGGATTAAACCTGCTCTCCCATCAACCTTCACGCCTTACCAAGTACTCTAATGGCAACACATGAAGGGTCTTCATGTAATATTAATCAAATAAATGCAGGGGGGAAATCCAGGGCAGGGTGGAGTTCATCTGTCCTGGCCTTTATAGCAAGGGGGAATGGTCATCTGAAGGTTACATTTACCTATTAATGATGGAATAAGCTCTAAGGCAGAAATAGCATGAAGTAGCAGAATTCCAGTGTGTATAAGAGACAGTAAGAGACAGTAAGAGACAGCATTAAATCTCATAAAAATAGAAAAAAAAATAAACATTCCAAACTTTTTTTGGAACTACCACCTGCCACATCTTAAACACAACTTTTATTCATCATACACTAGGTTTAATACAGTAGTACCTTGAAACTCAACGTCAATTGGTTCTGGGACTGGGGTTGAGTTTAAAAGGCGTTGAGTTTCAAGGTATTTTTTCCCATAAGGATGTATGGAAAACCTGTTAATGTGTTCCATGGTCTTGTGGACGTGCATATATTTTGGGCATATGTAAAATAATGGGGTTGTTTTTGACACACACTGAAAATGACACAAATATAACATAAAAGCAGCTCAGGTGGCGCAGCTGTAAAGTACGCTAGCTCACCAGAGTTGGGGTTTCGAATACATCGTATCGAATCTCGGCTCTGTCTTTCCGACTGGGCTGGGCGGCTGCATGAACAACGATTGGCTGTTGTTCAGGGTTAGACGGTAAGAAAGTCAGATCATAGGTCCTCAATAACTGGTGCGAGTGCGGCCCCTGCTGGCTGACTGATGGCGCCTACACAGGGCTGAGGAATAATGCTGGTGGGGGGTGTGGCCCTCCATACACCGTGCCCGTCAAGTGTATGAACTCGACTCGTGCAGGTGAAAAATGCACTATCTGTACTGACTGTGCGTACCGGAGGGGGTGCATGTCAGTTGAGAGGCGTCCTCAGTCAGCGGTGAAGGGTCGAATCAGTATAGAGGATGCAATCAGGGTAATTGGACACGACTAAACTGGGGGATAAGGGGAGAAAAAAAAAATATATATATATATATAATATATAAAAAATATATATAAATCATAAATACATGGAAATAAAAAGCTGATTCTTACAATTTCTCAGAACCCTGAGCTGTAACACAAGTTTAAAAGTGAAACAGAAGGAAAATCCAGCTAAACACAGATACACGCTTTCAGAGTGAATCTGATGGTTACTGCACACAAATGCAGATACGTCTCATATGCACACTTTGATGACGTATTATTAAAGAGCAGCCAATTCAACATCTGAATGTTAGATAAACTCGAGAACAAATAGGAAACTGACATGGACATATGGACAATGTACAAACTCCTCACAGACTGAAGGTAAGGATTGTTGCTGAAATCTTGACAGGAGATGACAGAAGAATTGGCTTGGTGTTTAGAAAAGCACAATGAACACGTTATACTAATACTGGTCTTGTTTTTTTGGTAGAAGGGTAGCAGCCCTTACCTGTCCTGGTCTTGGAGTTGGTCAGTATCTCCTGTAGTCTTTCCTGCAGCTTGTCTGCTCTTTTGCGCTCTAGATGGAGCTGTCGCTTCAAGTCTTTAAGCTGTAAGATACGGTTTTAATCAGGGAGACAAAACAAATCAGCATTATTTAAAATGTAGTTCATATTTAAGCAATAGAACACGAGAGGGAGTGTGTTATCGCGAATAACATCACAGCTGTGATTTGGTCGCAGGCACGAACCGAAGGCGAGTGCCGTAGATCATCACAGCCGTGATGTTATTCGCGATAACACACGACCTCGAGTGTTCTATTGCTTTTATACAACAGTTTTTACAAAATAAAGAAAGAAAATAAATCAAAGAAGCCCTGAATTTCATATTAAATATGCTTTAATATTGACAATACCTTCCACAACTAATATAAAGTTTAACACTACAAAGCAGACATCCCAAGTTGCAAAAACTCATTTCAGGGAGGTAAGAACAAGAAGAAGAAGAAGGCAAGAACCTCCGAAGGGAAAAAAAGAAATAAAAAAACCTCTCGCACACACCAATGGATATGGATGAAAACAGAACTACTAGGAGCTGCTAACTGGCTTAACTAACTGTTCGCGTTACAAACACATTAATGTTCCCTAAATAGTGCACTAGATTGTGTATCAGATCATGTATATATGTTCCCTACATAGTGCACTAGATAGTGAATTAGACAATTGGTTATGTTCCCTACACAGTGCGCTAGATTGTGTATCAGATAACGGATTTAAAACGTGATCGGGAATAAAGTCTGTGTCGCCTGCGTGCGCGTTCGTGTGCATGAAGCTTGACGTTAATGGCAACGCGTCAGCGGAGTAATACAGTTGTGGTGTGAAAAGACCGTGCTGCTATCACGAATATCAGCACGTTTAGAACGCTTCTCAACCAATCAGATTGTAAGGTCGGAACTACCTGTTGTATAATTGCATTCATTACTTTAACATGCAATCTTAGGAACAGTGACATACAAAATGCTGAAAGTGTAGCACTCACAAACTAAGTCTACACATTTAAATTTAAATCTATAAGTCCTTAAGTAGGCAGTGATTAAACACAAGAACTAGGTTTGGTTGTGTGCTCGTACATTCTGATTATTTGTGAAACCAGTTGTTTTGCTGCTCATATAGACTTTGATATATTTATAGACGGATGCTCTCTCAGAGCAAATAAAAGGATGTCTTTTATCACATTATCGTGTGAACAATACGTGCAGAACTATCTGAATTGAAGTCCAGATCAGACACTCACACACTCACATCTCACCTCAAACTGAACCTCAACTCATTAAAGCAATGAAAATCTACACTTTGCTTCCGGCCTTGGATGCTTATGGATTTTTTATTGGATTAATTGGATAGTGGGTTGAAAGTGTTAGATAATTACAGCTGATATGTTACTGAAAAGAAAGGAATAAATAGCACTGGGTTTTATTTATTTATTTAGATGTTTTATGCCCTGCTTACACAGTGATTACATTCACAAATAGAGTTAGTTAAATTAGGTTGCTTCTTTAATGTGCTAGGTTTGGTCATATACAGATAGAAGTATGTTTGTCAGACATAATGTCATAGTTTTGGTGGTACTGTATCAGCATAATCCTAATTTGCCAAAAATCTAATGTGCCTGGAAAGAAGTGGCTTTTTTTTTCTTTTTTTGGCTGCACCCATACAGCGGATCATTCTGGTACTCATACTAGACTTTCCACTGTTTTACACTAGATGCCTTTCCTGATGTAACCCCTCTTTTTTTATCTGGACTAGGAACCCGAACTGCTGAGAGTGCCACTGAGATTTAAATCCTGAATCTCAGCGGTAGTAAGATAGTGTGTTTTACTGCTGCACTGAAGCCCTAGAACTAAAAAGTCAAATATCTAAATTAGGGCTGGCACCAATCCGATACTCAAATCACTGGATCAGATATCGGAAGGAAAAAAATGTGTAATCCGATCCGATACTGATGATGTTTCCACCCCCATGCTTCACAGTAGGTATGGTGTTCTTGGGTTTTTCTTCTTCCTCCAAACACGACGAGTTGAGTTTTTACCAAAAAGTTCCATTTTGGTTTCATCTGACCACATGATATTCTCCCAATCCTCTTCTGGATCATCCATATGCTCTCTGGCAAACTTCAGACGGGCCTGGACATGTACTGGCTTAAGCAGGGGGACACGCCTGACACTGCAGGATTTGAGTCCCTCTCGGCGTAGTGTGTTACTGATGGTAGCCTTTGTTACTTTGGTCCCAGCTCTCTGCAGGTCATTCATCAGGTCCCTCCGTGTAGTTCTGGGATTTTTGCTCACCGTTCTCATGATCATTTTGACCCCACGGGATGAGATCTTGCGTGGGGCCCCAGATCGAGGGAGATTATCAATGGTCTTGCATGTCTTCCATTTTCTTACAATTGCTCCCACAGTTGATTTATTCACACCAACCTGCTTGCCTATTGTAGATTCACTCTTCCCAGCCTGGTGCAGGTCTACAATTTTCTTCCTGGTGTCCTTCGACAGCTCTTTGGTCTTGGCCATGGTTGAGTTTGGAGTCTGACTGTTTGAGGCTGTGGACAGGTGTCTTTTATACAGATAACGAGGTCAAACAGGTGCCATTAATACAGGTAACGAGTGGAGGACAGAAGAGCTTCTTAAAGAAGAAGTTACAGGTCTGTGAGAGACAGAAATCTTGCTTGTTTGTGGGTGACCAAATACTTATTTTCCACCATAATTTACAAATAAATTCTTTAAAAATCCTACAATGTGATTTCCTGGATTTTCTTTTCCTCATTTAGTTGAAGTGTACCTATGATGAAAATTACAAACCTCTCTCATCTTTCTAAGTAGGAGAACCTGCACAATCAGTGGCTGACTAAATACTTTTTGGCCCCACAGTAAATAAACTTAGCAACCATACCACCTTTGTAATAAATGTATTGCTTCTTAATTGTATGCACCATCATCAGCAGCAATAACTGCAAATGTAAGTCTCCTTTAATTCTTTCACACGTGTGGAAAAATTTCATCCCTCTTTTTTGCAGAACTGTTTAAATTAAATGCACAAGCTAAACTAAAAGCACACAAATCAAAACTTATTTAAAAACTGCATTATGCCTCGGAATAACTGAATGTCATTAG
The DNA here is from genome assembly GCF_030014385.1 of Trichomycterus rosablanca. Classification (NCBI taxonomy): domain Eukaryota; kingdom Metazoa; phylum Chordata; class Actinopteri; order Siluriformes; family Trichomycteridae; genus Trichomycterus; species Trichomycterus rosablanca. The sequence goes on along the minus strand of NC_085994.1, from coordinate 32,322,510 downwards.
TTCAAGATTAAGTATCCTGTTAGAGGAGCAGAAAAGCAATTACCTGTGTTTAAATTCACTTTCTGGGAATCCAGAAAGATGGAAAGTCCTGACTCATCAGAGTTAAAGTGTTTGTGTGTGTGTGTGTGTGTGTGTGTGTGTGTGTGTGAGAGAGAGAGAGAGAGAGAGAGAGAGCAAGAGAGACAGAGGGGAGAGAGAGAGAAATACAGGGGGAATAAATAAGCCCACTTACTGCTGAACTGCCTTTCTTCTCCAGAATCTTCTGTTCATCTACGGTGTCTCTTATCTCCTACGCAACACACACAGGTCAGTGCTAACAAATCATGTAATGATTGAACTAATGAAACACCAACGTTTTGCAGCACTGACAATGTTGCATCATCCCCAAGGAGTCTCCTCCAGCAGATGTGACTCAGACTGCATTACAGGTCACTTCATAAGAAAGCCATACTAATACTGAGTAGGACCCCGTCACAAAACCATATTGTGGCATCAATCCCAGAGTAAAACTAGCTTTGCCAGTTGTACATTCATAATGGGAATCATTGGGTCTGTCCGAATTTTACGTCATCCTACATACGCTCCAGAGAAAAGGCTGTCCGAATTCTAAGATACCTTAAAGTGCCTTTTTTCAAAGCTATAAACTGACAGAATAAGGGGGCATCCAATGCTTCCTTAGCAGTGAAAGCAATCCCAGCATTCTGTGCGGCACAACAATTCTCACAAACATTTCAATTATGGTAGACAAATGCGGAGCAACAAAAGGAGTTATTTTAAATGTAAATAACTGCTCATTGCTTTGTATAAAGTAGGGCTGTTGTTAATCACGTTAACAAACACGATTAATGCGTGAAAATTTTAATCGAGATTAAAAAAATTTATCGAGAATAAACTTTTTACTCAAACGATTTTTTTGGGCTATGTTTGTGTCACTTTAAACATATGTCACTGTGGTAATTTGCGCTGCTTTAACACAGCAACATAGTGTTTATACTAGAGATGGAAGGATCGATCGGCTATGTATCGAAATCGGCCGATTTTTTATCAAAATATGTGATCGGCCGATATTTCCTAAATTCAGCAGATCCGATCGCGTACTATATAAAGATCACCTCCATGTTAAGCTTAACAGCTCAGTGGATTGATCCAGACTTTGAGCTACAAAGCGCCAACCATCGCATCACCATTCATCAACCATCGCATTTCACAAGCTAAAATAACATAATTAACGTTGCGCATCATACATACGATGCAATTTTGCTGATTGAAAAACTTACTTTAAAAAGATAATTCAACCCGTTCCCATCTGAGTCGATTCTATGAGCACATGATATAAATTCGTGGTTCACTTTGGTAAATCGTAAACCGTTCTAGCTTTTGATGTAGATGAGAACGGAAAACGTTACAGAGCCAATCAGAGGCAAAGGTTTATTAATTACTAAATTCGTTAGTTCAGGATCATCTGCTCTGACTGACAGAAAACTTTTAGCTCCACAGGCAGAACGAGTCTGACTCGGTTACCGCTCTGTGGTAATAGCAGTTTAATTAAGCTTTTTAATGTAAGAGAGTCACACAGAATGTTCTGTAGTAGTTGGTGTTTATTTAAAACCACGACATTTAATTAATAACAGTAAACACGGAGAGATAACTGAGAAGAGAAACTTACGCTTCGCATAAAATGAACCGACTCCTGAATCACTTATATCGATACTGTGAACAGAGCGTCTCTCTTAAAGACACACACACGCCGTTGCTTTTGTCACCGGTTTATCTTCACTGTTAGGGTCAGTATTTTTAAGTTTTTTTCAGACTGAACTGGATAACATTAAACCTGCGTGTGTGTGTGTGTGTGTGTGTGTGTGGTCAGTTAGACTAATGAAATATGTCTCCTGTGGGTGAAAAAATAAATTGCTTTAGTTTTAGAAGTGACATTCCCCCCCCCCGATCGAAATCGACTATCGGACAATCGCCCTGAAAGGAGATCGGAGATCGAAATCGGTGCCAAAAACCCCGATCGGTACATCTCTAGTTTATACTGTAGCGATAATACCGGTCATGAGTTACAAATTACTCCAGCTCCTGCTGCTACATATTGAGAAATGTAGCGTGTTTTTGAATAATAATTTTGGTTTTCAAAAAGCGTGAGAAATCATCACTAGACAAAATCACAGTTATCAATTGATGCTTTAATATCATCTTTGGTCAGAGCCGCCTTTGTCTCATCGAGTGTCTGCGCGCACAGATATGGGTTACAGGCAAAATGAGCTCAGACAACTTTATTTCAAATGAATTTGGCTGGAAAGCCCATGGACTGTACACGTCGTGGGAATATTACAAACACTGGTGTTAAATAGATCGCAATGGACTTTAGACGCTTTAACATAGTTAACGATGTGGGTCGACATGACGTTATACGTGTTGCATATAGAAATGGTTCATTGTAGTACCCTGAGCGCCTGTTTTCAGTGGCAGGGTTATGAATGGGTAAAGATCCTCACTTTTGTCAGATAATGTGAAGACTTGTCATTTTAAATAACTGGCTGAAAGATGGGTAGCTGTAGATAGATGGGTAGATGGGTAACTCTATAAAGGCATTGACTGGCTTTCCAAAAATGATTTAAATTTAATAATTTTACCATAATTTTATTTTTTTTATTGCTAAACATTTCCTTGCAATAAAAATGTGCAGAACTGTTCAAATTTTGCTTAGTTATTTTTGCAGTCGATTGATCACGATTAATTTGGCTCTTTAATCGCGATTAATCTCAATTAAAAAATTCTGTGTGACAGCCCTAATATACAAGTGTAATTTATTTACAAATCTGGGACAGTTTAATTGTTTTTAGTACATGGAGGGAGATGTTAGTTGGCATGCCAGCTTTTGTTTGAATGGCCTGAGGCTGACAGTGTTAGCTTAGTAAGTAAAACTGTGGTGACATAATCGCTGTCTAAATAGTGTGTCTTAATAATCTGCTTTATAAGTTTGAAGTCTTATTAGAATTCTCTCTACTAAGGCAGCTGTCTAGGTAGGCAGTAAGCAGCTCACTGTAGGTTTTCGGACAGACTCATTGTGTCACATCTTAAAGGTGCTTTATTGGATTCAGATCTGATGACCAGAGAGAACACTGAAATACACTAAATTCACTGTCCTGTAAACAATAGCATATTAAGCACTTATGCTTTATGGCATTCTATTAGGGGCTCCAATGTGTGGCAAAAAAACCCCCACATTTTTACATTGTTACACCACCACTACCAGCCAGAAGTGTTGGCGCAAGGTAAGCTGGGTCCATGTACTGCATTTGTGCTGTTTATGCCACCATGCTCCAATCTATGCGTCACAGCAGAAATCAAGATTTATTAGACCAAGTGACCAAGTTTTTCAGAGCAACGTTTGCTCATTTGTGCATTTTAAATGTTCTGGTCATTTGTCTCCGACCATAGCAAATCAGCAGTTTCTGACATACTCAAACCAGCCCATCTGTATCCAACAGGCATGCCAGGATTGGAACTGTGTAGTGAGTGCTGACCGACTGCAAGTAATAACTAAATGCAGCTATTGTAATTTAAAAACAGCAGCTTACCGTTGGAAAACCGTTGGAAAATGTCACTCTGGCGGTCACTGAGCTTAATGTAGTGCTACCCATTCTTATGCCAATAATTATCTATGCAGATTGCATGGCTGTATACTTTATTTGATGCACCTGTAAGGGTTTGGTGAAGCTGAAACCGCCAAAATGGTCACAGTGTATGTACACATTGTTGTGCTTCAAACTATGTAGTGTATATGCATGGAAGAACCTGACAAACAAGATTTCTTTTTGGTACCTGTTTGAGTTTAACGATGGTGTTATTAAGATCCTCTCTTTCTTTTTCCATACTGGTGATCTGTTCTTTCACAGCATTCATCTCACTTGCTTTCTCCTGCACAAATAAAAACACATACGTGATCGTTTCCGGACCACCTCAGAAAAGCACTCATTCGATATAAACTCCGCCAGTTATTAAACTGAAAAGCTACTGAAGTGGGATATTCAGCAATTACACGTGTGCTCTTAGGGACGAAGAACATTGGCTCTGATAAACCAGCTGTTGCGCAACAATTAAAGTAAACACAATTTGAAGTCGCTGATTAGGGAGGTTATGTTCGTCCTGGGGTTCTGAGGTGCTTCGATAGCACTGAATCCCAGCAGTAAAGGGCTAGCGCAGTTTACCACTGTGATCCAGGGTTCAAATACCTAAATCCCAGGTTCAAATACCGGTGACTATGTCTGGGGAAATATTGGGGGGTGGTAAATGCCCCGCGATGGATTGGCACCCTGCCTGAGGTGTGTTACTGCATTGGGCCCAGTGATCCTGTGGAACCATGACCCCTACCAGGATAAAGCAGTGGTACAACATGAAAATGAATAAATGCATTAATTTCCTACTAGAGTAAATATATTTCATTTATACTGTTTTCATTATAGAGTCTGTCAAGGGTTTTGACAAACACTAATGATATAGAAATGTGTGGTATTAGTAGTGGAGTACAGCAGTGTTGTTGGGATTTTTTACATACTGTATGGATCAATAGTAGAAGGAAAATAGAGCTCCAAGCAAAAACATAAAGCCAACAGAATCTTATGATCAACAGCTCTTCACTAAAAACTGACACACGCTTAATAAAATAAGTTTTAGTCTTAAACTGTAATCTTACAACATGTGCCAGTGTTGGGGTGGTAAAAATGACACAGGAAATGTAGTAGGAAACTGGAAATGATTAATTTGGGAGGAAAAAGGGAGAGGAGATATAACATTAAAAACATTAAATGAATAAAGAAAATGCTTTGGACAGGGTGCCAATCCACTGCAGGACTTTGACCATCCCTCCCCCATAGACACAGTCAATCAAGTCTGTGTGTACACCCGGCCAGTTGGTTAGCATAATAGACCAATGCGCCACCCAAGCACCTTAACTTCCATTTTCACACAATAAAATTCAATTTGCCATATTATTGGCTATCAATCTAAAAACAGGTGAAGCATCAGTAATGTTTTGATATCGGTCAGCTTCTTAGCAAGAAGTCACAAGGTGCATACAGCAGATTTAGAAAGTATTCAGACTCCTTGCACACTTACACTTAACTTTCCTGCTTATCCATCTACCTACAGAGGTATTTTGGAGATGGGGTTAAATCCCCCATTCTACCTCAAATACAAGCCCTGCTTATCCATCAATCTACGAAGGTATTGGTGGTGGTGTTAAATCCCCCATCATAACTCAAATACAAGTTATCCGTGAGAATACAGGGTTTCACAAAGGTATTTATGTGCTGTCATATTCCCTATAATAACTACAGGAAACGAAACAGGTTAAAATCCTGCACTAATTAATGTCTTGCTCCCAATCCGTCTTGCCTTCCCGAACAGCATGATGAGCTTAAAATCCTGAGACACCAGTGACAGGCTGATTTACAAATAATTCCTTTTTTATTCACTTTTTAATCAATCATTTCTTTTAATTAGACTGATTAATTTAATTTGAATTATTGTGCCATTTTCTGTCCTGTAAAGCACTTTGAACTGCTGCTGTCTGAAACGTGCTATAAAAATGATGATGATGATTATTACAACACCTAATCACCCATAATGAAGTGAAAACATATTTAGGTTTTTTGAAAATAATCATAAACTGAAATTCTGAATTGGGTAGCACTGTCGCCTCACGGCAAGAAGGTCCTGGGTTCGATCCCCAGGTGAAGCGGTCCGGGTTCTTCCCGTACGAAGTTTGCATGTTTCCTCCGGGAGCTCTGGTTTCCTCCCACAGTCCAAAAACATGCAGTCAGGTAAATTGGAGACACTGAATTGCCCTATAGATGAATGGGTGTGTGTGTATGTGTGTCTGCCCTGCGACAGACTGGCGCTCCGTCCAGGGTGTTACTGTGTGCCTTGCGCCCATTGAAAAGCTGGGATAGGCTCCAGCACTATCACGACCCCCCCGGCGACCTTAATTGGATAAGCGGTTATGAAAGTGAGTGAGTGACGAGTGAATAAGAATTTCACTCATTCATTCAACTCATTGAAGAAGCCACTTTGAATACAATAACAAGTCTTCTTTGATAAGTCTCTATATGCTTTGCAAACCTGGATTTAGGTTATCCCACTCTTTAAGGTCTATCAGATTGAATGGCAAGCATCTGATATCTAATAAGGTCAAAAGTCTAAAAGACTAAAAGTTTAAAGACTTGCAATTGTTTTGGTTGTATAAGTAATTGAGTAAACTTCAAGTAATTGATATGCCGAAAGGAAAAATGCAGCCGTCTTTTAAGTCTGCATGCACTCTGGATGGTATTTTTTCAAGAATGTTCCTGAATGTGGCTTCATACAACCGTCTCCTATCCCTGTCACTGAGAAGCACCTCCACATTATGATGCTGCCACCACTATGTTTAACTATAGGGATGGTAATAGCCAGATGTACAATGCTTGTTTTTTGGCAGGCAATCTTGGCCAATTTTTGTCTCACCATACCAGATAATTCTTGTCCTTATGAGTCCTTCACACGCTGTTTATAAAGCTACAAGGGCCAGAACTGACAGCTCAAACTCATGAGTCCGAATCTAAGCACTGCTACCTGCAGGCTGAAAACCTAAATGGACAATAATTGGCTTGTCCAGGGGTGGAAATGCTGGAGGGGATTCCTAATAACTGCCGCTGTTAAGACCTGGTGGCCGATCGATGGCACCTGCTGGGGGATAATGGAGATTGGTGCGTGACTCTCTGTATACTATACAGATTCCCCTATGAACCCTTTGTGCAGGTGAAAAGAAGCATTCAGCTACTGCACACATATCGGAAAGGGTGTGCTGGTCACAGCCCTCTTCAGTCAGGAGTAAAGCGGTGAAATGCTATCAGGTAACTAGATAGACTAAGAGGGAAAAAAGAAAGCTACAAGTGGGTTGTGCTTTTACTTTAACAATGGCTTTAGACTTGCCACCTTGCCATAAATACTTATAGGTGATTAAGTGTAGCATAAAAGGTAGAAATTGCTGTTATATTCATTTACAAATCTGTTTATACAACACAGGTGAAGTCAAGAATCCACTGTAGACTTCATCCACAACTTCATTACTTTATGTTTACCAAAGTCGGCAAGTTAAAAACAGGAGTGTGGGAAAAGGTCTGTAAATACACACTTTACCTCAAGTTTAAGAGTTTGATCTTTCTGCAGTCTCTGAATCTCATCTGTATGTTCCAATTTATTTTTTTCCATAGTCTCCTGTTGAAACACAGACACAGAAACACATGATCGATCCAGGAAGGAGACAAAAAACATCTGAAGCATTAGCATCACGTAACCAACTACAACAGCAACACTGACATCCAGTGGTCAACCATTCCAAGGTATCCTTACAAAGACAAGAAATGCCATCGCAGTAATGGGAAATACTACAGATGGCATTATGAAACACAAACTAGAACTTTCAAAAGTATAATGCATGATCATATATCATACATTTTAGCATTTGATTGAGTTGGATTGATTTATGATATTTATTTAAATTAATATTTCATTTTTTATACCTACAGCAAAATGATGTCATGTGATCACTGTCACATAGTAAACACTAGAGATGCACGAGTACCGATACTGGTATCGGGTATTTGCCCGATACCGCGCTCATTAACTTGTACTCGTACTCGCAAACGAGGCTCCGATACTAAACATCCGATACCGTGCGCCTAGTGCACGTTGCTGCGTTAAGCTACCCAACAACTCGATCCGACCGGCTTGCTGACCGCTCGGCGACTGGATCAAGTTTTCTAGCGCGTCAGATATCTGATCCGAGTTGTGCGACTGGGAATGAGTGACATGTCGAACCGCCAATGAGAACGCAGGATACAGCGTGAGGGGAAACGCAGAAGAGGAGTGTAAACAGGTGGGACAGGGGCTTAATTAATATAGTTTATATCAGAAAACACCGGCTCACGCAAGTTTTACAGTATTTCTGATTTGATCGTCCTCTACAAAACGTAACACCCACGCTGCATTGAAAAATTATTAGTTAACCTCCAGCTCACTATAGAACAATCCATACTGTTCGTGTTGCCAAATCCACTCAGATTCATTTATTTTTCCTCTTTGATTTTACGCCTTTTGATTTTGCACATCAGCGCACAAACACTTTGATCGCTCGCTACTTCTTGACGTGCATTTTTGCACGTGGTATCATTAAACCCCTCGTCACTTCTCACGTGTGTTTTTGTAAAAGAAAAAGGAAAAAAAAGGGAGACCAGAGAAGCTCGCCTGCGATTCCAGTTGGTGATGGATCGTGTAGTGTGAAACCCCCTATCGCCGGTCAGTCGTGTAGTGTGAACTGTACAGCGACCTGACCACTTGGAAAGTCGTGTAGTGTGAACTTGGCATTAGCGATTGAGAGCCGAGTTTTGATCGCCGAGCCCGAAAATCAGGGCAAAAATCGTGTAGTGTGAACTAGGCATAAGTGTAAGCGCTCGGCGACCGGATCGAGTTTTCTAGCATGTCAGATATCCGATCCAATAGGTATCGGCAAGTACAAAAATACACGTACTTGTACTTGGTTGGGAAAAAAATGGTATCGATGCATCCCTAGTAAACACTAACATTTAAATCTGAGATTTTTAGCAACCAAATATGGTGCTCAGGTGGCATAGCGGTAAAACACATTAGCCCACCACCGCTGAGATTTCGAGCACTCTGATAGGAATCTTAGCTCTGCTATCAGGGTGCCTACATTGTCTTGAGTCGGAGGGAGGGCAGGACAAAGGGTTTTCTCATTACTGCTGCAATTGCGAGTTCTGTCGAATGGTCGATAGTGTCTGCGCAGAGAGGGGTAATAATGAAGATACTGATCCCTGTGGAAACATGCCTTGTGCGGGTAAAAAGAAGTGGTTGGCTACTGCACACATGTCGGGGGGGCTTTTATGTATGGCCCTCCTCGGTCAGGGTGGGAGATCTGCTGGCTCATAGCAGGTTCTGCTTGCTCATAGACTGTGTCTGCACAGAGACTGGGAATAATGTAGATCAGTGCGTGACTCTTAGTGCGCGAGACTGATTCCTGTGGGAACGTGCCATGTGCAGGTAAAAGGGAGTGGTTGGCTACTGCACGTGTCGGAGGTACGGCCCTTGTCGGTCAGGGTGGGGACTCTGCAGCAGTAGAGAAGATAGAACTGCATAATTGAATCCGACTAGATTGGAAAAATGAACTAACACTGAACTAAAACTTTTAGTAGTATTTTGACAGCACTAACTAGCACACACACATACCTCAGCCTCCTGAAGTCTGCGTTCAAACCAGCCCTTGGTGCCCTCCATGGACTGGACCTGAGCCTGGAGCTCTTCCACACTCTGCTGTAGACCCTCCAGCTCTTTAGTGCGAGCCTACAACACACAGGATCCCAGACACAAGAACAGATTTACATCAAATACCACTCTCTTGTACTACATCCTTTTAATTCCTCTCCCACTGCGCATTGTTTATTTTAAGCTGTTACCCTTCTAATCTCCCCCACTTTAAAATCTCTTTAACTCTTAGCGCAGGGTGTGATCAAAGTTATAAACAGAATTGCTTCCTTTGTTCTGTTAACAATGTTCCTGAAAAAACGAATTCGGTATTTTTAAAGTAAATGGTATTTAATATAATTGTTATTGGGCCCTCGGGCGGCACAGCCATCTAATCCATGAGCCTGGTATCTCAAGTTCAAGATTCAAGAGTTTTGTAGTTACACTGTACAATGAAATTCTTACTTTGTTCGTCCTCCAAACGTCAAAGTATTATACATAAAAACAAAAATTAAACTAACACAATAGAAAACTTAGTATAAAAACTTTTTAAATATAAACTTAAACTATAAAAACTTTTATATACAATGAGTAAAAATAGAAATAAAAGTAAACTAAGGTGGTAAAAAAAGGCACATAGCAGCAGTTGTTTAAGGTGCAGAAAAATTGTGCAATGTTTAATAATATAGCAGCATTTTAAGTTATTTTAAGTAACTTTTAAGTTGTTTGAGTTGTTTTAAGGTACAAATATGCATAGCAGCAGTCATACCTTTATGCAGCAGTTAGATACCTTAAGTTAGAGCCTTTGCAGTGCTGTAAAGTACTTATTACAATAACATGCTAAACACCCGGTCACACCAGAAACTTACCGCTCACATTGCTTTGATAAAACTTTAACTTAACATTTTAGCCATACCTTACATGTACGTTTTTAAACAAGTTATGAATTTAGTTTGGATTTGCAGGCTTTATTATTTATCAGGATTTTAATGTCATGTTTTACACACTATGGTTACATTCATGACAGGACAGGTAGTTACTGGTTACACAAGATTCATCAGTGCAAGTATTTGATGTCAAACACAGTCATGGATGATTTTGTATCTCCAAGTCATCTCACTTGCATGTCTTGACTGTGAGGAAACAGGAGCTCCTGGAAAAAAAAAATCCACACAGACACGAGGAGAACATGCAAATTCCACACAGAACCGGACTGCTCCACCTGGGAATCGAACCCAGGACCTTCTTGCTGCGAAGCGACAGTGCTACCCACCGAGTCACCGTGCCACCCTTGCTAAATTCTAAATGCGATGTAAAGTCCCAAAAAAAAAGTACATGGACACAAAGTTTTATACGCTTGGTGACTGTAAGCAGTTTACCTGACCTTTGAAGCATTGTAGACTAATTCAAAAGCAAGTAAATAATAAAGTACAAGCATGTGTTCAAACTAATTCAGACGCTGACACCGGCTGGTCGATAGAACCGCTGAGATTTGAACATGGATCTCTGGTTCCCATAACAATGTATTGTACATTAGTGTATAACGGTAATACATCATAGCTGGTGGCACTTGGGTGGCACAGCGGTAAATTTTACTTGCCCAAGCGTATATCAGTGTAACATAAATATAACAGGCCAACACAGTGGAGTAGGTGTGCTCTTAATTGCAGATGGGAATTTGTAGGTCAAAGTTCAACAAAATGAAACTCTAACCCAAAATTCTATTTTTTTTTGTTTTGGTGCAGGTCATTAAGGTTTCTCTTCCCCAAACTCATTAACTTTGTATTTATGGACCACACTTTGCACACAGGGGCACAGTAATGCTGGACCAGCAAAGGGCCTTCTTTAAATCGTTGCCCCAAAGTCGGAAGCAACTAAATTGTGTTATTTTTATATTGTTTTTGTTGAGTTTCTTTAACTGTTATGGGTATACTTGGAACACCTAAACCAGGCATGTCCAAAGTCCGGCCCGCGGGTATACAGCCCGCACCTTCTGTCTCAAATTACATTACTTGTGGCCCGCCAGCACAGTCAAACAGAAAAAATTATAAATTATCGTCGCTGTCTGATTAAAAATACTTTTAGCGGTTTTCACTTTTTTTTTTTACGTGTTGATTTGTGGGTATAAATCTGTCTGTCCATAGCAGCGAATAACAAAATGATTAATGAAAAGATGAATAAAATGCACTCTTTAACGAGTATCTTCATTGGCTGCTAGACCTGTCCATCAAACCGCATATCTCCGCCTCCTTCCACTCCGGTACCGTTTGAGAAAGAAGTGAAACTCGTTTGCTGCGTGATGTTTCATCTCTACAGTTTATTCAGGTTATTCAATCACATGGTTGTAAACATGATTTATATTTGTGATGTTTGTAGTTTTTTAAAAACACATTTGTATCTGATATTTATATGGATTAAGCGTTTACATGGACTATATTAATTAACACAATGTAACTTTTATATAGCTACAGTCAATAACTTGATTTACAGTAATAAAGTAATTTATTTAATAATATTTTTACTAATTAATTACTAATTTATTTAGTAATAAGTAATATTGTCTGGTAACTTGACTGTTTCAGGTATTTATAGGTATTTAAATGGTAATTTAGAACAGTATATCCCAGTCATGTTTCTGCACAACACAGTATTAAAATGTTCTTAATAGATCTATGAAATAATCGTATCTGTGTTTTGATGCTTTATTGATGCACAATATTAGATCAAAATATTTTGAAAAGCATGATTTCTGAGTTAGCCAGATAACTTAAGCACAGTGTCAAGGATTGAACGTCTTTTTTTCTCTTTTGTCTTATGGTTATGTATGCCAGGAAATACTCCAAAGGTAGCCATGCATTGTTATAGTTTAAACCCAAACCATGTCTGGCACCTGAATGCTTATATTTGGTTGTTGTTCACTGTGTGAAAATAAAATGATTAAATAACAGCATATTATATGCATATTTTACTGTTTAAAATGACGTCATCAGGGACTGTTGGCCCTCAGGCACTTTCACTTTATCAAATCTGGCCCTCCTAGAAAAAAGTTTGGACACCACTGACCTATACCCAATAATTAAAAGGAGTGTCCACATACTTTTAGACATAAAGTGTATACTTATTATTTGAAAGAAAAAATAATGCACATTACGTCACTGTCATGTCACTTCATTCGTGATTTTTGACTTTTCTGACCTTCTCATCACGTAGCTGGGCACGGATCTCCTCCTCCGTGCGGTTCTTGTCCTCGTGCAGGCTGCGGAGCTCCTTTTCATAGCGCGCCCGGATGCTTAGTGTCTCCTTTTCGTGCTGGAGCCGCAAATCACTAAGCTCCTCTTTGTGCCGGGACTTCTCCTGCGCCGTCTCGATAGCCAGCTCGTCCAGCATGGCCTTGCGCTTGTCTGCTGTCTGCCGTGGGAACGAGAGAAAGGACAGTCAGGAGACACAGATACTACGGAGAGGTCAGTCCAGGAGACGCCAACAATGCTGACAACGTCCAAAACACCACAGGTTGCTGACATTAACATTAGTCCCATTTGGCAACTCACACACGCCCCCACACACAGATACAGTCTCATAATTACATTTTGTGAGCAACGTGAGTAATTCAAACCTAGTAACAACTTAAACATCCCACAACTCACACTGAGGGAATGAAAATATTTTCAGGCTTTACGGAAAGCACCTTAGTGTAATGAATAGGGATGCACCGATCCAACTTTTTCAGTTCCGATACCGATCCGATACATATACTTTGCATATCGGTCGATACCCGATACCGATCCGATACTATTGTTCAATTAATAAACCGTATACTTTATCATGTGGGAAAGACTTATGCCAAGTTCACACTACACGACTTTCCAAGTGGTCAGGTCGCTGTACAGTTCACACTACACGACTGAATCTCTTGCACCCGGGAGTCTTTCAGTCGGTGTATATTTCACACTACACGACTGATCGGCGATAGGGGGTTTCACACTACACGATCCATCACCAACTGGAATCACAGGCGAGCTTCTCTGGTCTCCTTTTTTTTCTTCTTTACAAAAACACACGTGAGAAGTGACGAGGGTTTTAAATGATACCACGTGCAAAAATGCACGTCAAGTAGCGAGTGATCAAAGTGTTTGTGGTCTGATGTGCAGTGTAAAATCAAAGAGGAAAAATAAATGAATCTGAGTGGATTTGGCCACACGAACAGTATATGGCTTGTTCTGTAGTAAAGTGGATGTTAATTAATAATTTTGTAATGCATAATTTTGTGTTATGTTTTGTAGCGGACGATCAAATCAGAAATACTACGTGTGTGTGCCGGTGTATCCTGATATAAACTATATCCTCTTCTGCATTTCCCTTCACGCTGTATCCTGCGTTCTCATTGGCTGTTCGACATGTCACTCATTCCCAGTTGCCCATCTGAGATCAGATATCTGACGTGCTAGAAAACTCGATCCGGTCGCCGAGCGGTCGGCGAGCCGGTCGGGTCGAGTTGTTGGATAGTTCACACTTAGCGACTGAGAGCCGAGTTTTGATCGCCGAGTGATCGCCGGAAAATCAATCGCCGAGCGAAAATCTGGGCAAAAATCGTGTAGTGTGAACTAGGCATTAAGGCATCAGGATTGACTTAAACATTACTAAGTTTGCAAAACAAAATATAATTAACACAGATATAAATGTACTAAACTGCTATTTATTTGTCAATAAAATAATAAACAATTGTGCAGGACCTTGGCACAGCATTCAAATTCAAAATAAAAAAGGCAAACTTTTAAATCTATCAGCTGAAACTGAAGTAGTTACACAAACAGTAATCAATCTTATTTTTTAAATATGTAGTGTAAACAGTAATTCAAAATCTAGCAGCGGAAGAAGAACCTGAGAATAAACGAATACATTGGTACAATACAATCAGTAATCAAACACTGTAAACAAGCAAACATCTAGTGCAATTCAACATAAAGGGTGTGTTCGAAAAGCTAGTGTGCTCTCTACATAGACGCATTTTACGTCATCCTGTGCGCGCTCCCGAGAAGGAGGCTGTTCCAAATCTTCTCTCTTTCTCTCACAGAAAAATAAACATGGCTGACGGTGCGGACAAACGAATGGAGTTATTATCAAACGTAAATAAAATATTACTGATTTTTAACTTGTATAAACTTGTACCGAGTGTTTTTATTTGCAAGTTCGGGCTTGTCAGGAAATGTAACCGTTATCGGTACCTGAAGGGAGGTGTTATATTGACGTTAGCGTGCTGTGCTACCTCAATTCATTGGTTTTAATGGCAAGATGCTGAACGCAAAACCCGATGGAAGCGCTGTTCGAATAATATAGACTTATTAGAATCCTCTCTACTGAGGCAGCGTATCGGCCCCAGGGATCGGCATATTTGATCGATCTCATTTTGGTAATATCGGCACCGATATCCGATCTTAATATCGGATCGGTGCATCGCTAGTAATGAATACGCAGATCATGCATCACCTCCATAGGTCGGTGCAGCCAATACTAATTTTTACCATCAGGTAACCAGACAGTGATATTTTAATTAAATTAAACAATGAAAGGGACACATTTTGTCAGGATGCAACTTCCTTTCTCCCATCTGGCTCATTCCCGTTGTTTATTTTAGTTATCTGTGATAGTCTGAAGGCAGAACTCCAGCCCCATTCTGTACATTCTCCCAAATATTCATTGGCCATGCTCTTAATCAGAGTCATGCCCTTTTCTTTAAACCTCAATTTAAAGGCATGTACTATCTAGTATCTGTGAAAACACAGAAAAGCTTCCGTTTGCTTGCCAACAGCTATTCCCTCTTCTAACATTCTGAGGAAAAAACCCAGACTCCTTTGTCCTACTACAAAGAGGGCACACTTTAATCTAAATCAAAATCTCCTCAGTTGATGTAAAAATCGAACGGGCTGAAGATAAATCCAGCCTACAGCCGTGTCTCTCAGGTTAACTGAAACAGTCATGGTCAAAAAGTCATGCTGCTTATTAAAATTTAAAGTAAGCACAGACTGGTTATGGAGGTTATGGAGGTAAAAAGAAGTTAAGAGCAGTGATTGTCAACTATTGATTATCTTTAAAGGTAGGATATGATTAGATCTTTAATTTAAAATACATATACAGAAATTAGGGTTTTTTTGCTAATCCATGACCGGTGATTTGCAAGTACATGCCAGAATATACCACAATGACAGTAACTGTGTGTGCAGAATTAGACTCGAAGCCAAATGGGAACCGGCACGTTTGACTATTTCCTCATAATGGAAAAGGTTGTTGTTTTTGTCCATATGTCTCACTGATAAAAACCCACAGATGTATTAAGAAGATTTCTGTTCTGCATTCGTTGCCCAGAACCATTTGGGTCATGCAGCGGTCTAACATGTTAGCACACCACTGCAGAGAGTTAGCTGCAAATCTCAGCTAAGCCACCAAACTGGCCAGGTGTCCACACAAACACAATTGGCCGTGTATGAGGAAGGGACTTTTGGATGGGGTGTTTTTCCACTGCTACGGCAATATACGGTCTACGAGACAATACGGACTACAAAACCATACAGTCTACGGTTCATGCACATGTGCGAGTTGGCTGGGGTGGGGCTCATATAAAGCTTGTGGCTCTATTTGTACGTTATATGTCTCTGGGTGAGATCGCAACAATTGCAGGTGATGTTTTATTTATTTTATATTTTACTAGGATTTTAACGTCATGTTTTTGGTTACACTCATGACAGGACAGGTAGCTACTGGTTACACAAGATTCATCAGTTCAAGTCTTTAATGTCAAACACAGTCATGGACAATTTTGTATCTCCGATTTACCTCACTTGCACGTCTTTGGACTTGGGAGGAAACCGGAGCTCCTGGAGGAAACTCACACAGACATGGGGAGAACATGCAAACTCCACACAGAACGAACCTGGACCGCCCCACCTGGGAATCAAAGCCAGGACCTTCTTGCTGTGGCACGACAGTGCTACCCACCGAGCCACCGTGCCGCCCTCTGGCAGGTTTTAAGAAGCATCTGCAGACTTTACATGGTGCACGATCTGAAAAGGAGCATGTAGTGATCTTCTCTCAAATGTGCTAAGTTCTCTAAAACTTGGACAAAAGTGGACTCACATGGCCGGACGTCCGCACCAACACGTTTCTGTGTGTTTGAGGGAGGGAAGGTTGGGTGGTCTACAGCAGGGGTTTTCAACCTTTTTGGACATGCGCCCCTCCTTCGTGTGCAAACTGACAAGCTAAAATAACGTCATTAACGCTGTGCACATCATACATACGATGCAATTTTGCTGATTGAAAATATTACTTAAAAAAATTAACACAGTCCGACGCCATCTGAGCCGATTCTATCAGCACATTATATAAATTTGTGGTTCACTTTGGTAAATCATAAGCGGTTCTTGCTTTTTGATGAAGATGAGAGCAGAAAACGTTACTTCACAGAGTCAAGCAGAGACAAAAGTTCATCAATTACTAAGTTGGTTAGTTCGGGATCATCTGCTCTGACTGACAGAAAACTTTTAGCTCCACAGGCAGAACGACTCTGACTCGGTTACCGCTCTGTGGTAATACTCAGTATAATTAAGCCTGAGCTTTTTAAGGTAAACGAGTCACACAAAATGTTGTTTAGTAGTTGGTGTTTATTTACAACCGCAACATTCATTATAACAGTAAAAACAGAGAGATGACTGAGAAAAGAAACTTACGCTGCGCTTAAAATGAATTGACTCCTGAATCACTTATATCGATACTGTGAACAGAGCGTCTCCCTTAAAGACACACACACGTCCTATAACAGCAGTTGTTGCTTTTGCCACCGGTTATCTTCACTGATAGCTCTATTTTGAAGGTTTTTTTCCAGACTGAACTGAATAACATTAAACGTGCTTGTGTGCGTGGTCAGTGAGACTACTCAAATATGTCTCCCGTGGGTGAAAAATGAATTGCTTTAGTTTTAGAAGTAAAGCACTCGCGCCCCCCAGACAAGTACTCGAGCCCCCCTTCCCGGGGGGCGCGCCCCACAGGTTGAAAACCCCTGGTCTACAGTACTCCTTGGCCAGAAAGTGTGCAAGCAACAGCGTATGAAGAGTTGATGATATACCTATCTGTATGTGCTGCTTTTATATATCAGTTGCATAAAACTGAACTACAGGGTGCTTTGAATGTGAAATGCTTTAGAATGATGAGTATACCAAACACTCTGTGTTAAAATGCTGCCCAGGCCGGCAGTTACCTTTAACATGGAGCAAACTGTGATGTGTTTGATTAATACCTTTCTGACTTCCTCTATGTCTTGCTGTAATTTGTCCTTCTCCAGGCCCAGTTCAGAGATCTGCTCTAATAATCTGCTGCTGGCACGTTTCGACTCCTGCAGAGAACAAAACCCACACAGACACAAACACACACAAAAGAATGAAATGACTTATTTTCAAAAAAGCTGAAAGCTCAATTTACAGCTTTTATGGTGTCACTGTAAGGGCATTAAACAAGTCCCTAAAAGCTATACTGCCCCAGGGGCACCACACCATGGCTGATCCTGTAAAACCAGCCAACTTACTGTTTTCACAAATACAGATACAACTACAAACCGACAGCCTCTATTGAGCAGTGTTTGTGCAAACTTCTTTGTAGATTTGGTAGGCAGTGGTAGCCCAGGACTGATAATCAAAATGTTGCTGTTTCAATCACCACATCTGCCAATCTGCCACGTGTTGGACCCTTGAACAAGACCCTTAAGCCTCATGATCTTAGAACATATTAAATCAAATTGTAAGTTGCTTTGGATAACAGTGCCTGCTAAATACTGTAAATGTAAAGGATAGGGATGTGCTGACAGCACTACAGAGGTATGACTACAGTACTTATAATTTATAACCTCTGTTGCCAAGTTACGCAAATCATCACAGGAAATCACAGGTAATAGAAGCCGATTTTGGGACAAATTGTATGATGTTCCTAGACACACATTTCTGCATGTGATTTGCATGTGAACATAAGACACGTGTTCACAACATTAAGCACAGCAGTAAATCAGTTTGCTGATTGTTTGCAAGACAGTAAAACCAGGGGCAAGTAGATTTAACCTGAACCACTATTTATACAAACAAAAGGAAACCTTTAGATATCAAAACTAAAACAATGAATACCCCCAGCAAAAATACATAAATTAAAATTAAAAACATCCGGTTCCCTTTCACCCCAAGTTGGACTGGCATCCCGTCCGAGGTGTATGTCTGCATTGCGCCCAGTGATTCTGGGCAAACCGGACCCACCACCACCACCCTAGCCAGGATAATGTGGTGGTAAAACATGAGAATGAATGAATAAATAAATCTCTTTCTTAAAAAGACCAAATGTTATGTTGCAGGTGCATGCATGGTATTTTTGTTTTTTCTATTCACGAATCAATCATCCGTGAAAGATACTAGGGGATAGGTGGGACTTCCATGTTATAAGCAGAAATGAAAATTGCATCAAGGGGCACATTAGAAACGTTGACAGTGATATTAGGGATGAGAACGCTTTTAGAAAGAAGCATTAGAGAACTGTAGCTGTTTAGAGAGATTTGCTGGGTAGTATGTATGCTGGTTGTTACACGCCGACACCGCTCATTATGTCCATGCTGCAGCTGTAATGTGCTTTTGAAGTTGACTGTCCGATATATTTTTAAGTTAACAGTTCTTTTCATTGTAGTTTTCTGTTAGGACAATTAGTGGAGGAAGTATGCAGTACAGTTCTCTAGAAAATCCTCTGCTAGCTTGTGTGAAAGAAATGGTATCAGAAAAAAAAGGTGCAATTATGCAGCCCTCCTCAGCCAGTGCGGGACCAAGTGGGAGTTAATTTGTAATAGGGAATTGGAAATGACTAAATTGGGAGAAGAATATATATAGTACATAGTATGTACAGTACATGTGAGTACACCCCTCACATTTCTGCAGATATTTGAGTTGATCTTTTCATGGGACAACACTGACAAAATGACACTTTGACACAATGAAAAGTAGTCTGTGTGCAGCTTATATAACAGTGTAAATTTATTCTTCCCTCAAAATAACTCAATATACAGCCATTAATGTCTAAACCACCGGCAACAAAAGTGAGTACACCCCTTAGTGAAAGTTCCTGAAGTGTCAATATTTTGTGTGGCCACCATTATTTCCCAGAACTGCCTTAACTCTCCTGGGCATGGAGTTTACCAGAGCTTCACAGGTTGCCACTGGAATGCTTTTCCACTCCTCCATGACGACATCACGGAGCTGGCGGATATTCGAGACTTTGCGCTCCTCCACCTTCCGCTTGAGGATGCCCCAAAGATGTTCTATTGGGTTTAGGTCTGGAGACATGCTTGGCCAGTCCATCACCTTTACCCTCAGCCTCTTCAATAAAGCAGTGGTCGTCTTAGAGGTGTGTTTGGGGTCATTATCATGCTGGAACACTGTCCTGCGACCCAGTTTCCGGAGGGAGGGGATCATGCTCTGCTTCAGTATTTCACAGTACATATTGGAGTTCATGTGTCCCTCAATGAAATGTAACTCCCCAACACCTGCTGCACTCATGCAGCCCCAGACCATGGCATTCCCACCACCATGCTTGACTGTAGGCATGACACACTTATCTTTGTACTCCTCAAATGATTGCCGCCACACATGCTTGAGACCATCTGAACCAAACAAATTAATCTTGGTCTCATCAGACCATAGGACATGGTTCCAGTAATCCATGTCCTTTGTTGACATGTCTTCAGCAAACTGTTTGCGGGCTTTCTTGTGTAGAGACTTCAGAAGAGGCTTCCTTCTGGGGTGACAGCCATGCAGACCAATTTGATGTAGTGTGCGGCGTATGGTCTGAGCACTGACAGGCTGACCCCCCACCTTTTCAATCTCTGCAGCAATGCTGACAGCACTCCTGCGCCTATCTTTCAAAGACAGCAGTTGGATGTGACGCTGAGCACGTGCACTCAGCTTCTTTGGACGACCAACGCGAGGTCTGTTCTGAGTGGACCCTGCTCTTTTAAAACACTGGATGATCTTGGCCACTGTGCTGCAGCTCAGTTTCAGGGTGTTGATCCTCAGAGAGTTCTTTGCCATGAGGTGCCATGTTGGAACTTTCAGTGACCAGTATGAGAGAGTGTGAGAGCTGTACTACTAAATTGAACACACCTGTTACCTATGCACACCTGAGACCTAGTAACACTAACGAGTCACATGACATTTTGGAGGGAAAATGACAAGCAGTGCTCAATTTGGACATTTAGGGGTGTAGTCTCTTAGGGGTGTACTCTAACACAGAATGTCCGATTCGGCATCTTGTAAGGATGGTTTGGTTTACTCGACTGTCCATTCTAGTGTAGGTTTTAATAGGTTGATAAAAAATGTGATGTGATGATAATTTACAATATTAAGCAATTAATAAAAATGTAGGATTGTGGAACAACATGCTAGCACACCACTGACCCACAGTGTTTCACAGCGGGTTTGAAACACTGAGGGCAAGGCTGGAATACCCCAGGCAGGGCGCCAATCCACTGCAGCGCTTTGGCCATCCTACCTCAGACAAAGCCAACCATGTCTGTGTAAATGCCCAGCCTGTAATCGTTTGTTTGTTTATTAGGATTTTAACGTCATGTTTTACACTTTGGTTACATTCATGACAGGAACGGTATTTACTCATTACACAAGGTTCATCAGTTCACAAGGTTATATCGAACAGTCATGGACAATTTAGTGTCTCCAATTCACCTCACCTGTATGTCTTTGGACTGTGGGAGGAAACCGGAGCACAATCTTAGAGGTGGAAAAAAGGCCAAATCTAAATCCAGTATTTTATTTTTAGGAAAGATTCATGCTTGTTTTTACTTGATAATAGCGTTTGTACATTAGTATAAGGTAACCTTGTTTTTAAATTACACAGTGAGCACAATACACAGTGTGGCTGCTTGGTGCTTAAATTTTAACCAAGTACAGACCTGTAACTGGGAGTTGAGGTCATCTTTCTGTGCCAATAAACTCTCCTGCTCTGTGCGTCTCTGCTGCAGCTCCACGTTAAGCGCCATGCTCTGCTCCCTCAACAGGTTCAGCTCCTGAGTTTTTGTTGTCTGGATCTGTGACACACACAGAGATGTGAGATCTCATGAATATTATATTAATGCCTGCAACAAAAAAACATAGCATTTTTCCACTTGTATAAAATGATGAAATGTGGCTTAATGAGTGGAAGAAAAGCAAAGAAGGCATTTAGGAAAAACAGAAGCAGAAGAACTTCAGACAAATGACAAAACAGGATCCATTCGTACTCTTAGATTAATGCAAGTTGTAAACCTCCACTAAGGGCACTCGGGTGACGCAGCGGTAAAACACGCTAGCACACCAGAGCTCTAACTTGTCGGTTCGCATCTCTGACGCGATTCTGACCTCTGCTGGCTGATCGATGGTGCCTGCACAGAGACGAAGGATAATGAGGATCAGGGTGTGTCTGTCCGTACGCAAAGCTGATCCACATATGAACTCGCCTCGTGCAGGTAAAAGGATGCAATCGGCTACTGCACACGCGTCGGAGGGGGCGTGTGTTAGTCACGGCTCTCCTCAGTCAGAGTGGAGGTCAACATCAGTACAGAAGAAGCGTAATGCAATCGGAAACGACTAGATTGGGAGGAAAATTGGTTGAAAAAAACTTCTGTACATCTGTCTATTAGCTTGTTTAACATTTTATTTCAAAACCATGGGCAACAATATGGAGCAGTCACCCCTAGAGCGCCCACATATTTTTGGTCATTCAACGTATTTGGTATTTCAATCAAATCTGAGTGTCTTCATTCCTTTACATGAGAAAAAAAAATAAGATAATGGATGGCAATGGATGACAAAGTATGGCAATGGATGGCAGTGGATAACGGACTATAGATGGTACACTACAAGTTGTACCTGTTCTAGGGCGGCTAGGTTAGTCCTGAGAGCCTCATTCTCACTCAGCATGCTCTCCACCTGCTCCTGACTGACCGCACTTTGACACGCTACCTGTAGCTCCGCCAAACAGCACACGTAGGAAAAAAGAAAGCAAAGACAAAGAGACAAAAAAGGAATTGAGAGGACACAGTTAAGATATTTAAAGCTGGCAGACTGCAGGGAAATGAAGACGTTGGAGGCCAAAGGGGACATCTGAGTAAGGTGATAGACGGAGTAAGGAAGAGTAAAAGAAAAAGAGAGAAATGTCCATCGAAAGAAAATGAAGGAAAAAAATGAAATCCTAAAAAAAAGTGACAAATATAATGTAGAAAACACAGACAGAACCAGAAACTCCATGTCAAAAAAAAAGCATGCCAGTAGAGAAATTTAAACAGATACAAGCAAGAGCAGAGATAAAAGCAGGCAAAGCGACCCAGTCTCCTATTTAATCTCTCATAGCTGCTATGACAAGTAAGAGCTAAATTGACATTTGTGCCCATACAGAGCAGCAAACTGTCAGTTACAGCACCCACGACAGGTACTTAAGCAGGCAGACAGGCACAGAGAAACCTTCCGAAGGGAACAGCAGGCCCCTACGGCAATATCCCTGACTAATCTCTATTCGGGTGATGCTTAGCACAGTCCTTTATTAAAGCCTTATTTAAACAGGTAGGCTGTTCAGTGCTTAACTAAAAACTCGACCAGTTGAAGGATGCAAGATCGCACCAAGGGCTTCATCCTATGTCTAATGGATGTATTTTTAAAAGGATTCACACTCATTTGTGAGGCTTGTCAGCAATTATTAGAAAAACCTAAATTTGGGCCAAACAATACACACCTACAATCTCACTCACTGGCCAGGCAATAATATCACAGACAGACTTAAGTGGCCTGTCTCAAAATTTAATGAGCTCCCTACAAAGACATTTTACATCATCCTTTGCACATTCCTGAATAGAAGGTTAGGTTCTTAGATGCCTCAAAATGCTGCCGATAACAGGGGAGCTCTGTGTGCATCTTAGCTGCCAACTGTATGAATTTTCACAGTGGACTGGAGTTAGCATGGGCATTTAAGACTGACCTTTGACTTTGCAGCCCCATACAAAGAAGGGTTTGATGTGCTTTGTTTTGTGACACATTCACCTCTTTAACATAAGTAAAATGATCTACAATTTGAGCTTAAGAACTATTCTGTTGGTTCAAACCAGACGTCAAAGCCCTTCATGTCTTTTGGATTAATACGTCTTGGCCACCCAACAATATGTCAGTGGTTTGTGGTTTGTTCTCTCTTGGACCTCTGTCAGTTGGTATTCAACACGGCTTTCTGTGCGCTCCCTTGCTACAAAATAGGCACTTTTAGAAGCATTTTTCTGGAGCAGTCCTAATGTTTTGGCTCATCGGTGAACTGTTTGACACATTTCATATTTTTACAGGGGTTTGAATGATATTTCTCAAATGTATATGAGCCAATACCATAATATCAGATTTGTGTTTCCAAATTAGGGTTGGGCGGTATGACGCGGTATTTAAAAATGGTGACGGTATTTAAAAAAAAATGTGAAGCGCCAAATTTCTGCTTCGGGTTTACCTTAAAAACTGAGACTTTAGGACATTCGCGCATCCACAGTAAGGGAGGGGTGGGAGGGGTAGGCGGTTGCAGCTCACTGATTGGTTGTGGAGGTGCTCACTGAGGTGATAACACAAAAACTAGTGCGCGCTCTACGTAGACGCGTTTTACGTCATCCTATGCGCGCTCCCGAGAAGGACGCTGTTTGAAACCTTAGATGCCTTAATAAGCTGTAGTTCGGTATCTTAACATTTCAAGAACGAGTGAGCATCGGAAGTGTCCTTGGCTTAAAACATGGCTGACGGTGCGGAGAAACGGAATTATTTTCAAACGTAAATAAATGATTATTGATGATTATTGAACTTGTATAAACTTGCACATGTGTTTTTATTTGCAAAATCGAGCTTGTGAGTTGACATGCTTGCGCACTGTGCTATCCCATCCCATCGGTTTGAATGGCAAAATGCTAACTGTTAGCTTAGTATAAGACAGTCCCGATATTAATATCAATGATGAACGATCATGAACATTTTGCTACCTTGCCTTAAATGTAGGCATAATTCAAACAACACTTCAATGAGAAAAAAGATTTATTTTAAAAGGAAACTACAGGAACGAGACAGACTGGTTGCATTGCATTAAGTTTCATAAAAATCCTCTCTTGTGCAGAGATGTGTTTGTGCCTGTGTTTGTTTCTGCTTTAAAACATACACGCCATGAACCAATCAGATTTAACATAATTAAACGAGTTTCTTCTCAATTATTTGTCATAATACTACTAGCGCTCTCTTTATCTGTGTGTGTGTGTGTGTGTGTGTGTGTGTGTGTGTGTGTGTTGCTCCCCGTGATAACTGCGCAGTTCTAATCGGCTGTATTTCACCCACTCCGCTTCGCATCAGTAGACGGAATTAATCAGTCATTAAAAAATAAAAATGTATGTAAAGAGCTCCCTAGCTTTTCGAACACACCCTATATAACAGCTCCCAGAGGCACGACTCGGGTTCCTTTAGTTCATTTCAAAGAGCCGTTCAAGAGAATCGGATCGTTCGCGAACGGTCCATCACTAACAGACAGACACGCCCCCTCTCCCTACGCGCCTACGCGGTAATACCGTATACCTCGGTATTTTTTGAAGACGGTATGACGGTATGAAAATCGGCAATATCGCCCAACTCTATTCCAAATGCATTATTTTCCATATATTCCGTATATCCATACCAATGTTAAGCTGCAGGTTTGAATGCCAGTGGTACTATTGGCTGGCTGGGTCATGACTGGCTATGTTTGGTGGAGTTGGTGGAGGAGTGTGTGAATCCTTGTGATGGACTGACACCATGGCAAGCGTGTTCCTGTCTTGTGTCCAGTGCTTCCCGATTAAATATAAATATTGCATTATTTATCAATACAATACTTCCATTACATGACACCACTAATCAATAATTATTAGTATTAGAAAATCCAAAAAAAAGTCGAATGGTGTGACCGTCTCACTATATATATGCAACATAAACAGAAAATACAGTTTTCTTGGCATAGATTTAAGAAAAAAAGCCACCCTTTTGGTGAAGTGACGAGACCAATCCAGTCAGCATTAGAACTGCTGCCAAAGTTTATACTACTTATTAACCATGTTTGGAAAAAAATTTAACCTGCAACTTAAACTAATTCAAACAATAAAAACCCTCAATAAAACATATATATTTGTATTTAAAACTACATCATTATGTACCAAGTGTTGACCCCCACAGAATCGTTCTGGTATGCAAGTAAAGCATGTTTCTATTTACATTTTACTTTTATATTCAGTTATCTGTGACCTCTGGAAGTCATAATTAAGTGGTTCTGGTCCTGCGCACCTAGATAAATCAGATATATACAGGAATATCCAGAACACGGACACACAACTCTATCCCTGTTCCACAAATCTCTTTTATAAGATATTTCCCTGTAGGAGGAAAAAGAACCGACTGGATCTGCAGGGATTTGATGATAAAATATGTTCTGTTAGTTTAAATCAGACAATCCTTTCTTCAAACCCAGACACCAAAATGTTAAATCTCTGCACTGAATTTAAACAAAGCCAAACCCAGAGACAGAAAGAGCCTTGCTGTGAAGCACACTGAGCATGTTAACAATGTACAGACAAGCCTCCTTGTCTGTAAAATAGTGATTTTCAGAGAGGGGATTTTTACCTGATCTTTAAGTGCATGGAGTGCCACCTCGTGCTCTTTCTGCTTGCTCTGCAACTGCTCCTTCAGCTCTGCAACATTCTGGGTGAGGAGAAAAATCACACACATTAAGATTACACACACAAGGTTACACAAGCAACACACTTCAGTCTTGAATAAAGATATCCAACATCGCAGGATTCACTAACTGCGCCATTAATTGCTCCATTCTTTATCCTGGTCAGGGTCGTGAAGGGTCTGGTTTCCCAAAAAGCACTTGGCGCAATGCAGTAACACACCCTGGAAAGTATCCATCACGGGGCCTTAGGCATTCAACCCCCACAGCCAATTGGCTCCGTTTGTAGACACCCGACCGGCCGATAGCACCCCTGGGGACTCGAACCCTGGATCACAGCAGTAGTGGGCTAGATGATAATAATAATAATATGCAAATAAAATTCAATCAACTAACCCACCTACTACACTGTTTTGGGGGTGAGAACCAGAAGAAAGAATTGAGCCCAGGTACCACAGATCCTGCAGCACCACAATGATGCTTAAAATCTAATTAATATCTAGAAATGACGAATTTTGTTGTTGTTATTATTAGGGTAGTGGTGCTGGGCATCTACACAGACATGATTGGCTATGTCGGGTCATATACAGTAGTGTTCAAAAAAATAGCAGTGATTTTAAAAAAGTGAATAAAGGACAAAATCATTATAATAACTTTTATTTCCATAAATGCAAATGCACTGAAAATACTACACTTTTAATTCTAAATCAAAACATTAACAACATTTAGCCAGTTTGTGTTAATCCTTTACAGAAAGTTAAGAAAAATGAATATTAGGCTGTTCAAAAAAATAGCAGTGCCAGCATTTTTCTATAAAAACTCAAAACAATGATCTATAAACTGAAAAAGTTTGAGGTTTCACTTTACTTTAAATTACTGAACTAATATTTAGTGGCATAACAAATTGTTTCCGAGATCTGTGTTGCATGGAGTCGACCAACTTCTGGCACCTCTGAACAGGTATCCAGTCCAGTATGATTAGACGACATTCCACAGTTCTTCTGCAATTTTGGGTTTTGCCTCAAAAAAACACGTTTCAGATTTCAGCCCACAAGTTCTCTATGAGATTGAAGTCAGGGGATTGTGCTGGCCACTCTATTACCTCAATCTTGTTTGTCTGTAATCAAGATGTTTTGGGTCATTGTCATGTTGAAACACCCATTTTAAGGACATTTCTTCTTCTACATAGGGCAACATGATCTCCTCAAGTATTCTGATATATTTAAACTGATCCATGATCCCTCGTATGTGATAAATAGACGTAACACCATGGTATGAGAAACATCCCCATATCAGTTTTGTACCACCATGCTTTACTGTCTTCACAGTGAACTTTGGCTTAAATTCAGTGCTCGAGGGTCGTCTGACATACTGTCTATGGCCACTTGACCCAAAAAGAACAATTTTGCTTTCACCAGTCCACAAAATGTTGAGCCATTTCTCTTTGGACCAGTCAATGTGTTCTTTGGGAAATTTGAACCCATTCAGGACGTCTTTTTCTTAACAACAGGACTTTGCAAGGAGTTCTTGCTGGTAAATTGGCTTCACTTAATCATCATCTGTACTCACTGGGAACTTCAGATGTTCCTTGATCTTTCTGGAGGTGATCACTAGCTGAGCCTTTGCCATTTTGGCTATTCTTTGATCCATTCAAACAGTAGTTCCACGCTTCCTTCTGCATCTTTCAGGTTTTGGTTGTCACTTTAAGGCATTTGAGATAATTTTAGCTGAGCAGGCTATATATAATTTGCTGCACTTCTCTGTATGTTTTTTCCCTCTAAAATCAACTTTTTAATCAAAGTACGCTGTTCATCAGAACAATGTCTGGAACAACCCATTTTACCCAGTATTTCAGAAGAAAATGTGCTATGACCAACCTGTGCAACATTTGCCCCCCTCCTACCTCAAATAAGGGCCAAAATTGACACCCGTTCTTCTGCAGAATGAATGACTTCACCAATTGAACTCCTCACTGCTATTATTTTGAACAACCCCCTTTAAATCAATGCTTCGATTACTCAGAATGAGCGGCATGCATGTCCTAATTGTTGGGTTTGTTTTGTTTTCAATACTCTACTACACTTTCAAGTAAATTTTTTGCTATGTAGAAATAGCATTTCTACTAAAAACTTTTATTTATCAAGTTAATGGTGTTGGACTGCTATTTTTTTTTAACACCACTGTAGGTAGCCAGGCAAGGCCCGCTCGATAGATTGGCACCCTGTACAGGTTACATTTGTCTTGCGCCCAGTGGTTCATGGTGGAACACCAGGATAAAGCAGTTAATGCAAATGAAAAAAGGGCAGTTATAACCCAGCAAGTAATGCAGTGGTTCAAGTGCCACCAGCGCCTAGGCAAGAACATTAACCTTTAACATGTCTTACCTGGTTAGCAGTCATTAAATCAGCCTGCAGTCTCTGAACACGCAGGTTTATAGACTTCAGATCCTCCTCTTTGCGCTGCTGTATCTCTTCTATTTTAGTCCTGGAGTAAATCACACAAATGCAAAGCCTTTAATAAATGTCTAATCTGGTGAACATATTTTCAATATTTTCCAACCTGATGGTATTAATAAGAAGGTGCTAAACTAGCTGATAAAAGGACTGTAGTTTAATGCGCACCTGCTGTCGTTATAGAGAGCCTCTTTCTCACCCTGGAGCCGCATGAAGCTGTAAGATGATCGTAAAGAAAGTTTAATACTAAAGCACCGAGGATATATGGCAGAGGTAATATAGAGTGAAGTGAAGGCCCAGTGGTGGCTAAAAGGCAGCAGAGCAGCAGCAGCTCACACTGACCGAGCAAATGACTGAAAGCTCATTCAAAAATCTACCAAGTGTTTAGATCTACACCTGCGGACGAACATAAAACGATGTAAAAAGAATGTGACATGTTTGAATACACAGGTCACATTAAAAGCAGTTCACTGTGCTAACAATAGAGCTGGCAGAGAACAGCGCTGCCAGCATTCCCTAGTGTTAAGTCACTATGTAAATGAAAAAAATAACTACTTGTTCCTTCTTTGCTGCCGTAAGCCTTCGACCTAGATTTGGAAACATGGCGGCAATAATTCAAGCCCATTTAGCCACAAGAACATTAGTGAGATCAGGCACCTAGGTTGAAAATTGGCTCTCAGACTACATTTTAATTTGAGGTCAGGGTTCTGTGCAGCCCAGGAAAGTTTTTCCACGTTGAATTTGGAATATCGTTTCTTCATCACCCTTGAATAGTGGCACTACAAAAGAGACCTGTTCCAAAGACACCATAATATTATTCTTTTTGTACCAACAGTACCATTTGGCACTAGGCATTCTCCTAGCATTCAGCAAACCCAGATTCACCAGTTAGACTAAACTGTGATTTATCACTACAGGGAATTTCCAGTGCTCGGATGTCCAGTCATGTCCTTTATTCCTATTCATTTGAGACTTGGCGTTGACGTCGGTGCTACCGGCCTGGCTAGCAGACACAATAGGCCTAAGTGTCTAAGAAACGTCCGATTACATAAGGGTTTTTTTTATTTATTTTATTTTTTTTTAATTGAAGCTGACTCCTGCTGGGGGTCGAGGCACAGGCATAAATGTTGGGGTACAAAGAAGAGAGGAGCCTGGTGCTGAAGCCCTCCGTAGTGATTTGTTACTGGCTGGTGTAAAGATTCACACTTGTCGGGCATGTGCCAGCCTGCAGGCCTCTTCAACCAGCATGAGTATTCTTATTCATTTTATTAGGATTTTAATGTCATGTTTTACACACTTTGGTTACATTCATGACAGGACAGGTAGTTACTGGCTGCACAAGATTCATCAGTTCAAGTCCTTAATGTCAAACACATCATCAACAAAAACAAAAGCACTTAAATACTTGTTTTGCCTTAGCAGTACGGTGACGTATGTACACATGAATGGGTGTAGAATAAATACCCAAACCCCCTAGACCAGGGGTGTCAAACTCATTTTCACCGAGGGCCACATCAGTATTATGGTGGCCCTCAAAGGGCCGATTGTAACGTATCCTGCTGTGATTGCAGTCTGTTGTTTTTCTTGGAGGCCGAATTCTGCATTTATATTGTCCTACTTTACCACAGACACGGCCTCATAACACAAGAGACGCACCGGTTTCTCTTCCTGAAGCACAAACTTGTTTTCACTTTCATTAAATTTCCTCCTTCTGCTTAATTTTCTTACTTCTCTTCTTGTACATTTTAGGATCATGTGTAAATATGTGTAACATCATCTACTGGTGGGCTGTGTCACTTTGCAGGTCACAAAATCAGCATGCATTTTGAAAGATGCAGTTTGTTTAGGATTTTACAGTGTATTTTTAAGACAATCATTCTGCCCTCACTAATAGTTTATCCCCCTTTCCCAGCTAGACAGACAGACAGACAGACAGCTTTCTTCAGAATACAGTCGGTTTATTTGCTCGCCAGCTGTGTGATACACTGTGTGCACCAGAATGAAGTAAAAATACAAACAATACAAACAATAAAGAACTTAATACAGTAAAGGCACACAGCTGTAGTCAAGTGTTACATCTGGTACATTATGAGATTTAACCAAACGTAAAATAGCGCTAACGAGTAGGGCTGTCGCGGTGACAGAATTTCCCCTTGCGGTATTCAGCCTGTCTCAATATCGCGGTATGCGGTTATATCGCCATTTTTTTTTTGTTTTTGAAAATTACTTAATTGATCTGGATTTTAGAGCTATATAAACAAGCTTTATTGTTAGGCTATGATTCGATATATTATTGCTTTATAATGACAAAGATGAGACGGCTTTAAGACCAATGAAATGCGTGTTTAGGCTATTGTTAAATACAGAACAGAGCAGGGATGCGCGTCTTTTCTCTATTAAAAAAAGGTTTAAATTAGCTTCTAGCCTAGGTTAGATATACACCGTGAAACAAAAAAAAAGTGTTTAGGCTAAATATTTTAAATGCACATCTAATCAAAATATGGTAAAAAAATAGAATAAAGAATAAAGTCTGTAAGAGTTTAAACCTGCGTTATCATGCGCGCTAGACGAACCAACATGTTCACCTGGATCTGAGTGGGGTAGCGATGTTCCCCTCGGTACTAAAACTCTCTCTGATGGTGCTCGTTGCATTAATACACTGTAGATGTACTGAACCTGCATGCGACTTTAGAGATCAGAGAAAGTCTAGCCTGGTTATCGCGCCACTATTAACCATCTATTTAGTAGATATAATTAACATAACAATATATACTACATTTCAAGTTATTATTCGTTTCAATACATTTTTATTCAACGAAAAAATACATTTAAATCATTCCAGCAAGCCAGCAAGAGAGAATCTGCAGGCTGCAATGCCATATTAACCGTCATTAAGTGTTTTAGTACACCAAGGCTGTTTGAATATAGTCTAAATTACAAGTATTTATTGAGTGTGAACTCAATTTAATCATTAATAAACTTGCCTATAATTCCTGTTGCGATTGTTTACATTTTAAAACACAAAGCCTGACACTCAGCAGCAACGCATGAGAACAGGTTGCAGGAAAATGTCGCTCCTAGCTCATTTTCATTATGAATTTATTTAACATTTATTACGCACGAATGTAAGCGTATAAAACAAGATGGACCTGCAACAATAAAAAAAAGGAGAAGAAAGAAAGAAAAAACGTGAATATCGCAGTGTTGCGGTTGTCCAGCATGCCCTGCGGTTGGCTGGTCTATACCGCGATATTTCAAAATTGCGGTTAGCGCGACAGCCCTACTAACGAGTTAAAATTTTGTGTAAAGTAACTAATTGCTATAGTAACGGTAACAATTGTATTTAATTACGGTAAATTTGTAACAAAAACGCTGTGATATACTCACTAAACATTTACTAACAACTGAGAATATGAACGCCACTACTTACAGACGATGCTTTGGTATTATACTGAAAGATAATTATTTGTATTTATTTATTATTGTTTACATTACTGACTACGCCACTTCGCGTTCTCTTTGCCGTAAAAGTCACATGGCTTCTTAGCGAAGGTTAAAGTTAGTTGCCATGACTACGATGTCACGGTTGTCTCTTAAAGGCGCAGGAGTTCCGTTAAATTATAACTGCGTCTCTGTAACGACTCGAGCCATCACAACTATCGTACAGTCGTTAAACCTCCCGAATCTGGCCCGCGGGCCGTGAGTTTGACACCCCTGCCCTAGACCATTCTTTTGTACACATAAAAATCTTAGTAAATCTTTACTGCACACTTTTCAGGAATAGCTGTGAACTAGAGAATCTAGAGCAGCGCACAGTTCTTACCTTTCCTGTTTCTTCCTTAGTTTCTCAGTAAGCTAAAAAAAAAAAAGTTACACATTTACAGTTAGTCATAATGACTATCAGAATGACCAAAATAAAAATAAAAAAATGATTACACTTTTTTTAATCCAAAATCCCACACTTACCTTAGCACTCTCCTCCTGGAATTTGGTATATTCAGTTTGCTTGGATACCTGGAAAGCAATCAAAGGTACATGCTTATCAGCTCCACTCATATGTTAACACATGCTGCATCGTCCACTGCACTCTGTAGATGTGATACTTAGAAATTGAGAGTTTATTTAGAGCGTTTACCTCCAGGGCTTGAAGCTGCTCTTTTAGTAACCGCTTCTCCTCCATCTCTGTCTGAAGCTTCAGCTCCACTTCTGCGAGTGACAGATGCACATACACAAAATCAAAGTGAAAAGGAGAACGCAACTGGAGAAACACCTCAAGCGAACCGTATACCTTTCTTAAGCTTTCCTACTTCTTTTAACAATTTAGCTTTGAAAACAAAACACAGTAGGCTACAAAAGGCATATGAATTATATAACACTACCAGGTAACGTTAGTTTAAATACAAAGTGCATATAGGCGAAGATAAAAGTGGAAAAATATTACAAATAAACAGATAGAATTTAATTGTACTGTATTAAATGTATTAGTGTAATCTGTACAGTGTATCTGCATTCACAGTGTTCTTCAAAGTCTGGCCAAACAGGCTACAGGTTGAATGTTATTCTTATTAATTTTTTAAAATATATATTTTTACCCCTTTTTCTCCCCCCTTTTAGCGCATCCAATTGTCCAATTTTGCATCGTGCTTCCTCTCTGTCTATGCCGAACCCTGCCCTGACAGAGGAGATCGAAGCTAACCAACATCCCCCCCGAAACACTGGCAGCAGCCGGATGCATCTTTGCCACCCACACATTGATGAGTTTGGCGCCACCTAGCGCTGCATGCGGAGAGACACACCCTAAGGGCACCCTCCCTCATCTCCTGTGTAGGCGCCTCTTAATCAGCCGGCAGAGATCGTAATCGCATTCTGACAGAGAGAGACCCACCCCCTCCGGTCCCCAATCCCGCCCCCCCACCTGAACAACAGGCCAATCGTTGTTCATATAGCCGCCCAGCCTTCGACCGGCTGAAGGCAGAGCTGGATTCGAAACGTCGCACTTTCGAAATCCAGCTCTGGTTGCAGAGCGGCCTTGAATGTTATTCTTAAGTAATTTATTTATGTAGTTGTTTTACGCCATACTTACACCATGGTTAATTCACGACAGGAGGGGTAGATAATTCTCATGTCAGTCTATCATTAAGGGCTGTTCTTATGTTGTTATTATATACCAATTTCTTTCAAGAAATGAAGGATTGTTTTCATATTGGCTTGGTTAAAGATTTTGGTCATATTGTTTGGTATTATAAGAGATTGTTGTTCCTGTGAGTACATTCAGTAGTACGGGTTTAAAGAAAAGAGGTATTCTGCAGGAATCACAGAGTGGGGGATAGTCCAACCTTACAACAAATTAATGTGGCCAATGCGGCATCTGGTATAGACCACCTGATCAAATGGTTTCTCTGGTTGTGTTTTTAGTTGGTGGAAAATGTCAGGACATATTTCATGAAGTTTATGTTTACTTTGTGCGTTCCATTCTATTCGCCACATGTTTTTAATGTAGAGAGATATTAGTGGTTTGGTGTCAGATAAGGAAAGATGACAGTTATACTGAATATCAGCATGCTGTTATACTGAATATCAGAATGCTGTGATTAGGTCAGATTTGCCTGTTATATTTTGCTTTAAAGGATTTTTTAAAATAAACACCTAATGCCTAGTTCACACCAGAGCGGTAGAGAGAACAGAGTGGCGACACTCCCATAGGGAACCGTTGGAAAGGGGGCGGGACATTTTTTCTGCGCAGCTTCCGGGTTGTGGAGCTCTGTATAGTTCCAAACAACCCATAGAGCCCCATTCATTTCCACTACTTATCAAACATTTTTAGCTGTATGTTGCTTTGTTTTAAAAAAATTATGAATTTAATGTCATTAATATACTTAATACTGTTATTGTTTAGCATTTGCTCAGCACTAAATGTTACATGTTTATCTTAATTAATAGGTATAACCCAATTTAGCTTAGTCAGTTAAGTTTAATTAATGACACACGAGTCTTTTCACCTAAAATGAGTTGATTAATCAAGAGTCTTGTTACAGAAATGATCATAAAACATTAGAACCACAATAAATCATTATACTTTTACTTTCATACTTAAGTACATTTGAAGGTAAATTTAGTTTAGTACTTTAGTGGAGGTAAAGAGTATTTTTACTTTTACTACTACTTTTACTGGAGTAATATGTTACCTTGGATATCTCTACTTTAACTCAACTAAATGGTTTGTGTACCTTGTCCACCACTTACATTAGACAAAATGAACTAGTGCATATTCATAATGAATTCATTAATGTATTACATGTAGGAATCAATTATTAATCACTCATGAAATAAGAGATGAATGAATGCTTTTTCATGTACCTGCACTATAATGTTTTTGGTACGGTAATGTGTTTATCAATCTGTTCATTCAGTGCAGGTAAACCTTATGAATCCAGCACATGACTTAGTGTTTAGCCAAAATGATTATTATTATGAATCCTCAGGAAAGTGAAGGGAGATTAGTTTATGCAAAAAACAAAACATAAAAAACTTTAATGTCTATACTGTATATTGTCTCTACTACTTAATGATATCGCATTATGTAATGTATGCTATTATAATGTACTGTGTGTTAACAAGAACGACCTATTAACAAGTCATTATAAACATCAATCTTCCACTTTATATACCAAATTGACATTAAAGCAGATGCAGTAAATGTAAACGCAGTTGAAAATACCCAGAAATTGTACAAATGTTTATTATTTGCCGTTTAATATTTCATTTACTGCTGCCTGTCCCATTTGAGAACATGACAGCGCCGGGTTTGTTTGGAACTATTGAGGGTTACATGAACCACGTGACCGCGTAGCGGCGAGATCAAGGAGTGTCGCAACTCTCTCTATCTACGGCTCTGGTTCACACTACACAATTTGTGCCCTGATTTTCGCTTGCCGACTGGTCTGTGCTAGATTTGCCGGCTCGGGAGCAACTCGGCGTTCGCTCGGCGATCAAAAGTGTGAACTACCCAACAACTCAGCGACCGGATCGAGATATCTAGCATGTCAGATATCTGAATGGGTGTTTCCCGACTGGCAATGAGTGCTATGTCGAACAGCCAATGAGAACGCAAGATACAGCGTGAGAAGAAATGCAGGGGAGGAGTGTAAAAGGCTGTACAGGGGCTTAATATAGTTTATATCATAATACACAGGTGTTATACACAAGTTTTACAGTATTTCTGACCTTATCGTTCTCTACAAAACACCAACGTTGCATTGCAAAAATATTTATTAACCTCCAACTCACTACACAACAACCCGTTTTCGTAACAAAACGATATTTGTGAGAGCAGAGAAGCTCGCCTGTGATTCCAGTGGTGATAGGTCGTGTTGTGTGAAACCCCCTATCGCCGATCGGTCGTGTAGTGTGAAATATACACTGACTGAAAGGCTCCCGAGTGCAAAAGATTCAGTCGTGTAGTGTGAACTGTACAGCGACCCGGCAAATCAGAAAGTCGTGTAGAGTGCTTTGTGAAATTCGATCAGTAAAAAAAGGATCAGCTTACCACTTAAGTTGTTTGATCTTGTCTCCAAAAAGCCACTCTTTGCCTGCAGAGCAAGGAAAGAAAAAAAAATAAGAAAAAAATGTGCCCAACCCTATTCTGAAATGAAAAACATTAAAGAGAAAGTCAAGCATTCTGCATAATACTGAACCCAAGGCACTGATACACAGAGCCAAAATGCCTATTTTGTAACAACTGTGAATGTGATGGTCTGAAATATATTAAGTGTTAAACCACTGGTAATTCATTGATGTTTATCTGTTAAATACCACATATATGATCTGCATAAAGACTTGAGTGACTTTGATAAGGGCCAAATTGTTATGGCCCTTCTCTATCTCTAGTATCTCTGAACAAGCAAGGGGTGCTTACAGAAAGCCACCGCTGGCAGGTTGTTTTGTGGCATAGGCTCATAGAGGACATAAAGGTCTTGTTGGACCAAGAGTAGCGCTGCTTTGGCTAAAACTGCAAATCGTTGTAAAAGCTGGTGATGAGGTAAATGTGCCACAACACACAGCACATCAAAATCTTCTGTGTATGGGGGTGTGTAGTGACCATCCTAAATCCTATCCACTGTTAACAATGGGCAAACAGGCATTGGAACTAGAGCAACTATCTTCTATAAGATGACAGCTCTGGAAAGCACAGGTGGCACAGCTGGCAAATGCATGGAAGCAGCCAAACTGATTCATAGTGCAACCTTCCACACAAGCACACTAAATCCTTAAATAAATGTCTCTTATCTTCACCAATCAGCTCCTACCTGATCTGGTCTTTCACTGGCTGAAGCAGCTGCTGTTTCATTGTCAGGGTCACCCGGATCCCCGTGCAACTGGTGGAGACCATTGGAGTCCGCCTTGCAATCGATCACTGTCTCCTGCCCATCTGTAGCATCCACTCTTCGCAAACGGTTTAGATCACGGTCATACCGCTCCTGAAGGGCTGGACATAAATAAATAAAAATATTATCCAAATAAAAACTTAAACAGAAACTGCATGTTAATAGTTAAACATGCAGTTGGACTCCACACCACCACTTCTGCTTGTAATTTTAATGTTTCACTGTTCTGTTCAGATTAGAACTGCATTGCTCTTTCGGCAAAGATATTTGTACACCTAGCTGGCGTACACACACTGAGGATGGGTGAGGATGAGTTACAAATCAGAAATCAGAGCTCCACTCTCAGTTTAAATCAACCATCAGATAATGGAATTGAATTTAAATTATATTTTTAATTGTAGGTCATTAGGTAAATGGTTAATCGGCAGTGTTCTAAGCAGGAGTAAAGCATGGTAAAGAGGTGAAAATAGAGTACAATAGGGCTGGGTATCGCCACTAATTTCCTGGATCGATTCGATTCCGATTCACAAGGTCCCGATTCGATTCGATCTTCGATTTTCGATTTGATTTTCGATTCAATTTCGATTCAACACATTTAGGCATATTTGAGTTACATTAACAGGTTTTGTTTAAATATGTACAGATGTTCAGAGAACGAATGTGATAATTGTACAAAGAACACTCATTATTAAAAAATTTTGTGTATTTTGTTTACATAAATAATTAATCCAAAACAGAAAACAGTAACATTCATTTTTTATTATTATTTTATATGTCTGACACACTACAACATTGTAAATGTAATGTAAACATACACCTGGCTGTTGAACAGCTTATGCCAAGTTTACACTACACGACACTCTGATTAACACCTGGTCGCTGTAATGTTCACACTACACGACTGATCGGCAAAGGGGGGTTTTACACTACACCATCTATCACCAGGGGGAATCACAGACGAGCTTCTCTGGTCTCCAAAACTACGTTTTGTCACGAAAACTGATACCACGTCCAAACATGCACATCAACAAGTAGCGAGAGATGAAAGTTTGTGCGCTGATGAAATAAATGAATCTGAGTGGATTTGGCAACACGAGCAGCGTGGCTTGTTCTATAGTGAGTTGGAGGTTAATAAATATTTTGTTTTGTAGAGAACGATCAGGTCAGAAATACTGTAAAACTCGCGTGTGCTGATGTATTCTGATAGAAACTATATTGAGCTCCACCTGTTTACAACCTCTCCCCTGTGTTTCCCCTCGCTGTTTCTCACATTGATCGAGAGCCGAGTTTTGATCGAGTTCCTCCCGAATCCAGCACCGACCCGTCGTCGAGCGAAAATCGGTGCAAAAAGTTGTGTAGTGGTCATAACTTGAGCTTCTGCCACGCTAAACTGATGTGCAGGTCAGATCTCGTTGCATGAAAAAACACTGGCTGGTCACGCGAAATTAAAGGGGGTAACAGATTTCCGTGTGCACCGTAAAAAGGGGCGTATTTAAAAGATCGATCTCGCGTTTATATGAATCGATATCGGATCGTTCAAATAAAGATCGATTCGAATCTAAAAATCGATTTTATAAACCCACCCCTGGAGTACAATGCATAATGTGTTGTACTTAACTGGCAGAAAGTTAATAAAGGGAAATAAATCTCCATTCTAGTGTACAAAACCAGCAGAGGTTGTGTTTATTATCTTGGATGGTTTTTTTTGTACTTGCCCAGTGGAAATGTAAATCCACATGCTGCTGAGTGTGGCAATGACCAGCATATGTTTTGTTTATGACTATATGCTTTTGAATAAGACTTTTTATCCAGTCTAACAGAATTTAAATCTGCAAAACTGTTTTTAAACATTTAATATGTATTTTGGATCCAAAATGCTCCAATTAATTAATTCTTATTGGTGCAATAGATAATATAAGGCATTTGGTTGCCATGGTTTAACTGATGCCTAGCAATTAAATGCTATGACAGACCAGCATACCAGCTCAGCCAACAAGACAAACTGTATTCCACTTCAAATTAAAACCATGTAATTGTGAGAAAAATACAACATAGCAATCAGTGAGCTGTAAAATAAAAGCAAGGAAATCAAAAAACAAAAGACCTGAAAAACACAGGTCAGAGAAATAATTCTGGTTCTGAATACATCCCTCCTGATAGTCTCGTTCAAGACACAAAAAGGCCTGCTTTTCTCAAACACAAACATGGTAGATGGTATTACCTGACAGTTTCTTCTGTAGGGCGGAGTTCTCAGCTTGTAAGCGCAGAAGCTCTCCATCTGTTGGACCAGAAACAAGGCTGGGGGCAGGATCTTGAAGGCCCTTTTCCTTCCGCAGCCCCTGATTCTCCTGTTCCAACTGCTCAATCTGGGAACATAACTACACACAGACAACAGACTAATCAGACAATCAGGAAGCTGTTTCAGAGGTAATTCTAGCAAAACCCGACAAAACGGGTCTGTGGTCAATTGATTTATTAGCCAGCTATTAAACTGATATAAAGTATTGTCAATAATATGCCTGAATATTATTGGGTTAAACTGTGAAGGAGTAATGAAAGATAAAACTTCATTTAGTGTTTGGAATGCCAGACAGGGTTTCTTGATGATGCATATCATCCGAATTGTTACTCCAGCTATCGGGCAGCTAGCTCAGCTCAAAGCACAAACCGTTTGTATGATATTACTCATTTTTTTCTTTCAGCTGCTCCCATATTTTAGAAGTCACCACAGCAGATTATTCTGGTCCATGTACCTGATATGGCAATATCGTTTTAAGCTGGATGCCCTTCCCAACACTCCTTAGTTTACCTGGGCTTGGGAACAGCACTAAAAGCACACTAACAAGTGCACCTCCCAATTGCTAGGCTGTTTGGCAATTCCCTTTTCCCCAGACATATACAATTATGTCTGTGTAGAAGCCCAACTGGTCGATAGTACCAGTGAGATTCAAACCCAAGATCTCAGTGGCAGTGGGATAGCAGATTTTACTCTTACCAACGCATAAAAAAAAACAAAAAAACATGCTAATACTGGGCAGGACTCACTATTGCTCTCAGAACAGCTTGGGTTCTTTGACACATGGATTTCACCGATATTTGATATTTTGGTCAACGTCTACATGACCACATTCACTACTCGCTGAAAAATAATAATTAAAAAACCACAGTAGGATATTTAACTTATATATTTATTTTGTTAACACAATCAATACACATCTTATAAAATAAATCAAATTATATAAATAAATGACAAACAGGCAAAACAAGGCACATATTGTGCACGCTTTTTAATAACCAAACATCTGATACTGATACATCTCCCTCATTTGCTTTACTGGTAGATGACCTAATCCAGGATAAAAGAGAGCTGCTACCCTGAGCTGCTTGCTGTAGTTCCTTTTCTTTCTGCTTTTGTAACTTTTCTTTTCTTGGCATTATGCTGCAAAATTTGTTAATGAGAT
This sequence comes from Trichomycterus rosablanca, assembly GCF_030014385.1. NCBI lineage: Eukaryota > Metazoa > Chordata > Actinopteri > Siluriformes > Trichomycteridae > Trichomycterus > Trichomycterus rosablanca. The sequence goes on along the minus strand of NC_085994.1, from coordinate 32,282,145 downwards.
AAATCACTGTTGTGCAATAATAATTTCTGACAGAGTTGAAGCATTACACAAATAATATACCATTACTAGTATCAATTTACCTCACCAGACTGTCATGTAGCGCAACTTAAGACCTACCTTTGATTTCAAATCAGAAACCCACTTTGGGTAGTTAATGTTAACAATGGGCCTATTATTATGCCAATAAAATCAACTAGACAGCTAAATAACATTTTCCTATATTCCTATTACCATATCATAGGGCATTATATTTAGCCTTCTACATATATTAGTAGAAAAGGAGGGAGGGGCAAGGCGGATCAGATCGGGGCAGAATTCTCACAAGAACTCAAATAAATGCCCGTCAGATATCAAAACACTTTTGGGGGTAATTGATGACAGAGAGGGTAATTTTTCTTTTTAAATAATGATGAATGTAGAAACAAATTGGGCTCCAGCAGAAAGGGCACTTTTCTCATCCAGGGCAAAAGGGCAGGTGCTTGAGCACCACTAGGGGTCTATCTGTGCACGTGCCTGGAACCTGTCCTAATAAAACTAAGGTTATTCACATTTTGAAACAATTAACTATTATCAACTATATTTAATTTAATGTTTGCATAATAACTTCTAAACTGTGTGTGTGTGTGTGTGTGTGTGTGTGTGTGTGTGTGTGTGTGTGTGTGTGTGTGTGTGTGTGTGTGTGTGTGTGTGTGTTGTGGGTCAGCACCTTGGACAGTTCTTGCATGAGGGTGCTGTTCTGTAGTCTGAAATCCTCTTCCTGGCTGTGCAGTTTTCCCTGGAGCATCTCATTTTCACTAAGTAATGCATCCACTTCCTACAATAATAAACACAAAACATCAAACATAAACACCACACACATTTATTTCATTCAATAAAGCTGCCTACAGATGCTAAGTGGACAATAACAGGCTTTTGAAAAGCACTCACTCAAATTAAGCAGGAAAGTATTTCTCCACGAGGAAAGCATTGTTTTGTATAAAGATCACTGATGGTGACCTTAGCAGATTTAATTGAATAGAAATGTGTGATCACTAGTCCAGCATAGTTGACTTCCAATGCATATACTCACTCACAAATTTTCAGATATGATGTCTTTTGACAAAGTTCATTTTCATTGGCTCAGGTTCCACAGGGAAACATTGGGTGCAAAAAAAGCAGCACCCTGGACAGGGAGCCATTCAATCGCAAGGTATTGATATCTGGGCTAATGCTATAGACTGCTACGCCACCTGAGCGCATGCAAAGTGTATTTTGCAAGGTGGACCTTCCAACGGGGAAAACATGATTTCATCTCCCGTGGGTAAACAATACACACATGTCTTGGCCACCCAACAACCTGTCGGCGGTTGATAGCGTGTCCCATCTCAGACCACCGTCTGTGGATTCTCATCACGGCTGTTTCAGAGATATTTTGATCCAGTTGTCTGGCCATAACAATTATTTTAAATCACTCTGGTCTTTATAGTGATTATAAAGTATCACCTTCTAAATGTAGCAGACATGAACTACCATTAGCCCAACATTTATTATATACCTGCACTGTATTATATCACATGCACAATTGTTACAAAATATGCACTGCCATGCACATTTTTGAGAGGCGATCTTAATGTTTTGGCTCATCAGTGTATATACAGTCATCATTAGTACTTTGCAGCAATTAACTACATAAAAAAAAACTTAGTTATTATTGTAGTAGATTTACCTGTGCTTTCTTGCTCTTATTAAGAGCCTGTAAATGAAAAAGAAAAAAGAAAAGTTAGGGTTATTAATCAAATCAATTTTAACTTTCGTGGCAAAAATATTTACATTTACATTTTACATTTTCGGCATTTAGCAGATGCCTTAATCCAAAGCGACTTACAGTACAGATACAGTATTACAGTCTGAGCAACTGAGGGTTAAGGGCCTTGCTCAAGGTCCCAACAGCAGCAGCCTAGCAGTGGTGGGGCTTGAACCGGCAACCTTTGGATTACTAGTCCTGTGCCCTAACCACTAGGCTACGGCTGGCCTACTAGAGTGAGTTTTATAAACTGCATTAATACAATAATGTTAGTAAATAGCTCTCGTTCAGCATCAGTTGCTACTTATTGCAAAAAATAAACCTTTATGTAAGATTAGCCTTCTTTATCCACAGCTACTGGACACTGGAAGAAGTCTCATCTAAAGAATCAGTTTGGATAACCAAAACCCTTAAAACATCACTCTCAATCAGCAGCCAATATTCTACAAAAAAATACTGGGTCACTTTCTAGCTTTACACTGATTAAAACAGTTAATAAATCAAAAATCTGCTCCTCTTTGCTCATCCTTTTTAAATTTTTTTTTTTTTTATTAAAGCGATCTGGACTGATATACCATTCCCCAGATATTACTCCAAGTGCCTCAAATAACTAATAAAACACACCAGAGTTTTAATATGCTTTACTGTGTACAAAACCAGAATTTAATTTCAGTTTACTTTCATACAGTTCTGCTTTTACCTACAGTAGCACTGACAGCAAAACAATGAAAACACATTAATCTTCTGTAAGATCTGAGAGACACCAAAACACCAATCCTGTCTCCAGACTCCTCAGCGGAAAACAGTAATGAATCAAGGATAATGATTATAAGAAGCTGCAAAATCTGATATCAGCGAAACTGTTTATGTGGTCACAAAAGCAACTGACAAGAATAAGCAGATGGCTGCTTAAACAGGATTTAGCACCGTTACTGTATGTCACCTGTTCAGCAATTACAATAGCATTTTGCAATTTCCCTTTTTCCTTTTCCTCCGGCTGCTTCCATTTTTAGAGGTCACCACAGCGGATCATTCTGGTCTGCGTACCCGATTTGTCTAGGCTGTTCAGTCTGTCACACCCTCAAACCTCGGACATAGCCAATCATGTCTGTGTAGAGCCCAGCTGGCTAATAGCACTGCTGAGATATGAACCTAACATGGTCAATTTTGTTATATGTCCTTGAAATGTGTTTATTGATTTGCTAAACTCTTAACATATTAGGGTAAAAAAAACAAAAACTGTGCCATAATTTGCTTTTAATATACTGTATAAAATTTAGCATTGTTCTTTGCTTCATTAAAATGCTGAGACTGTGTTATTCATTTACAACACTGTTATTCATTAAACCACATGAGTGCCCAAATTTTTTGCACATTTTGTATATTTAATATACTACAAAAATGTTTAACACAGCTTTTTCCCGGTAAGAGTCACAATGCTGTAAACACACCCAGGATAGGATGCCAAACCATGGCGGAACAATTTTATTATTTTTTTTTTATTTACTGTAAATAAATACATAATGAAAATGGAATTTCATGTAAAATGACATCATTTGTAAATACGTTTCTTAGCGTATGCTAATATATGCTCTTTAACATCAGAATGTTCACTAGAATTCACATAGAGATGAAGTCTTGCATATATTTATGCATTTACCACAATTCATACATACAAGTGCTTACTACCCTGGCCCAGTGCTTCTGATACCATCTACCTAACCTTATCATTCGCCAGTACATCCGAAATGCCTTATTAATGAAATAAGTTTTTCATCCTTAGTAGTTAATGTCATACCAATTTTGTTTAATCTTGTAGACCATTTGACAGCCAGAAAAACATTAATGTACAAACCAACATCATTATCAATAAAACATGACTGACATATAAAAGTAAAATAAATAATAATAAAATGTTTACCTTCTGTGCTTTGACATAATCTTTCTCCAAGGTCAAGGTCTTCTGCCGGACATTGTTAAGTTCTACAAACAGAGACTTATGTTATTACAGATGTACAGAAAAAGACAGTTTTCAAGTTCTTATTGCATTTTGGACCAAACAATTTTAAAGAGAATAATATCTAAAGTAAACAGATAAACAGAATCTAGTTATAATTTAGACTGGAGCTCTACAGCATCAGCTGTAATCCAAACCCATTAAACCTCAAGGGTTTAGCCAAGACTGAACCAATGTTACAAAACACTATTCTGAGCGAGCAGAACTACGGGTGACGTGATGTCCTGTTTCCAAATAGAACCCTGCCCATAAATCCACATTATGTGAGGTCCGCACCAGTTGGTATCATTGGGTTGAAGTCTGTAAATCACAATTCCAACAGGTTCTGAGGGTTCCCTATCTTTACTTTTTCACAAAAAAAGAACAAATTGCTAGAGCAGCATGTAATATTGTGACAAGGTCCTAGTTCTGTGCTTCATTTTCGGCCTCCTCGTTACATTAAACAATGTTGCAGGTTTTATTTTGCTTTAATTGTTTCTTTACTTTAGAGAACTGTGGTATGAAAGCAACAAGACACTAAGAGGTTTTGTTAACATACATAACATCTTGGCTTACACCTGCAACCAAATTATAGGCCTGATGTTACTCACCCCCTCTCTGTTCTTTAATCACTGTGGCACTGTTTCCTATGGAGTAAGGCGGTGCCACTTACTTTGCCACAGCGGAAAGCAGTTTTGATGCCTATCATGTGAAAGGCGTAAACTCTCCAGTTAGCGGCAATATGTGCCCTGCCTTTCGGTGAACAAAGCGCAAAACGCTTATCAGGTAAATGCGAACATTTCTGGTTACACATTAGCTACATGGAGGATTGTCAGGAAAGGCCTTTCTTTAAACTTCCACATTTAATCAGAGTGTACCAATAATTATTATTATTGTGTTTATTTTATTATATAATATGCTCTAAGATTGAGCAGCAGTGTATTATGCTAACCTACCATCGCTAAGATCCGGCGTCTACACAGACATGATTGGCTATGTCGATCAGGATTGGGGCCAAAGCCCCGCATTTAATCTGTGCCCTATTAAGGGTGTTCCTGCTTTAAGTCCAATGTGAAATCCTACCAAGATAAAGTGATTAATAATGTACTAATTGTATTCCTAATGCCTTAAGAATCTGACCAGCACTAAAATGATGAAAGCAAACCTAAACAAAAAATAACATAGCAATACTAAAAACATATTTTATATTAAATGAAGAGAAAAGGACATTTTCCAGTGATGTAATTATATGTTGCAATAATAAATGACCCATCACGCCTGCTGACACTTCTGTCAGAGTGTCCGTTTACAGTTAGGTGTGCTGCATGCAGTCATTGTTTACCTGCGGTGTTCTTTCTCAGGTCATCTGAAAGCTGGTAGTTTTGTGTTCGCAGCTCCAAAAGCTGGGCCTAAGAACAAAGTGTAAGTGTTTGCTTAAATCATTAAATTGGCTGGTAGATCATTTTGAGCAGTAAATACCATAAAATGAACCTGTATTACACTGTATCTAGCCTTTGTTTATCTCAAAGAGAATAGTCAGGTATGCTGACTACAGCTTTGTCCATGAGTAATAAAGATTGTCCTGGGAACATCCATTTGTGGTTGATAACAACATGCTATAATACGTTATAATGCTTGGGCAGTAATGTTAGTCAAGTACAAGCCGAGCCATGAGACAAGCAAAACCCTGCCTTATCTGATATATACCACATGAGTGGCACTGCTGTGGTAATAAGAGTTTAAAACACCAGTGGTCAGTGCAGATCCTATAAAGAAACATTTAAATTACATGCTGGAAGGACCATCAAATTGCATTTATTATGTTACAGTCACCACCTTTAAGTCTACAATGTACACAGACAGTATAAGATAGGTGTACCAGCTATATTTGCTAGTAAGGGAAGTAAACTGTAGATAAAATCTGTTTATAAGTCTCATGCCTTTGACTTTATAATTCATTAACAAGCATGAGAGCAAGGATTTCAAGAATGCTCTACTGGCTTAAAGGTTTTCTTGTGTGGTGGGTCACGTGGCACTGACAGCTCAAATTATAGCCTCAAGTTATGTTTTCAGAAAGTAAAGCCTTCATGTACTTCCCCAGTAGAACTCAATTGACTTAAAAGATTATTCCATGTGGTGATGCCAACTAATTCTTGGGCAGGTTGTGTGATCTTGTGATTCCTAAATCATATCTGCAGCTCTGCAAGTAAGACACATTCTTCTTCATCAGCACTATTAAGGTCATCAACACTTTAAGGTCGCTTAACAAAAGAGGTCCTTGGCATAGTACTGGCATAAAAAGAAATCATTAAATGCAGATAGTTTACTTTCACTGACATAACTAAATCATCATTCACCACTAGCAGCTTTTGGTGGTCAGTGTTTTTTGCTAAATACACCGATCAGCCATAACATTAAAACCACCTCCTTGTTTCTACACTCACCGTCCAATGTATCAGCTCCACTAACCATACAGGAGCACTTTGTAGTTCTACAATTACTGACTGTAGTCCATCTGTTCCTCTGCATGCTTTGTTAGACCCCTTTCATGCTGTTCTTCAATGGTCAGGACTCTCCCAGGACCACTACAGAGTAGGTATTATTGGGGTGGTGGGTCATTCTCAGCACTGCAGTGACACTGACATGGTGGTGGTGTGTTAGTGTGTGTTGTGCTGGTATGAGTGAATAAGACAGAGCAGCACTGATGGAGTTTTTAAACACCTCACTGTCACTGCTGAACTGAGAAAAGTCCACAAACCAAAAATATCCAGCCAACAGCGCCCCGAGGACAGCGTCCTGTGACCACTGATGAAGGTCTAGAAGATGACCAACTCAAACAGCAGCAATAGATGAGCGATCGTCTCTGACTTTACATCTACAAGGTGGACCAACTAGGTAGGAGTGTCTAAAAGGGTGGACAGTGAGTGAGTGGACACGGTATTTAAAAACTCCAGCAGCGCTGCTGTGTCTGATCCACTCATACCAGCACAACACACACTAACACACCACCACCATGTCAGTGTCACTGCAGTGCTGAGAATGATCCAACACCCAAATAATACCTGCTCTGTGGTGGTCCTGACCATTGAAGAACAGGGTGAAAGCAGGCTAGAAAGGTATGTAGAGAAACAGATGGACTACAGTGAATAATTGTAGAACTACAAAGTGCTTCTGTATGGTAAATGGAGCTGATACAATGGACAGTGAGTGTAGAAACAAGGAGGGTAATTTTATAAGGCTGATCTGTGTATATAAAGCACAGTACACAAACAGATGGAGTTGTTGGAGGTCAACAGGTTTCAACAGGTCAATATCTGTGTCAATGGCCAAAAAAATGTTAAGATCATCTGGCCTAAAGGGTTACACTCTGAGAATTGTCACCTGGAAGGGTGTTAAAATGTTTGTAATGATTTTGTTATATATAAGCTTCATCAAATCTAACAGAACTGTGTATTACCGTTTGAATTAAACTAAATATAAGGAGTGATAAACAGCACACTGGTGCAACTCCAATCACCTTAAGATAGCCTTCTTTTTTTCGATTATCCAGGGCTGATAACGTAATGGAAACATTTCACTAATTAACATTGCAGACGTCTACGAAACAGGATATGGATCACCAAGCCGAGATACATTTGCACCCTAAACCGAGCAAACAAAACATGTGGAACAGGATCGACACCCCTGTAAACGCACTAATGAAACATACTAGTGTAGTCAGTCAAATAGGATGCAGTTTGGTTTGGAACACTGCCTATTTATGAGAAATGCCAAAAACCTGATGCTGGCAACCAGAAGATATATGTGACAGCGGTCTCGTTTACTCGCACTATTAATCGTGGAAATTGAGTAACTAATAAACGTTTCTGTAGAAAATGAGAACAGTTTCAGGTTAAGACGCAGGTGTAAACAACTGTACCAGGCAACGCTATAAAAGAGTCAGCTGTTCGCTAAGCGGAAAGCTAACTGGTAATTAGCTAAACAATTTGTTATTGCAGCACCAGAAGTACGAGATAACTTTAAATGCAGTTATTACATTTATAGAAATTGAAAAATGTATATGCTGAATATTTATTCACTGTTAACTATGTATTTACATTCAGTTTCCGTTGTTAGTTTTGAGGCTAACGTAAGCCAAATGGCTAACGTTAGATGACGCCTCCTCCCTCAGCGGCAGTCAGAAACAGATTGAAATGCTAGCTGTACCCTGGCTTCGTTTCTTTCACTGGCAACAATTTATTCTCAGAACAGAAAACGACTTTACATAATTACAAACAGTAAAACACAAACTGAATAAAAATGTAAAGCTCAGAATAGTCACCTGCATACGGTGAAACTCCTCTTCTGATAGTGCTTGCGCCATCTTCGCGTTGAAAACGGCTTCGCTGGTGCAATACCAAATCTCTCCAAGATCCCTACATAAGCACCTTACGTAGATGATCTTACGATAGGGTTTTGTACACTACGTAGTGCCATATGTATCAGAGAAAGCGATTTGAAACAGGTCGCTATATGTCAGGCAATTTACTGTATGTCTGTTCGATTCCATTAATGTTGGAGTCGATTCCAATTCTGATTCATTTGAAGCACTTAAAACTCAGTAAATAGAAAGGTGGTACTTTACCGTGGAAAATGTGATTCATCTGTATTAATTCTTCAAAATAAAAATAATTCATGTCAAATATACAAATGTCACTTTCATGACCTATTTCAGAAAGCAAGAAAATCATATTACGTTTAAAATAAACCGACTGTTTATTCATCCATACACTGCGTGTAACTACAGGGGGGCAGGTGCCCTGGGGGGGGGGGGGGGGGTTGGGGGGGGGGGGCGGTGGGCTCCACGACATGAACTTAATCACCCACCTCACTGCCCCCCCATTGGCTGCACATATTATGCATGTATTATGGCAAGCCAAACAGGACATATATAGCAAACACTATATATATATATATATATATATATATATATATATATATATATATATATATATATATATATATATATATATATATATATGGAATAAATGTTATATATAAATATCATATACATACATTTATATATTTGCTGAGGGGGCCCAAATTTGTTTTTTTTGCACTGGGCCCATGAGCTCCTAGTTACGCCACTGTCCATACATTTTGCACTAAATGATTCATCCTGGTCAAGGATGGAAATACACATAGAGACCAAACACAAACACACACACACACAACTTACTCATCCTTCTGCATGTTTCGGAGAGTTTAAGAAAACCGGAATGCCCAAAGGAAACCTATGCAGAAATTGGAAGACCAAGCAAAACTGCTAACCAGTTGCAGGAAGGTGTTATATGCCAACTGAAAGTATAAATGTGAAGCAATACATTGAACACTTATACAAACACACCAACAGTAACGCGCAAGGACTAAAACAAACAACATAAACAGCAAGTGCGTTTACAGCTGGTAGCAATGTTGCCTACAAAATCCTGCTTGCTACTAAAGGTGCTGGATAACTGAACCCTTCACTGTAGGGCAGCAGTGTTCTCTGTAATCTTATGTTTGTTTGTTTATTAGGATTTTAACGTCATGTTTTACACTTTGGTTACATTCATGACAGGAACGGTAGTTATTCATTACGCAAGGTTTATCAGTTCACAAGTTTTTATATCAAGCACAGTGTTGGACAATTTAGTATCTTCAATTCACCTCACTTGCATGTCTTTGGACTGTGGAAGGAAACCGGAGCACCCGGAGTAAACCCACGCAGACACGGGGAGAACATGCAAACTCCACACAGAAAGGACCCGGACCGCCCCACCTGGGGTTCGAACCCAGGACCTTCTTGCTGTGAGGCGACAGTGCTACCCACTAAGCCACCGTATCTTACCTGTATTTTGGCATCTACTGTAAGGGTAAGTCCAATTTGTTGACTAGACAACATCTTTTGGATCACAGTGGTTAACAATTACAGTTGTGTTTATGGTGTGAATGTCTGGTTTGTGGATGCAACACTGTCAAAATGGGAATTTTTGATTCAATTTATGTTCACAGACCCAGGACCACAGGAACTTTACATTAATTACGTCCAGTACCTTAACAAATAGGCTACAATTGCCCTACTTATCTAGTTCGCCTTTTGCTAGAAAGCAAGTATCAAATTCAGGCCCTTAAAAACCATTATGCCTTGGGCACCCACTGAGCTAACAGCACTACCGTGCTGCCCTGTCCTCAAATAGCGTTTAAATACCGTAAAAACACAACCTGTCCAGGAGGTGGCACTGTAGGGTAGTCATTAGAAGAGTTTAGTATTTGCAGTGGCGTAGGAACCATGGTGACATGAACGTGGTTTCATGTGCAAACCTCATGAAGCATAGAAAATTGGGTCATATGTATCTAGCTTTTACCCACAGTGTGTGAGGAGTGGTGCATATTCTCTGCTTGGTATTTCTGTTTACTCCTGCCTCTTAGAAACATGTGTTTCAGTTTTGCTTCCAGTGTCTATCAGTGGTGATGGAGCCCCCATGAACCTAAATGAAGTGATTACTAAAATAAAGAATCCATACTTAAAAATAAATATTACATTATGTATCAATAAATAATTTAAGGCTTGTGTAATATCCTGAAATTTAAGTAAAATTTAAAGAAGTCTGTTACAAAACTAAGTGTCACATTAAAAGGTTAATTAAAAGGGGCTAATTAATAGAAATGTAAGCATATTTTGAAATGATAGATTGAAAGTAGGGCGGCACGGTGACTCGGTGGGTAGCACTGTCGCCTCTCAGCAAGAAAGTCCTGGGTTCGATCCCCAGGTGGGGCAGTCCGGGTCCTTTCTCCCAGTGTCTGCGTGGGTTTCCTCCCACAGTCCAAAAACATGCAGTCAGGTTAATTGGAGACACTGGATTGCCCTATAGGTGAAAGGGTGTGTGTATGTGTGTGTATGCGTCTCTGCCCTGCGTCGGACTGGCGCCCCGTCCAGGGTGTTACTGTGTGCCTTGCACCCATTGAAAAGCTGGGATAGGCTCCCCCTGGCGACCCTAATTGGATAAGCGGTTAAGAAAGTGAGTGAGATTGAAAGTAATATACAGTTGTGTTTTAAGAAAACAAAGCTAAATGCTTTGTTTAAAATGGGTGTATGACACTCATTTGTTTAAATGAATGTATGAATAAATCATAGTACATGGAATAAACATTATGTTAACATAAATTCTCAAATTGACCAGTTGCAGATCACACCCATGTCCACAGGACCAGCAAGGACCATTAATAGAACTATGCTGCCATAAGAAGACTTGCATTAAGCATACGCCTAAATTGATTTAAAATGCACTTAAAATGAAGAACATTGTCAATACCTCTCAGAGTTGCAAGATCCTCTTTTTTTTTAACTAATCTTTACTTATTAATAATGTAGGTGTAAGCACACAAGCAGCTCTGTTTCTAGTTGTGGTTGACTTTATATAGCTTTAAGCTCTTTATCACAGGAACCCAGTGCTGATGCTCATCAGAGATCCAACAATGCCAAAGTCAATAGGTCAAGTTATTTTAGGGTGGGTGTACAGTTAAAGTCACAAATTAACATGGCAGTCATGGCAATTCTAGGTATGTAACTGATTTCTGCAACTGTTTTTTCTTACTACACCAAACCCGATAAAACACACAATTATAATAGAATAAATAACAAAAAAAAGTTTATTGTGGGCTTTATGACAAAGATTGCTTGGTCAAAAATATACCCACAGCAACTTAGATAATAAATTGGTAGTGTAGAAAGTTAGTAATTGTCAATTCATTTTGTGGCATGGCCTACTGCTTCTTTGTTGGACTATTTAGCTGACATTCTTTTTGCCCCTAAAACAGGGCTACTTTGCACATCCAACAGGTGACACTGTCCTGAGTGAAAAAGCTTTACATCACCAACAACCTAAAGGTTCCTAATTAAGAAAGAAGTTCCATTACTAGTTCAGACATAATTATTAGGTCAGTGATAATTACAAGGAATTACGAGGCAATGCCACAAAAGTAAAATGACATTATACAACGTTCTGCTTTTTGCCTTGACAAATAATAATCACACTTGCTTTATGTATGTTTTGTTATGTTATGTAATTATATTAACAAAAAACAAAGAAAGTCAGGCCTGAGAAAGTATCTTAAATAAAGCAGTATATCTTGTAATTGTCATGAAAAATGACAGTTACAGAAAAGACTGAAATACCAAGACTGCCATAAAATGCATGCATAGCCTTTATAAGTGTATGTAAACTTGCTCTAAATTGTATATTAAATTGTATTGTTAGAAGCTAAATCAAGTGAAAAGATCAGAAAGATAGGATATAAAATGTAGAAGCTTTATCAAACAGTAACAGGTGGTCTTTTGATGTGTTTTACTAAAACCACACACTTACAATGTTATCTTTGCATGGCTGTATAACAGTAAGCAAATACAAGAGAATATAAAATTTACTTATCAACTTCAGTATATTTTGTTAATATAAATACTTGCCTACCAGTGCCTACCAGTGCATACATGGCAATGCTCCTTCATACCTGAAAGAACTTCTCACCCCGCAAACCTCATCACGATCTCTTCGCTCTGTAAATTCAAACCGCTTCCTCCTCCCCAGAACTAAGCTCAGCACCATGGGTGATAGGGCCTTTTCTTCTGCCGCACCTCGCTTGTGGAATGCTCTACCTGACCAGTTGAGAGCTCCTCAGAAAATAGACAGCTTTAAAAAGGGACTTAAAACTTTTCTTTTTAGAAGAACTTACCATTCCTAATTAATTGATGGTTTTAAAGTTTTTTACTATGCTTTTTACTATGTAGCACTTTGAGATTTGGGTCCAAATGTAAAGTGCATTACAAATAAAATGTATTATTATTATTATTATACATTTACAACTTGATGCCTGCAACACACTGAGAAGCAAAGATGGGCAAAGAATGTCTAGTTTGTAAACAAATGTGCAAGAAAGTTATTAAATTGAATGTAAGAAACACAGCATTTTTTATTTATTTGCAAGTTTTGCTGATTAGGTGTTATATAAGGTGGAGCAGTAGAGTCTATTACAAGGTTAGAGCTTAAAAGAGTTTTAATCTTGGTGGGTCAATCAGCCAGTTGGGCGTCCACAAAAACATGATTTGAATAGCATGGTTAGAATAGCATGATAAAGTGATTAAAAAATAAAAAGGTATTTATAGGTATTTATAATAAATGTCTGCATATATGACAGTGATAATAGATATAATAGTACGTATAATAATGCGTATATTTTAAGCATTTCTGACTCAAATCTGTGAATGTGGAATTCAGAAATATATGGGGATAACTGTATAAACAACAATCAAAAAAGATTAAACACCATTTTTCCTTATTGTATTGATGCATGTGCTGCCTGCGAGACTAACTTTCAGCCACTGTGTGGCTTGTTGCAAACCACTGCTTTAGATGAAAAACTAGTGGGAGCTCTGACATCCTAACACGAAGTTGCTGCTTTTTATTTCTTCACCCATTTCTTCAGCTATGATGTATGTACAATGATGTCATCAACAGCTGGTCCTTTTTGATTTTTAAGCATACAGTGGAAATATGCCACAACTGAATGTAGTCTTCCAAACAGGAGCAACAGCTATGTTTATGTTATTAAAGCTATTCATTCATTTGCCTAGAGTAGACTTGGTACACTTATGTGTAATGTTCAGTTAGTTCCGCCTTCTCTCTTCTGAACACACGGACTAATTTTCACTTCTCTCAAACCGTTTCTTTTCTCAGAGGAAAATGGAAATGCTTTTAGAGAAGTGCTTGTTTTACTCTATATTTATTTATAATATATATCTATTTATATTATATATTTATATATTTATTACAGCTTATTCAGGGACAATGCAACGTGAAAATATATTGAAATATGTATTACACTGAACAAATAACAAGTAACATTATAACCAAGTCTACAGCAGCACGTGGAGCACCTACAAAACTGTGCCTTGACCACACTTCTTACCCCAGAAAGAATAACTGTGAAGTGTGGAATTAAGGAACTGATCTAGTGCTTTAGGACTACATCACATGTCCAGCACAATAACTTTGAGCACAGGGGGCCCCTCAGGGATGTGCTGACTCACATACAACTGTGTGACCTTCCATATTAACACTGGCATCATCAAGTTTGCTGATGATTTTACAGTCACAGGACGGATTACTGGAGATAAAACAGCATTTAGGAGTAAGGTGGCAGATTTGGTGGCCTGGTCACAAACAAAAACACACACACAACACACACACACACACACACACACACCCCCTACATTATCCATTAAACTCCACTAAACACAATACAGTGGTACCTCGTAACTCGACGTCCCCTAAACTCGAAATCTTTGAAACTCGGCGCACTCCGTGGAGAAATTTGTACCCTCGACGTTCATCTTAAAGTTGATGTGTTCAGCTTTTTAAAAAAATTTATTTATTTAATTTCAAATTAGGCACAGTGGCTCGGTGGGTAGCACTGTCGCCTCACAGCAAGAGGGTCCTTGGTTCGATCCCCAGGGCGGTCTGGGTCCTTTCTGTGTGGAGTTTGCATGTTCTCTCCGTGTCTGTGTGGGTTTCCTCCGCGAGCTCCAGTTTCCTCTCCCACAGTCCAAAGACATGCAAGTGAGGTATTTTGGAGATACAAAATTGTCCATGACTGCTTGACAATAAATTTGAACTAATGAATCTTGTGTAACCGGTAACTACCGTTTCTGTCATGAATGTAACCAAAGAGTGTAAAACATTAAATTAAAAAATTAAAAATAAATAAATGTTATGGACTGGCGACTGGCCCAGGGTGTTTTCTACCTTTCGTTTGGTGAACTGTACCCACTGCGACCCTGAATAAAATAAAGTGATGGTAAAACAGACAGTGAAAAAATGAATAAATTATTAAAGCTGAGGTCTGCAGCCATACCCTACTGATAAATTGTGTATTTTGTGGATATTTAGTACATAGTTGTGTTGTAGAACAGGATTCCCTAACCACAGATTACAAGTGGGCCATAAGGACCCTCTAGTGCAGGGGTGTCAAACTCATTTTCACCGAGGGCCACATCAGCATTATGGTGGCCCTCAAAGGGCAGATTGTAACGTATCCTGCTGTGATTGCAGTCTGTTGTTTTTCTTGGAGGCTAAATTCTGCATTTATATTGTCCTCCTTTACCACAGACATGGACTCATAACACAAGAGACGCACCGGTTTCTCTTCCTGAAGCACAAACTTGTTTTCATTTTCATTAAATTTCCTCCTTCTGCTTAATTTTCTTACTTATCTTCTTGTACATTTTGGGATTATGTGTAAATATTTCTTAACATCATCTACTGGCATCTAAATGACGTGGCGGGCCGGATCTGGCCCGCGGGCCACGAGTTTGACAGTCCTGCTCTAGTGGAACACAGATTGATTGCCTGGGCATTCTGGTGACACACATTTAAAGCAACCAATGGCAAATTCATCCAGAGAGTGTCAGCACGTACAGAGCACCATGCAACTCGCCCTGTATTCTTTTGCCACCTCTACCAGACAGTAAAACAAAATTATAAAAGTCATTTGATCTTGTTGGCCTTAATAGAAAGTAGTTTAAAACAATTGATCTTTGATATAGACAAGGTTAAGAAACTTGTTCCGGAACAGTTTTATTTAGTGATTGGTTTTGCTACATGTCAATCAAACATAGGGGAGGAGCTTAATACACGCATGACTTTCAAATCATTACAAGCAGGGTAAACCAAGCTGATGTGTGAAAAGATTTTGCAGCTGTTTGGAAATAAGAACATAGGAAAACATTTATACATATTTTAGACGTTGCATTTAACAAATATGTAAAACTTATTTTTCATTTTAAAACGACACTGACTTCCTCTTTAGAACTCATCAGGCATCAGAACCCACAAACAAACATTGCTGCATACAGTACTAAATCCTGCTTTTGTATGCACAACTTTGCACAGCCTGTTACTGTAAGTGCAACTATCTCTTTGAGGTGTGACCAGTGACTGGTGGTTGCCAGTTTTATTTTTATCCTACATTCTTATCAATGTCATCAGCTGGGGCTGGTTTTTCACAAGGTATCTGACAAAATAAAAAAATAAAGTTTGGATTTAGTTGGAATACATTTGATAAACGGGTTTTTCAAAGCAAGTAATTTTTTGATCCTGAAGATTTGGATCTGGATTTCATAGACCGTCATGCAGGATTAAATGTTAAAACTGGGTATTTCAAAACTTTTCAAAATGCATTTTCTCCCTTTTTCTCCCGATTTCAGAGTGTCCAATTTTTACCCATTTGCGTTATGCTTCCTCTCTACTGGAGCTGACCCCCGCCACGATTGAGGAGAGCGAACTGACACATGTCCCCTCTGACACGTGTGCAGTAGCCGACTGTATCTTTTCACCTGCACGAGGTGAGTTCATAAGTGGATCAGCCTCGTGCACGGAGAGCCACACCTTTATCAGCATTATTCCTCGACTCTGTGCAGACACCATCAATCAGCCAACAGAGGTTGTAATTCGCTCAGTTATGAGGTCTCTATCCGGCTCCCTTCCTGGATGAACAGCCAGTCGTTGTTCATGCAGCCGCCCTGCCCAGCCGGAAGGCAGAGCTGAGATTCGATACGATGTACAGGAGTTCCCTACACCAAACTTATCAAACCATGTCTTTATGGACCTCACACAGTCCTAGTGAACAGGAAGGAACCTTCACTGTTAGTAAAAGTTGTGGCTATAACAAATTGACTCAGTAATTCCTGACTGACACCTTGATACCTTCAATGAGCAATAAGATCAACAATGAGATCCAGTTCATAATTGTAATGTCTTACATTTTTGGCATTTAGCAGACACTTTTATCCAAAGTGACTGTGACAGTACACTGTCTTAGCAATTGAGGGTTAAGGGCCTTGTTTAAGGCTCCAACAGTAGCAACCTAGCAGTGGTGGGGATTGAACCAACAACCTTTTAATTACTAGTCCAGTACCTTTACCGCTAGGCTACAGCTGTCTTTGTGGACCATAGCATTTTCAGTAAGAGCAAGGAGGCGTCGGGAAAATTCAACAGGAATAAACAAACTTTACTTGGGGTTAAACAGATACATGGCAGGTGTAAACTAGCCACTATTTAACTTAAGTTTAAAAGTAATGATTCTAAAGAAAACCAAACTCCAAATTGTAAAATATATTTTCTACCTTTAACCCTGAACCTTTTCTGATTTCTTACTGTTTTTTATTTTAGTTTCTAGCTTACAGTTTACATTATTGGTGTAGTGGGTGGAGCATTGGGCTATCAACCGGAAGATTGTGGATTTCAATCCATATAGCCACTGTTGGTCCTTTGAGCAAGGCCCTTAACCTCTTTCTGCTCAAAGAGCGTGGTACAATAGCTGACCGAGGCATTTAATTGTACTGTACATGTATATATACACTGATCAGCCATAACATTAAAACCACCTCCTTGTTTCTACTCTCACTGTTTATTTTATCAGCTCCACTTACCATAAAGAAGCACTTTGTAGTTTTACAATTACTGACTGTAGTCCATTTGTTTTACATACTTTGTTAGCCCCCTTTCATACTGTTCTTCAATGGTCAGGACTCTCCAGGGACCACTACAGAGCAGGTATTATTTGGGTGGTGGATCATTCTCAGCACTGCAGTGACACAGACATGGTGGTGGTGTGTTATGCTGGTATGAGTGGATAAAAAACAGCAATGCTAATGGAGTTTTTAAACACCTCACTGTCACTGCTGGACTGAGAATAGTCCACCAACCAAAAATATCCAGCCAACAGCACTCCATGGGCAGCATCCTGTGACCACCAATGAAGGTCTAGAAGATGACTGACTCAAACAGCAGCAATAGATGAGCGATCGACTCTGACTTTACATCTACAAAGTGAACCAACTAGGTAGGAGTGTCTAATAGAGTGGACAGTGAGTGGACACGGTATTTGAAACTCCAGCAGCACTGCTGTGTCTGATCCACTCAGGAGGTGGTTTTATTGTTACGGCTGATCAGTGTATGACAAATAAATGCATTCTATTCTATTCTATTCTATAAAGTTTTGACATGATGTCTTTATGGTGTCTACTTTTTATATTTACTGGATAACATGTGGACTGCAGTTTTAGTACAGGCATCCATGCTACAACCCTGCTGGTCTACCCAGTGAGTAAACAAGGACACACTCTCATACTGATTGTATGTACATTGTCTGTGTTGGATAGTAGCAAAGGAGCAATATCTACCAATCTGGCAACCTAGTTTACTACTCTGCGTATGTGTGTGATGTGGTTGACAGGTTTATATAAGAGGTAGCATTTCCTTTGTCACTGCTCAGATATCTATCAATCCAACCACTGCTCTCCTCCACAACCAAAACCCAATTCTACTCAAGGCTGCACTCAACCCAACACAGTCATGCTTTAATTTTGGGGAGGGTAAAATATGAAAGAGACTCAGCCAAGTGTAAATAGTGTAAAGTTTAAATAAAGTGGTGAAGAATAGCAGGACTCCATGGAAGCTCACCTGCTGAAGTTTATAGAGCGGGTCAGAACTGATAGAGACAATAGCATCAGCTTCGAATACAAGGTAACGTGTTTATTTTATGTTTAGCTCAAATTTACAGCAAGTATTTCTGCATTTTTTGCTTTTTTTATATATACTATATGGCCAAAAGTATGTGGACACTCTTTCTATTTATTCAGGTGTTACACCTGGGGTGTTACATAAGTTGAGTGCAAGTAAAACACCCATGGCTAACAAGTATATAGAATTAACTGCTTTTTTATTTCATTTCTATCACTGCCCCAGTATTGATAGTTTCGCGGTGGGACCAGAAACACCCCAGATCGGGCAGGTCACGTTAAAATAATTAATTCTATATAACTTTGTAGCAACAATTTGAAAAAGGTCCTTTCCTGTTCCTGTTTGACAACTACTGTGTTCACAAACTGTCCGTAATGATGTGACTTGACGAGTTTGGTGTAGAGGGACTCAAGTGCCCTTGCTCACCTTATCAACGTATTGTAGTTTTGACTATGAACCAGGACTTATCGTCCCACATTAGTGACCGATCTTACTAGTTTTTTGACTAAATGGGCACAAGTTCCAACTAGACACTCCAAGATCTGGTGGAAAGCCATCTAGAAGAGTGAAGGCTGTTATAAAAATAAGTGAAGGCAAAGTATAGACAAAGTGTGTGGACATTTGACCCTGTTGAAAATCTAATTCCAAAACTACGGGCATTAATACGGGCATTTATATGGGGTTGACCCTCCCTCTGCATTTTGGTGTGTGCCTTTAGGGTTCAAAAGGGCATTTGTGAGGTCAGACAGTTATGTTGGATGAGAAGGCGTTGTTTATAACCGATGTTGCAATTTCTTTCGAAAGTATTTAATGAGGTTGAAATAGGGTTTTGGGCACAACCACATAAGTTCCCTTTACACCAAACTCATCTAGCCATGCCTTTATGAAGCTCATTTGGTGCACAGGAGCACAGTCATGCTGTTGCCACAAAGTTGGATGCATATGATTATGATTAGATCATTTTCCACCTGTAAGCGCAAGGTACGACTGAAACATCTGGACAAAGTTAAAAAGAGTGGGCTGTCAACATAGTTTTGGCTATATAATGTATATTTCTTGTTTCATTCAGCAACTGTGTATGCTAAACAGGGTGGTGTAGATTACGATAAGTGAAATGTGCTTCAGACCTTTGATGAAAAGAGAACAGTTACTCAGTCTGACAGTTTCAGAGTGGTTCCTTATTGAGCCCATAAAGAGTAAATTATTAATGCAGAATCGTAAAAGGTCACTTGATAAATTGTGCACTTTATCAGGATGTAGTGCTGGATACTGAGAGCTTCAGCACTTACAGATAATAACCACACTGCTCTACAAATTCTTTTCTCTCTTGTTGGTGCCTTGATCAGAGCAGATGTGACCCATAAAGCCCTATCTTGCTTAGACATGGATAATTGCATCTGTTTTTGAGTGGCGATTCTTGATGCGGTGCCGTCTGAGGAATCGAGGATCATAAACTTGCGCCCTTGGCCATTACGCACTGATTCTTCCCGATTCTTTGAATCGTTTAATGATATTATGAACTGTAGAGGGAGAAATATGTAAATCCCTTCCACTCTTTCTTTGAGGTACATTGTTTTTAAACATTTCAATAATTTTCTCACGCATTTGTTGCTCATCAGAGACTCAGCCTTTCCTGGATGCTGCTTTTGTACCAAACCATGATTACAATCACCTGTTTGGAATCACATCATTATTTAGTTTCACCTCATTACTAGCCATAAATTGTCCCCGTCCCAACTTTTTTAGAAATGTGTTGCAGGCCTGAAATGCAGGAATGGATGTTTATTAATAAATGTAATAAAGTTGAGCAGATAAAACATGAAATATCTTGGGTTCAAACTGTCTGCAATCAAATAAAAGTCAAAGTAAATGTAAGGAACACTGCATTTTTATTTTATTTGCATTTTTCATACTGTCCCAACTTTTTCTGATTTGGGTTCTAT
This sequence comes from Trichomycterus rosablanca, assembly GCF_030014385.1. Lineage (NCBI taxonomy): Eukaryota > Metazoa > Chordata > Actinopteri > Siluriformes > Trichomycteridae > Trichomycterus > Trichomycterus rosablanca. The sequence goes on along the minus strand of NC_085994.1, from coordinate 32,261,826 downwards.
CTATCTATCTATCTATCTATCTATCTATCTATCTATCTATCTATCTATCTATCTATCTATCTATCTAGACAACATGACGTTAAAATCCTAATAAACAAACAATGTATACACACACACACACACACACACACACACGCACACACATATATATACATATATATATATATACACAGTGGGGCCAAAAAGTATTTAGTCAGCCACTGATTGTGCAAGTTCTCCTACTTAGAAAGATGAGAGAGGTCTGTAATTTTCATCATAGGTACACTTCAACTATGAGAGACAAAATGAGAAAAAAAATCCAGGAATTGTAGGATTTTTAAAGAATTTATTTGTAAATTATGGTGGAAAATAAGTATTTGGTCAATAACAAAAGTTCAACTCAATACTTTGTAACATAACCTTTGTTGGCAATGACAGAGGTCAAACGTTTTCTGTAAGTCTTCACCAGGTTTGCACACACTGTAGCTGGTATTTTGGCCCATTCCTCCATGCAGATCTCCTCTAGAGCAGTGATGTTTTGGGCCCGAGCGGTGTGTTTGGGATCATTGTCATGCTGGAAGACCCAGCCACGTTCCATCTTCAATGCTCTCACTGATGGAAGGAGGTTTTGGCTTAAAATCTCACGATTCATTCTTCCCTTAACACGGATCAGTCGTCCTGTCCCCTTTGCAGAAAAACAGCCCCAAAGCATGATGTTTCCACCCCCATGCTTCACAGTAGGTATGGTGTTCTTGGGATGCATTCTTCTTCCTCCAAACACGACGAGTTGAGTTTTTACCAAAAAGTTCCATTTTGGTTTCATCTGACCACATGATATTCTCCCAATCCTCTTCTGGATCGTCCATATGCTCTCTGGTAAACTTCGGACGGGCCTGGACATGTACTGGCTTAAGCAGGGGGACACGCCTGACACTGCAGGATTTGAGTCCCTCTCGGCGTAGTGTGTTACTGATGGTAGCCTTTGTTACTTTGGTCCCAGCTCTCTGCAGGTCATTCACCAGGTCCCTCCGTGTAGTTCTGGGATATTTTGCTCACCGTTCTCATGATCATTTTGACCCCACGGGATGAGATCTTGCGTGGGGCCCCAGATCGAGGGAGATTATCAATGGTCTTGTATGTCTTCCATTTTCTTACAATTGCTCCCACAGTTGATTTATTCACACCAACCTGCTTGCCTATTGTAGATTCACTCTTCTCAGCCTGGTGCAGGTCTACAATTTTCTTCCTGGTGTCCTTCGACAGCTCTTTGGTCTTGGCCATGGTTGAGTTTGGAGTCTGACTGTTTGAGGCTGTGGACAGGTGTCTTTTATACAGATAACGAGGTCAAACAGGTGCCATTAATACAGGTAACGAGTGGAGGACAGAAGAGCTTCTTAAAGAAGAAGTTACAGGTCTGTGAGAGCCAGAAATCTTGCTTGTTTGTGGGTGACCAAATACTTATTTTCCACCATAATTTACAAATAAATTCTTTAAAAATCCTACAATGTGATTTCCTGGATTTTTTTTCTCATTTTGTCTCTCATAGTTGAAGTGTACCTATGATGAAAATTACAGACCTCTCTCATCTTTCTAAGTAGGAGAACTTGCACAATCAGTGGCTGACTAAATACTTTTTGGCCCCACTGTATATACTGTATATATATTAATACTGCAACCAAATGCGTGTGAGTGCCGCAGATACTTCCTTATATAACTGGAAATTCATTAGTTTTTGCAGAATTGCATTAATTTGGCCACATTATAGAATCTGTGTTCATTAGGCCAAAAAGTTTAGTTTTTTGACTAAAAAAATATAGTAATTGCCTTATGTACCTTATGGATGCAACACTGATAGACCGGACAAAAAAATCTTGTCCCTGGTGCCTGGCTTTCTGATTTGCCTACCTCTGCAGTGACTATTAAGTATTTATAGACCAAATACATTTTGTTGAATATTTTGCAACTTACTCTGGACACAATCTCTTCTCTCTGCCACACGCAGAGTACCTTTGCTGAGTATCTTTGCCGAACTGAACAAACACTGCCTTCTTACCCTCCCTACTTCAACATCACTATAACACAAGTACTGAGAAAGAGTACAAGTACAGACGCCCTTATCAAAAGCGACTTACATTACAGTTACAGTATACAGTCTGAGCCATTGAGGGTTAAGGGCCTTGCTCAAGGTCCCAACAGCAGCTACCTGGCAGTGGTGGGGCTTAGACCAGTGACCCTCTGATTACTAGTCTAGTACCTTAGCCACTAGGCTACAGCTTAGTACAAGTGCAAAAATTTTTGACAAATGTGTAATTCTACTGTTATTTTGTACCACATGTAATACCACTAATTTATACAATGTAAACCTGTACCACCAATACACTTTTTATATACTTTTGGATATTTTTTATATACTTTTAGATACTTTTTATATACATTTTTGTACTTCTAGATCGTTTTAATATTTCAATCATTAACGTGCCACTGATCTACAACTCATTTGCAATAGCCATTCAGAAATTAAAACACACTGATCTACTTAAACTGTTAGCATTTAAAAAAGTCATCTACTACTGCCACATCACATCTGTGTTTAAACACAATAAAAATCGCTATATAAATGATAAATCGCTCACCTGAGATAAAGAAAACCTATCTTGTCCCGGCTTTGAGATCTCTCACATCCTCAACGATTAATCCATTAGCCACAGATGTCCTCTCCAGCAGGGTTTAATAATCTAAAAACGTGACAGAACTTTAACGGAAAATCTCAACTCTGCGTCAATTTTTAATTGGTCCATCACGTTTGATTGACATCCACATCTTTCAATTGTAGACACTTTTGTTAAACAAGCCAAAAATGCTGCTAAATGTTCTGTGTGTAAGATAAAAACAGTAGTTTTGCATAAGTGTGATGTTGTAGGTTCTGTATTTATTCCTTTAGAATATTTGTTTTACAGTCTGAGCATTGTTATTTAGATAGCTAGTTTACCCATGGTGCATTGAGACATGTATTATTACTGCTTCGTTGTTTGAGAGGAGCAATGACGGTATCGGATCGGTATTGGCAGATACTCAATTTGCAGAACACTGTTCAATCTACTTAAAAAATTTGAGGAAACCGGTTGCCTTAAAAAAGTTAAGTAATGTATAATGAAAACTTGAGTTAGCATAACTTAAAACATTAAGTTATTACACCTAAAAGGCAAGTTGATTAAACTTTCTTTTTTTTGTTATACCAACTGCTTTTCCCAATAATTCTACTTAATATCTTGAGCTCAATGGAAAAAACTATTGATTTCTTCTTAGTTTTCATGTTAATTACATTTTAAATATGAATTACATATGTTTATAGAGAAACAGACACAATTATAAAATTATTTTTCTTTATTTCACTTCAGAAGTATTTACTTAAAATACAACTTATGTCTTATGTCTTTAAAATCTTTAAAACTGTACAAACTGTATATAAAGTTCTGATGAAACACAAACAGCTCCTCACAGTAACCATGAACCTGTAAAACAACAAAAAGAAACAAGAAACAGAAGTATTAAAATCAACATTAATAGCATTAATTTAAGGATTAAAATAAAGCAAGCCAGCACACTCTTTGCTTCGTATGAAGGCTAGCATGCTAACATGCTAGCATGTAGCCTAAATACGGCAAATAAAGCAGCGCTGTTTGATTATTTATTTAGTGTCAACATTAAGATCATTTATTTTAAACAAAATTGTTAAGTAAAGTACAACACTTACCAAAATTAGACGGAAGATGAAAAAGCCCCATCAGACTGGTGTACATGCTACTCAAAAATAGCATAATGAGGAAGAAAATGTTTGTCCACTTAGTTTAACAAAGGTTCCACTTCACAAAAGACATTTCAGGAAGACAAGTTTACTTTTGCAAAAAGCCTTCAATGAAAAGTAAAAAGTAATTTGCAAAAACAGGTTTCAAAAGTTAAAACAAATGGCTGCCTGATTCACCAACAGCAAGCTGAAAAAAGGCGACTTACATGTAAATGGTGGCGTTTTTCTGTTTTATTACCTTAACTTTTTTAAGTTAATCTGATAGAAAAGTCATTTTTTTTGTTTAGTAAACTTAAATCTTTTAGCACATTTAAATGTGTACTCAAATTAGTACAATGTACTCTGCATTTTATAGTAGAGCAAAAAAACTTAAATAATTTATGTATGTTGTACTAAAAATGTTTGATTAAATATAAAGTCCGGGCTTACAGTGAATTGGTATTGGTATTGGACATAAAAAAGTGCTATCGAGCCAGCCCTAGAACTCACTGTTTTAGTGTGTATGTGTAGTTTTGTTAGTTTTGACTTTTGAGAACATGCCAGAGGACAGCTTAAAATTGTTTTTGTCCATTTAACAGCTGTGGTAGGTCTAAAAAAAAGAAAGAGTGTATAATTCATATTATATATATATATATATGAGCTTCCGCTTGTAAGTACAAACATGAAAAGACATTCATGTGCATTATTCAGGTTAGTTATAACAATTATTTGAATACAACATGAATGCAGCATTGGAGCAGAGAAACACTGAGCTGTTCTTCATAATTGTTTTACATATTATATAACAAGCATAGGTGTGGACCCACTCGTTTACTTCCTCACTCTCACCTAGGTTACATTTAAAATAGCTAATTCACACTCTTCATGTTTTTGAAAGCCAAACCTTCATGAAAATGGAAAAAAATATAACCAGAGGCGAGGGTTTAACCCATAAACCCAGTGCTCTGTGAATCTCACACTACCTGCTGCACCCAACAGATTTGGCTTCTGTTTTTAAGTGCTCCAGGCTTATGGTCCAGGACATTGACCAGCTTGGGGGACCGAGTTTGACAGGGGTAGTGCACCTGGTAATTTGTAATACAAGTGACCTAAGGCAAGCTGGCAGGGGAGGAAAAAAACTCAGAAATCCTGTACAGCAAAAAAGCAAAGCCAGTTTGATATGAAATTTTAGTATAAATACAGAAAAATACAGAAGTTACATTGCTCCTGGATGCAAGTGAGTAAATGTTTAAGTCTGTCATCCCTCAAGTTAAATCAGAACCCTGTTTAGTGTGTCCCTAAATACCCAACTGCAACTTCTTCAACTGCTGCAGACAACTAGCCTGACTGAGGAGATTGCAGACTATCACATACCCTATTGCATAGTACAATCACCAACCGTTTCTTTTTATAGATCTCACAGAGAGTAGTCTCATGAATGGATAGATGCATCAACCAGTCAGTAGAAGCTGCAATTACAGCAGCAATGAGGAAACCGTTTCTACCATCCCCCTTAGACACCGTCTATTCTGCTTATGTGAGTGCCTGGCTTGTCGATAGCACAGCTGAGATGAGAGAGCTTAAGGTCTTAGCTGTGGTGCAGCACATACAATTAAGTCTAGTCAAGTTACAGTTACAGATACAGATATTACATAAAAAAATGCCAAACATTAAGAGGAAAATACAGTCCCATCCTACTTGGCTGGCTTAGTTGTTTTCAAAGTGGGTGGGTGGGTGGGTGATGCAGTATTAAAAGGTCTGTAGTTTATTTTTTTATTTTTTCTAAACTACTGTTAAACAAGAGTGACTACCTGCTTAATAATCCAGATTTAGCCGCTCAGGTGGCGCAGCGCACCAGTTGGGGTTTCGAATACATCGTATCAAATCTCAGCTCTACCTTTCCGACTGGGCTGGGCGGCAGCATGAACAACGATTGGCTGTTGTTTAGGGTCAGAGGGTAAAAAAGTCAGATCATAGGTCCTCATAACTGGTGCAACTGCGACCCCTGCTGGCTGACTGATGGCGCCTGCACAGGGCTGAGGAATAATGCTGATGGGGGTGTGGCCCTCCATGCACAGTGCTCGTCAGTGTATGAACTCGACTCGTGCAGGTAAAATGCAGTCTGTACTGAGTGTACGTGCCGGAGGGGGCGTATGTCAGTTGAGAGGCGTCCTCAGTCAGCGGTGAAGGGTCGAATCAGTATAGAGGACACAATCAGGGTAATTAGAAAAATAGTGGGGAAAAATAGAAAAAAAAAAAAATCCAGATTTATAAGTTGCTTTACATCAAAAAAATAAAAGAAACCACTTAAGCATTAAGAAAAATGTACCTAATGTTTTATTAAATTTAGTGTCATGGTGGGTCTGGTTTCACCGGAATCACTAGGCACAATGCAGTAACACTGCATGGACAGGATGTCAATCCATCAGGGATCCCCTGCGCACTATGCGCCTCAGCATCCGCTGACCCCGCTCTGTCATTTTACATGGCCTACCACTTTGTGGCTCAGTTGCTGTCCTTCCCAATCACTTCCACTTTGTTATAATACCACTCACAGTAGACTGTGGAATATTTAGTAGCGAGGACATTTTACGACTGGCTTTGTTGCACAGGTGGCATCCTATCACAGTACCATGCTGAAATTCACTGAGCTCCTAAGAGCAACACATTCTTTCACAAATGTTTGTAGAAGCAGTCTGCATGTCTAGGTGCTTGGTTTTATACACTTGTGGCCACTGAAGTGATTCAAACTCCTGAATTCAATGATTGGGTGAATACTTTTGGCAATATAGTGTATACTGCTACTGATAACCTATTTGGTGGAAAATGCTAAGGATGTCACAAGGTCTTTTGACAACCTGACCAGGGTAAAGCAGTTATTGTAAATAAATGAATGAATAAAATGAACATTTTGCAAGGTCAAGCTCCTTTTTCATGTGTTTCAGTTATATTGCCTGTTTTTCACAATCTCAAAACAATGAGTGTTTTAAAAGAATGAGAAGTTTTCTCATAGCAGGGTGAGGTCACGTGTGTTGTACATTTTCACTTTGCAAGTGGCAACCCTAATCTCATGGCATATAATGTTCAAAATGCAGCCACAGATTAAAACAAACAAACAAAAACCCAGTGTGCTTATGTTATACTCCTATATGCTGCTACCTTCACACAATGGACATTTAGTTCTTTGTGGTTTGGTGGTTTGTGGCATCTGTTCATGTTGAACAAGTCAAATTCATTGTGTAGCGCTTTTTACAATTGACATTGTGTCAAAGCAACTTCACAGAATTCAGGACCGACACACCCCTGATGAGCAAGTCAAAGGCAACAGTGGCCAGAAAAAAACTCCCCAAAATAATACAAGGAAGAAACCTTGAGAGGAACTCAACAGAGACCCATTCTCTTTAGGGGGCTAGAGGATAGTGGAGTTCATAGGAGTTTATGAAATAGAGTAGATATGTATAAATAAAATGATTCCTAACAGAAGTATAATCCGATTTCATTATCTTTCAGTTTAGTCAGTAGAAGAATAAAGTTGTGGGTGCTGTCAATGCAGATTCCCATCACTCGAACCTACTGCTTTTAGCCTCAGGTCAGAGATGTTCACAAGTCACAAAAACCGAGTCACGAGTCTTTAGGCTGGAGTCCGAGTCAAGTCACGAGTCTTTAGGCTAGAGTCCGAGTCAAGTCACAAGTCTTTAGGCTAGAGTCCGAGTCAAGTCATGAGTCTTGAGGCTAGAGTCCGAGTCAAGTCACGAGTCAATATAATCTACACAAAACATATATTGGAAATGTAGCGTAGAAATAAACAAATAATATGTAAGATCAGATAAAAAACAACAGATTAGCGACTGTATTTTTCCGTTTTACTTCGTGCCTTTACTTTCCTAGGTACCGGTTAAAAGCTTAAACTGACATTTTGTTTTCATTGCAAATTACGGCACAGTAGCCAAAATCCCAAACACAGTAAAAATCCATAATACTGCTTACCTTAGCTTATGTTCTTCCAGATGCTATTAAATTTATAATCTAAGTTCCATTAGGGATATAATCCATTATTTTGTATATGTGCTTATAATTAAAAACTTTCAAACTTTTCCCGGTTGTGAAGTAAAACACAAACTTGTTAGAAAGCCAATCAAGCGTTTCATTGACACATCATCTGTGTGACGCTGCAAACTAAATACATGCAAATAACCCTTCTTCAGTCTGAACAAGTCATTCGGATTGAGTGACGAAACTTATCTCTACAACAAATTTGTGTCCAGATGAACTGATTCAACTTTGTGGATTTGTGTACCTGGATTATTGAGCATGCATCAACAGACATGCAAATAACAGCATTTCTTACTAACAATTAAAATCAGAAGGTCTAACTGGTTCAAAAAAGCGGTTCTTACAATCATTAGCGCCAATTCTGTAGTTCCATTCACGTTATCTGTTACTGTGAAGTGCACTACGTAGGGTATTCCACTATTTTAAGTAGGGAGCGACGCTTCATCACTACGCTGGAAGCTGGCTGGAACATTTACCCATTGCGTGCATTGCGGTTTAAAACAGCCGGAGCGTTATTAGAGAGCAGAAAATGACACGATCAGAATGATGTCAGATCAAAAAATAAGTATAATTGTCACATGTAACTAATGTTGCTGACTTTTGTTGTCCACAAGTCATTTTATGCGAGTCCGAGTCGAGTCTGAAGGCGCTGTGTGTGCGACTTACGTGCGAGTCCCCATCTCTGCCTCAAGTCAGTGAAGGGTTTAATGTCAGAGCCATCTTGAAGTAAAAAACACAAAAGAAGTGATTGAAGTTTGAATATTAACAAAGTCATTAATAATAATAATGAAAAGAAGAAGAAAACAGTCAACAGTGCAGAATTGGGCATGAGTCGCCACCCTGTAGTTATTACAGCTTTATAAGAAAGAACTGATCTGGGGTGAGTTCCCCAAAAAGTTCGTAACGCTAAGTACTTCGTAATCTCGTACATAAGAACATTCTTACATTTGCGAGTGTTTTCAGAAACCCTTTGTAACCAACGTAGTACTTAAAATCGTTTATAAATTACGAGTGGTTTGACCCATTCACAACTCACTAAGAAGAAGCACTTTGTAGTTCTACAATCACTGACTGTAGTCCATCTGTTTCTCCACATACTCTTTTTAGCCTGATTTTACCCTGTTCTTCAATGGTCAGGACCCCCACAGGACCACCACAGAGCAGGTATTATGTAGGTGGTGAATCATTCTCACCACTGCAGTGACACTGACATGGTGGTGTTCTGTTAGTGTGTGTTGTGCTGGTATGAGTGAATCAGACACAGCAGTGCTGCTGGAGTTTTTAAATACTGTGTCCACTCACTGTCCACTCTATTAGACACTCCTACCTAGTTGGTCCACCTTGTAGATGTAAAGTCAGTGACGATCGCTCATCTATTGCTGCTGTTTGAGTTGGTCATCTTCTAGACCTTCATCAGTGGTCACAGGATGCTGCCCATGGAGCGCTGTTGTCTGGATATATTTTTGGTTGGTGGACTATTCTCAGTCCAGCAGTTGCAACAAAGGCATTGCTGTGTCTGATCCACTCACTTCAGCACAGCACACACTAACACACCACCACCATGTCAGTGTCACTGCAGTGCACCACCCAAATAATACCTGCTCTGTGGTGGTCCTGTGGGGGTCCTGAACATTGAAAAACAGCATGAAAGGGGGCTAAAAAAGCATGCAGAGAAACAGATGGACTACAGTCAGTCATTGTAGAACTACAAAGTGCTTTTATATGGTAAGTGAACCTGATAAAATGGACAGTGAGTGTAGAAACAAGGAGGTGGTATATATATATATATATACACACACACATAATGTTTTTGATATCAGTAATTTAAAGGTCTATTGGTTAAAAAAAATGTTCTTAATGAATTATTTGCTTTTTGTAATGTAATAATGAGAAACTGTATGATAATCGATTAAAAAGAATAATTCAACATCGTTCTTAAAGTTGTTTGTAAATCGCTAAGATCAATTGTTATCTGGAAACTCACCCCTGGTTTGACTAATCAAAAGCCTGAGTATTTTTTGAGTGTTTTTAATCTGATCTTGAATGTTAAGACCAAGTTTGAATCTCAAGCAGAGGTGGGAAGATTATTTAAAGTTGTGTTGCTATGCATGAAAACGCTTTTCCCCCTGCAGTGACTTTTTAAATTCTAGGTACTATAAGTAACCCTGCACCGTGTGAACTAAGTAAATGTGCTGGGGTGTAATGCTCAGTAAGTTCACATACTGTAGCAGCAGGCCATTTAGAACTTAAAAGGCTAGACTATTATCAAACTTTCTACTTCTTGTTAGCACTCGCGCTGCTGCATTTTGAACAGTAAATGGAGTTTGTTTATGCATCTATCAGAGCATTCAGTGAGAAGAGCATTACAATAATCCAACCTTTAAATTACAACCCCAAATCAGAAAAAGTTGGGACATTATGGAAAATGCAAATAAAATAAAAATGCACTGTTCCTTACATTTAGTTTGACTTTTATTTGATTGCAGTTTGAACAAAAGATATTACATGTTTTGTCTGGTCGACTTCATTTCATTTGTTAATATACCTCTATTAAGGGGAGTAACTACTGGGGGTGCAGGGGGGGGCAGGTGAACTGGGGCCCATGGCATGGGGGGCCCTCCAAATCATGAACTCAACCCCCACCGCACTCATTGGCTGCACTCGCTAGGTCATAATTATTGTATTAAAATATTGTAGCGGCGTTATGTGAGTGACATTTAGCTCAGCCAATCAGAATGCAGCACCCGGTTTACACAGTTGCGTTCGGACGTTCTGCAGTTAGTTGTGAATATGACTCTCTAGTAGCAAGTGGCTAATGCTAGCAGTAAAGTGCGGCAATAACGAAAGTATAATGTCATTATATATATATATATACAGTGTATCACAAAAGTGAGTACACCCCTCACATTTCTGCAGATATTTAAGTATATCTTTTCATGGGACAACACTGACAAAATGACACTTTGACACAATGAAAAGTAGTCTTTGTGCAGCTTATATAACAGTGTAAATTTATTCTTCCCTCAAAATAACTCAATATACAGCCATTAATGTCTAAACCACTGGCAACAAAAGTGAGTACACCCCTTAGTGAAAGTTCCTGAAGTGTCAATATTTTGTGTGGCTACCATTATTTCCCAGAACTGCCTTAACTCTTCTGGGCATGGAGTTTACCAGAGCTTCACAGGTTGCCACTGGAATGCTTTTTCACTCCTCCATGACGACATCACGGAGCTGGCGGATATTCGAGACTTTGCGCTCCTCCACCTTCCGCTTGAGGATGCCCCAAAGATGTTCTATTGGGTTTAGGTCTGGAGACATGCTTGGCCAGTCCATCACCTTTACCCTCAGCCTCTTCAATAAAGCAGTGGTCGTCTTAGAGGTGTGTTTGGGGTCATTATCATGCTGGAACACTGCCCTGCGACCCAGTTTCCGGAGGGAGGGGATCATGCTCTGCTTCAGTATTTCACAGTACATATTGGAGTTCATGTGTCCCTCAATGAAATGTAACTCCCCAACACCTGCTGCACTCATGCAGCCCCAGACCATGGCATTCCCACCACCATGCTTGACTGTAGGCATGACACACTTATCTTTGTACTCCTCACCTGATTGCCGCCACACATGCTTGAGACCATCTGAACCAAACAAATTAATCTTGGTCTCATCAGACCATAGGACATGGTTCCAGTAATCCATGTCCTTTGTTGACATGTCTTCAGCAAACTGTTTGCGGGCTTTCTTGTGTAGAGACTTCAGAAGAGGCTTCCTTCTGGGGTGACAGCCATGCAGACCGATTTGATGTAGTGTGCGGCGTATGGTCTGAGCACCGAAAGGCTGACCCCCCACCTTTTCAATCTCTGCAGCAATGCTGACAGCACTCCTGCGCCTAGCTTTCAAAGACAGCAGTTGGATGTGACGCTGAGCACGTGCACTCAGCTTCTTTGGACGACCAACGCAAGGTCTGTTCTGAGTGGAACCTGCTCTTTTAAAACACTGGATGATCTTGGCCACTGTGCTGCAGCTCAGTTTCAGGGTGTTGGCAATCTTCTTGTAGCGTTGGCCATCTTCATGTAGCGCAACAATTCGTCTTTTAAGATCCTCAGAGAGTTCTTTGCCATGAGGTGCCATGTTGGAACTTTCAGTGACCAGTATGAGAGAGTGTGAGAGCTGTACTAGTAAATTGAACACAACTGCTCCCTATGCACACCTGAGACCTAGTAACACTAACAAATCACATGACATTTTGGAGGGAAAATGACAAGCAGTGCTCAATTTGGACATTTAGGGGTGTAGTCTCTTAGGGGTGTACTCACTTTTGTTGCCGGTGGTTTAGACATTAATGGCTGTATATTGAGTTATTTTGAGGGAAGAATAAATTTACACTGTTATATAAGCTGCACACAGACTACTTTTCATTGTGTCAAAGTGTCATTTTGTCAGTGTTGTCCCATGAAAAGATATACTTAAATATCTGCAGAAATGTGAGGGGTGTACTCATTTTTGTGATACACTGTATATGAAATTTGTTGAGGGGGCCCAAAAATCTTTTTTGCACTGGGGCCCATGAGCTCCAAGTTATGCCACTGCCTCCATTCCTGCATTTCAGGCCTGCTACACATTCCAAAAAAAGTTGGAATGGGGCAATTTAGGGCTAGTAATGAGGTGAAAAAACTAAAGAATTTTGTGATTCCAAACATGTGATGTCAACAGTTGATTGTAATCATGATTTGGTACAAAAGCAGCATGCCGGAAAGGCTGAGTCTTTGATGAGCAAAGATGATCAGAGGATCTCCAGTTTGGAAGGGATTTGCATATTTCTCCCTCTACAGTGCATGACCAAGATGGCGGCGCATGCACAACGCGAGGCTCAGCGTCTCTCCAGACTTTGCTTATTAGTAGTTATTAGTCTACTTCTTTTTAGTTTTTGCGTTCCATACTGCCAGGCAGGCATCTCATATAGCCGGCAGACACTGATTGAGATTGGTTTAAATAACTTAAACGGTAAATTTGATCTGCAACTTCCTCGGGAAATCTCCAGATCGCTGTGGACTGCGGAATCGACTCACTCAGCTGAACGAAGCCGGCGCAAGCGCAGAGAATGTGAACAAAGGCGAGGAAAACGTGGAGGGCTACGGTCTAAGCTAACGCTAAACCCGCATCGTACACCCAGGGCTCTAGAGTGCGAGCAATTTGGTCGCACATGCGACCTAATTTCTCAATGGTGCGACTGAAAAAAATCTGAGGTCGCACCGGTGCGACCAGCCGTTCTAGGGGAAAAAAAGTCTCTGTGACTCTGAAAGTCTCAGGTGCAACAACAGACGCACATTAGATCCATATCTAATCATATCTAATCATATCTATATGTCTAACCAATCAGAGATAGTGAAGGGCGGGACCAGCGTCTTCAACAGTGGGCGTTACACAGCGAAAGTAGTAATATCATGGCGGAGTGTGTAGAATATGTGAGCATATGTGCTGCTGTTACAGATGTTGGTTTTTATGTAAAAACATCAATCAAATATCGGTGATAAGAAGACGTGTTTGTCTCAGTTGTTGTTTTCTTTAGTTCACTGACGTGAGAAGTGTTTTGCGCTTCGCTTTCACCGCGACTCTCGGCGCAAATAACCGATTTGCTCAGCGCTCGACTTCGAGAGATAAAACATCATTAAAGTTCCATGATACAAACAAACATCTGTGTGAAATAACCATCAAACCCAGTCTAACAGCTCCACATGTATCTGTGTTTAGCTGGATTTACTTCACGTGTGCTGTTTATATTTCACGTTAAACGTTGTTCGTTCTGTCCGGGTTACTTTTACCACGTCATATCACACGGTTCATCTTTTTTAAGGCACTTTAAAAATATCAGCAGCAAACTGACTCAAAATGTAATAATGTCATGTAGCCTATGTCAATAATATGCGTGTCGTTACTGCATTAACCATATGTAATATTCTTATCATTAAATGAGATTTGAAGCCCTTAAAACACTTGCATTGTTAATTTAAATTTTCTTTTTATTTAATTTATCTTGAGTTTAAATTTCAGCTCAGTGAAGCACTTTATTCACCAACACTTTTTCAGCAAGTTACCTTTCTTGTAGAATTGTGCTTCAAATGAAGAACTTTATGTTGACCAGATTGTTAGTTAATCATTTACAAGGCAATATTGCCTACAGACCCATTCCAAAAAATTAGAATATCATGGAAAAGTTGATTTATTTCCATAATTCTATTCCAAGAGTTAAACTTTCATAGATTATAGATTCAGGGCCCACAATTTAAACGATTTCAAGTATTTATTTGTTTATTTTTACATAATTTGGGCTTCCAGCTCATAAAACCCACGAAAACAGGATTTCAAAAAATTAGAATACTGTGGAGAAATCAGCCCAAATTTTGCAGGGCATGAATGTTTTAAACTGAGTGTGACACACTAATCACCTACTACACTCTAAGCACCTGCACAGGTTTCCCCAGGTGTCATTAAATTGTCTCAGTTCGGTTCAATATGGGGAAGACTGCAGACCTAACAACTGGCCAGAAGACCATCATTGATACCCTCCATAGGATGGGTAAGCCACAAAAGTTCATAGCTAAGGAGGCTGGCTGTTCACAGAGTGCTGTGTCCAAGCATATCAATGGAAAGTCTAGTGGAAGGACAAAATGTGGCAGGAGAAGATGCACCAGCAAAAGAGATGACCGTGGGCTTCAGCAGATTATGAAAAAGAGAAGATTCAAGAATCTGGCAGAGATCCAGAAAGAGTGGAATGAGGCAGGAGTCACAGCTTCAAAAACCACCACATTCAGACGCATCCGGGAGATGGGCTACAACTGTCGGGTTCCTCGGGTCAAGCCACTTCTGAACCTGAGCCAACGTAGGAAGCGTCTCAACTGGGCCAAGGAGAAGAAGGGCTGGACCGTTGGCCAGTGGTCCAAGGTCCTCTTTTCCGATGAAAGTAAAGTGTGCCTTTCATTCGGGAATCAAGGTCCAAGGGTTTGGAGGAAGACGGGTGAGGAACAGAACCCAAACTGCTTGAGGTCCAGTGTGAAATATCCACAGTCAGTCATGATTTGGGGTGCAATGTCTGGTGCAGGTGTTGGTAAACTCTGCTTTCTTAAATCCAAGGTCACCGCAACAGTCTACCAGAATGTTTTAGAGGACTTCATGATTCCTTCTGCTGAGGATCTGTATGGAGATGCAGATTTCATCTTCCAGCAGGACCTGGCCCCTGCCCATGCCGCCAGAAGCACCAAAGCCTGGTTTGATGCCCATGCCATCACAGTGCTTGACTGGCCAGCCAACTCGCCGGACCTAAACCCCATTGAGAATCTATGGGGTATTCTCAAGAGGAAAATGAGGGCCACCAGACCCAACAACAAAGAAGAGCTGACAGCAAGCATCAAGGAAATCTGGTCTTCCATAACTCCCAGACAATGCCACAGGCTGATTGCCTCAGTGCCACGTCGCATCGAGGCAGTGATTAAAGCAAAGGGATTCCCAACCAAGTATTGAAGATTGACATATCGTTTTGAAAGTACCATATTTTGATTGATTTGATGTGATCCTAATTTCTTTTTTTTTCTGCAAAAACTGAGAAGTAGTTTGGGCTGATTTCTCCACAGTATTCTAATTTTTTGAAATCCTGTTTTCGTGGGTTTTATGAGCTGGAAGCCCAAATTATGTAAAAATAAACAAATAAATACTTGAAATCGTTTAAATTGTGGGCCCTGAATCTATAATCTATGAAAGTTTAACTCTTGGAATGGAATTATGGAAATTAATCAACTTTTCCATGATATTCTAATTTTTTGGAATGGGTCTGTATATGGACAGCGAAAAAAAAAGTGAACCTGTAAAACTGAGGTGTTGAATGCGATGCGGTCAAAAATTTGGGTGCACCTAACTTTTGTGCTGGTGCACCTAAGAAAAAAAGTTAGGCTCACCAGTGCAACCAGTGCAAAAAGTTAGTCTAGAGCCCTGACACCGGTTCCCAGCATTTTTCTCACCAATGTACGATCTCTGTCTAACAAAATGGATGAGCTGCAACTCTGGACTACAACACACAAGTGAATCATGGAATGTAACATCATGATTCTGACGGAGACGTGGCTGAATTTCAACATCCCCAGCAGCACGGTAGAGCTGGATGGACGAAGCATGTTCAGAGCGGACAGAGTGGCAGCAAACTCCAGTAAGAGTAAAGGAGGAGGTCTGTGCATTTATGTTAACAAATCGTGGTGTACAGACTCCATTGTAACTGAAAGTCACTGCTCTGTGAATGTGGAGTATCTAAGGATTAAGTGCAGACCTTTTTATCTACCAAGAGAGTTCTGTTGTTGTTACTGCAGTTTACATCCCACCTGATGCTAATGCCAAGTTAGCTTTGGAAGAACTGAGTACAGCAATCAGCAAACAACAAACTGAGCACCCAGATGGAGCTTTTATCATTGCGGGGGATTTTAATCATACCAATCGGAGGACTGTTCTTCCAAAATTTCATCAGAATGTCTCCTTTTCCACTAGAGGAAAGAACACCCTGGACCATCTCTTGATGC
Source organism: Trichomycterus rosablanca (assembly GCF_030014385.1). Taxonomy (NCBI): domain Eukaryota; kingdom Metazoa; phylum Chordata; class Actinopteri; order Siluriformes; family Trichomycteridae; genus Trichomycterus; species Trichomycterus rosablanca. Next base: position 32,245,449 of record NC_085994.1, on the reverse strand, counting down.
ATGCTCAATATTCCAGGTACACAAATCCACAAGGTTGAATCAGTTCATCTGGACACAAGTTTGTTGTAGAGATACGTTTCGTCACTCATCCAAGCAACTTCTTCAGTCTGAGCTGGTGGTGAATACCCCAACCTTATATGCAGCCGATTTGTATAACAAAGGACAACCGTGGTCTAAGCGCAAACCAGTGGTGATTCCGGAGTAGCAGAACAATTGAGACGGATATTCTCCAAACACCGCGTTTCAGTTGTTTTCAAACCCCAAAACATGCTACGCCAGAAATTAGTTCACCCAAAGGACCGGGTCCCTCGGCACAGACAGAATAATGTAGTGTATGCTGTTAGGTGCCGGAAGGAAAGGATTGCCAGGAACTGTACATCGGGGAAACTAAACAGCCACTGGCGAAACGGATGGCCCTACGTAGAAGATTGACCTCTTCTGGCCAGGACTCTGCGATTTACACTCGCCTGCAAGCCAGCGGCCACTCATTTAACGATGACGATGTGCAGATCCTTGACGAGGAGGAACGCTGGTTTGAACGGGGAGTCAAAGAGGCCATCTATGTGAAGAGGGAACGACCATCTCTGAACCGGGGAGGGGGCCTGAGAGTACATCTCTCACCATCTTACAACGGCGTAATAGGAGCTATACCCCAATCATGTGTGAAAGGCACACATGGCCATTGTAATTAATGGTCATTGTGAATTACATATGGACCTGATCAACGGTTCCATTGTTATGCAATGGGCGGTGATTGGTCGTTATACAAATCGGCTGCATATAAGGTTGGGGTATTCACCACCAGATCAGACTGAAGAAGTCGCTTGGATGAGTGACAAAACGTATCTCTACAACAAACGTGTCCAGATGAACTGATTCAATCTTGTGGACCCTGGACCATGTGTATTTGAACATTGCGAAGTCATACAAAGCCACCCCCCTCTCCCACCTGGGACAGTCCGATCACCTTTCATTGTTCCCGCTCCCCAGGTATGTGCCACTCATCAAACTTGTGAAAACGACAACAAGGGCAGTTAAAGTGTGGCCAGACGGAGCCATCTCCTCCCTACAGCATCAGTTCCATAACACTGATTGGAGCATGTTTTCGCCCCAAGCCACCATGGACACAGACTTGGACACATGCACATCATCTGTAATAAACTACATCAACACGTGTATTGATAATGTCACCTCTGTCAAGCATGTGAAAATCTTCCCCAACCAGAAGCCCTGGATGAATGCCGAGGTTAGACTTCTGCTGAAAGCATGGGATGCTGGAGGACTGCGACCTCCTTACACTCTCTACAGCTGAGGTGTGTTCAGTACTGAGCAAAGTAAACGCGAGAAAGGCTGCCGGCCCTGACGGCATCCCCGGACGTGTCCTGAGAGCATGTGCTGAACAGTTAGCCCAGGTCTTCACTAACATCTACAACCTGTCACTGGCCCAGGCTACTGTTCCTACGTGCTGAAAGACATCAGTCATCATTCCGGTGCCAAAGCGTACTACTGCAGCGTGCCTGAATGACTTCAGACCGATAGCACTCACACCTATTGCGATGAAGTGCTTTGAGAAACTGGTTCTCTACCATCTGAAAGCGGCGCTTCCACCAGCACTGGATCCCTACCAGTTCGCTTACCGTTCAAACAGATCAACAGAGGATGCCATTTCCACTACCCTTCATTTCACCCTCACCCATCTGGACTGGATGCTGTTTGTTGACTGGTAGCTAAGCTCAGTGACCTGGGAATCAGCACCCCCATGTGCAACTGGGTCTTGAACTTTCTAACAAACGCACCCCAGTCTGTAAGGTTGGGTAGTCAGGTGTCCTCTAGCCTGACTCTGAGCACTGGTGTTCCACAGGGCTGTGTGTTAAGTCCACTGCTTTTCTCCCTGTTCCCCCACGACTGTGTGCCGCTGCATAGACCCAACATCCTCATCAAGTTTGCAGACGACACCACAGTGGTTGGCCACATCAAAGACAACGACGAATCGGCCTACAGGGAGGAGATCCAGCACCTGGTGGAGTGGTGCTTCACCAACAACCTTCATCTGAACACTGAGAAGATCAAAGAGCTCATCGTGGACGTCCGGAAAACCAAGAGCTATACACACTCCGCTGCCCTTATCAATGTCGACGAGGTGGAGCGTGTCTCCAGTTTCAAGTTTTTGGGCATCCACTTCTTTGAGGATCTTTTCTGGACCCACAAAACCTCATGTCTGGTGAAGAAAGCGCAGCAGCGTTTTTACTTCTTGAAGAGACTAAAAAAGGACCATCTGTCTCCTCAGATTCTCACAAACTTTTATCAAACATTTATCATTTGCACCGTTAATACCATTAACACCCTGGACTACACACTGGACTGCTATTATTATTATTTATCATTTGCACCATCACTTTACCAACACCCCGGATTACACACTGGACTGTTGTTATTATTTATCATTGCACCTGCACTTTACCATCACCCCGGACTGCACACTGGACTGTTATAATTATTTATCTTTTGCACCTGCACTTTACACACTTGTCATACATATATATGTACAGTTATAGTTATTTTTCACCATCCTTATATAGTTATAGTTACAGCTGTATAGTTATTATTTACACATCTTTTATTACTATTACTGTTATTACTAATATATACCTAACTAATTCTTATTATTATTACTGTTGTTATTATAATACATACCCATTTTTACTCATCAGTCAGAGTCAGAGTCAGAGAGGTTTTATTGTCATTTCAGCTACATACAAGTACATATTGAAACGAAACAGCGTTCCTCTAGGATCACGGTGTAACACGGTACAAAAAGTGCAAGACAATACAAAACAGTGCAAATACAACAATAATACAAAAAATCCTATAATAAATAACTACAAAAGATATTCCTAATTATCCCTAATCTAAACAAGTACTTAGAAGACAGGACTAAAGACAAGTGTTAGTACATGATGGTGAATAGATGGTACAATGGTTCATGAGGTAGTGACATGTTGTACATTAGCAGCGTAAAATTGGCAATGCAGATAAGGTGCCTAAAAAGTAAATAAGGTGCAAAATACAAGTAAGGTGCAGAAATTATTGTGCATTTCCAGGAGGTGTGCAAAAATGCAAGTAACAGTCAAAAATGCAAGTAACATAGTCAAAAATGCAAGTAACAGTCAATACAGATCAGTGTGTGGCAGCAGAACATTTCCGGAGGAAATTGTTACAGTCCTGAGTTTAGAAGTCTGATTGCTTGAGGGATAAAACTGTTACACAGTCTGGTTGTGTTAGTCCGGATGCTGCGGTATCGTCTCCCAGACGGGAGCAGAGTAAAAAGTCCATGTGATGGATGGGTTGGATCGTCCACAATGCTGAGAGCTTTGCGGATGCAGCGGGTGTTAAAAATGTCCGTGAGAGATGGAAGAGCGACCCCGATGATCTTTTCAGCTGTCCTCACTACTCGCTGGAGAGTCTTGCGGTCCGACGCAGTACAATTTCCGAACCAGACAGTGATGCAGCCGCTCAGGATGCTCTCGATTGTTCCTCTGTAGAACGTGGTGAGAATGGGGGGTGGCAGATGAGCTTTCCTCAGTCTTCTCAAAAAGTAGAGACGCTGCTGGGCTTTCTTGGTGATGGAACTGGTGTTGAGGGTCCAGGTGAGATTCTCCTCCAGATGAACACCGAGAAATTTGGTGCTCTTGACGATCTCAACAGATGAGCCGTCGATGTGCAGTGGGGAGTGGTCCCTTAGTGTCTTTCTAAAGTCAATGACCATCTCTTTGGTTTTATCCACGTTCAGAGACAGGTTGTTGACTTGGCACCAGTCCGTTAGATGTTGTACCTCCTCTCTGTACGCTGACTCATCGTTGTTGCTGATGAGTCCCACCACAGTTGTGTCGTCTGCAAACTTAACGATGGAATTCGAGCTGTGCATAGCTGTACAGTCGTGCGTAAGCAGAGTAAACAGCAGTGGACTGAGCACACAGCCTTGGGGAGCGCCGGTGCTCAGTGTGGTGGTGCTGGAGGTGTTCTTACCGATCCGGACGGACTGAGGTCTCTCAGTCAAGAAGTCCAGGATCCAGTTGCAGAGAGAGGTGTTCAGGCCCAGCGTGCTCAGCTTTCCAATTAGATGCTGAGGAATGATGGTGTTGAATGCTGAGCTAAAGTCTATGAACAGCATCCTGACGTAAGTGTTCTTTCTGTCCAGGTGTGTAGAAGCCAGGTGAAGTGTGGTGGATATGGCGTCGTCCGTTGAGCGGTTAGGACGGTACGCAAACTGCAGTGGGTCCATGGTGGGAGGCAGTAGTGTCTTAATATGCCTCATGACTAGTTTCTCGAAGCACTTCGTGATGATAGGCGTGAGTGCTACGGGACGATAGTCGTTGAAGCATGACACAGATGACTTCTTTGGCACGGGTACGATGGTGGTCGTCTTGAGGCACGTTGGAACGATGGCGCTGCTCAGGGAGATGTTGAAGATGTCAGTGAATACATCTGCCAGCTGGTCTGCACATCCCTTGAGCACTCGGCCAGGAATGTTGTCTGGTCCAGAAGCCTTCCGTGGGTTGACTCTGTGCAGAGTTCTCCTCACGTCCGCTGTGGTGAGACGAAGCACCTGGTCGTCACAAGGTGGGATCATCTTCCTCGCCAACATGTTGTTCTGCGCCTCGAACCGAGCGTAGAAGTCATTCAGCGCATCTGGAAGGGAGGCATCACTGTCACAGACGGGTGGAGTCGTCCTGTAGTTGGTGATGGCCTGGATGCCCTGCCACAAGCGCCGTGTGTCACCGCTGTTCTGGAAGTGGCTGTGGATGTTCTGGCCGTGTGCACGCTTTGCTTCTCGGATCGCCCGGGACAGTCTGGCTCTCGCTGTTCTCAGAGCCGGCTGGTCACCTGCTTTAAAAGCGGAGTCTCGGGCCCTCAGCAGTGCACGCACCTCTGGAGTCATCCACGGCTTCTGGTTGGGTCTGGAAGTGATGGTTCTAGTGGTAGTGACGTCCTCAATGCACTTGCTGATGTAGCAGGTCACTGAAGTCGTGTACTCCTCTAGATCAGTGTAATCGCCGTATGTTGCAGCCTCCCTAAACATGTCCCAGTCAGTGCACTCAAAACAGTCCTGAAGAGCAGAGATGGATCCTTCTGGCCAGGTTTTCACCTGTTTCTGTACAGGTCTGGAGCGCCTGATGAGTGCTCTGTATGCTGGAATTAGCATTACAGAGATGTGGTCTGAGTATCCGAGGTGGGGGCGGGGCTCCGCCCGGTACGCACCGGCAATGTTAGTGTAAACATTATCCAGCGTGTACGCTCCTCTCGTAGCAAAGTCCACATGCCGATGGAATTTAGGGAGAACAGACTTGAGATTTGCATGATTAAAATCCCCAGCGATGATAAACAGCCCGTCTGGATGAGTGTTCTGCAGTTCGCTGATGGCTCTGTAGAGTTCGCTTAATGCTTCCTTCGCGTTCGCGCTGGGTGGGAGATACACCGCGACAATAAGCACGCTGGTGAATTCCCGTGGTAAATAAAAAGGTCTGCATCTAACAATAGCAAATTCCACCATCGGAGAACAGTACGCCACAACAAGCACAGAGTCCTTGCACCATTCGGTGTTAATGTAAACACAAACGCCTCCTCCTCGTGTTTTACCGGACTGAGCTGCATTTCTATCGGCGCGATACGATGCTAGCCCGTCTAGCTGAATGGCACTGTCTGGAATGTTGTCGCTAAGCCATGTTTCAGTGAAAATTAAAACACAACAGTCTCTGTACTCACATTGGGTCGTTCGCTGAAGTCTGATACAGTCCAGTTTATTCTCCAGAGAGCATGCATTTGCGAGGAATAACGATGGTAGAGCCGGCCGGCTTGGGTTAGCTTTTAGCCTAGCACGGACCCCGGCTCGCTTTCCACGCTTCTGCTTCCTCGAGCACCGCTTGCGGCGCCCCCTCCCCCGGTCACCTGCTTCAGGTAACACCGAGGACTGTAGGCCTGGTTCGCGAAGTAGGCAGAGTCCATGCAGAGTTCGCCGCAGATCATCCCACAGGTTAGTTTCTGACTGTTTTCTCAGTTGTAGCAGTGTTTGGCGGTTGTAAACTGAGTCAAAAGTGGTTTCCATACGTTTATAAACAAAACTGTCCTAAACAAACTTACAAACTTTTTCTGAAAACAACAAAAAAACACCGTTTTTCGACCCCAGAGCGGCCGCTGCGTGTTAACGCGCCGCCATCTTGGATCTCATATGCTTATTGTTATTATTGCTATTATGTATATAGTACTATGTACATAAATATAATTCCATATACTGTATGTAAATAGCTATAGTTATAGCTTTATATTCATCTTAATCATAGATATATGTTTACTGATATTTACTGATATTACTTTGCACAATGCTACTATTTGCACTTTTGGTAGATGCTAACTACATTTCGTTGCCTTGTACCTGTACTAAGCAATGACAATAAAATTCTATCTATCTATCTATCTATCTATCTGTCTGTCTGTCTGTCTGTCTGTCTGTCTGTCTGTCTGTCTGTCTACCTAATCTAATATCATTACACCATTCAAGGAGTCAGGAGGAATTTCAGTGCGTAAAGGCCAAGGGAGCAAGCTTAAGCTGAATAGCTGATATAACCACATGGGTGAGGGATTACTTTGGCAAACCTTTGTCAAGCACTACAATACAAAGTTACATGCACAAATGCCACTTAAAACTTCACTGTGCAAAAAAAAAAGCCTTATGTTAACCATGTCCATCTCTGGGCTCGGAGGCATCTAGGATAGACCATCACACAGTGGAAACGTCTTAAGACGTGTTTGCAGGAAGAATGGGACAAAATAAAAGCTGAAACATTAAATCACTTGGTATCCTCGGTGCCAAAACGTCTTTTTATTTTGGTGAATAGGAATGGCAACATTACAAAGTGGTAAATGCTTTACTGTCCCAATTTTTTTTTGGAATGTGTTGCAGGCCTGAAATGCAGAAATGGATGTTTATTAATAAATGAAATGAAGTTGAGCAGATAAAACATGAAATATCTCGGGTTGATCCTGTCTGCAATGAAATAAAAGTCAAAGTAAATGTGAGAAACTGTGTGTTTTTTTTTATTATTTGCATTCTCCATGCTGTCCCAACTTTTTCTGATTTGGGGTTGCATAAATGCATGAGTCAGTTTTTAAGCATCCCTAAAGTATATTTCTTATTTTAGAGATATTACACAAAATAAAAGGAAGCAACTTCAAGCTTCAAAGGAGTTTGTAGAACTCCCGGTCTTGCATGCATGAGGTGTTTTCTCTCCATTTCAAACCGTATGCGCTCTGTCCAAACTAAAAATAAAAGCAGCGTGTGACACTTTGCACACTGTTCTTCTTTTAAAGCAAGGAAGTAAGAAATACACAGCGGCTTTTAATATGGTGCACATTAAGCAAATGTATTTCTTTTTATGTTTAATGAAGCCGATACACAGCATCCTGTATTATTCATGCACTTCTAAACATTTCAGGTTTCTAGACAGCAGCAGTTAATCTGTAATATGCAAATAATACGTTCAACTAGAACATTGGTCTGTTTATTGTCTAAAAGGTCACATGACCAGATTTGATGCCATGCTTGTGCAGGTCGGTTATATTATGTCTTTTGTACAAGCATCATGTGCATATGAATGCTTTCATTTATATTAATGACATCATCCTGGTCAGGGTTGCAGTGGTTCTACTGCCATTTAAAAAAACACTGAGAACAGGGCAGACATACACCTAGAACAGGAAGCCAGTGTATCACAAAGCAACACACTGACTCATTCAGCCAGGGGTACCAGGCAGTAACTAGAAGCAAAGAGCACACAGTATCTCAGAAGCTATTTGCTATGCACAAACCATTGGTATTGGCCATAAACTATTGGCACAATGGTTCTGTCACTGTCTGTAAGGAGTTTGGCATGTTCATCCTGTGTCTGTATGGTTTTCTTACAGGTGATCGTGCTTTTTTACATTTCAAACTAGCCTTTTCTGATTTTTAACTGTACCTATGCTTACACCTCTAATAACAGCTTAATTTAAAACTTGAGGATGGCACGGTGGCTCGGTGGGTAGCACTGTCGCCTCACAGCAGGAAGGTCCTGGGTTCAATTCCTTTCTGTGTGGAGTTTGCACGTTCTCCCCGTGTCTGTGTGGGTTTCCTCCAGGAGCTCTGGTTTCCTCCCATAGTCAAAAGACATGCAGTCAGGATAATTGGAGATACAAAATTGCCCACGACTGTGTTCGATATTAAACTTGTGAACTGATAAATCTTGTGTAATGAGTAACTACCTGTTCTGTCATGAATGTTACCATGTAAAACATGATGTTAAAATCCTAAAAAATAAATACATCTTGAACTTGATAGCCCTACCCGATCTTCTAAATTGTATGTGAGTGTGTGGATGCAAGAGTGTCTTGTGTTGTGATAAATAAGCATCCTGTCTAGGGTGTATTTCCACTGTGCAGCCATTGTTTCCATGTGCCCACAAAATAAAGATATAAATGAATGCAGATACAATCATTAGCTGATCTAAGATTATGTTACTACTGTCTTTTGCATGCATCTCTTCTGCAAAAAAGCAGATCTTGCAATGTGTGCTATATTACACATTAAACTTGTCAGTTTCTCACAACTGCTTAAGTGTTAGCCAGAAAAAGCTGTGGTTCCTGCATCTTTCTTTAAAATACTGATAGCTGGCTTGCTTAAATATATGCATAGTCTGTTTGTAGAGTACCTACAGTGGTGCAAGTATTTTATCCTTACATACTGTATACTGTGGACCCCCCCCCCCCCCCCCCCAACAGACACTGAGAACCACATAAACCTTTGTTCTGTTACTATTATGAAATGCTGCAGAATACGATGCTGAACACGTTGAGACAGGAAATGCTTTCATGGCTTTCATGACACAGGCACACATTGATGTGGTTTCTCAGATCTTATCAAGACTGTTGGTGTTAATTACTTTAAGTACTGTTGTTATTACTTGATTGAATAAATAAATATATATACAGTATATATATATATATATATATATATATAAATTAAAAATAAATAAAGAAGAGGTTTTAATAAGCCTCTTGGTCTTAATATTTATGACATTCAGCTGATGTTTTTATTCAAAGTGACTTGCAACTGTGACCAAAGACAGTGTAAATAATTGAGGGTTAAGAGCCTTGCTCAGGGACCCAACAATGAGGTGGTGTGGCTTGAACCAGAAACCTTCTGATCAATAATCCAGTACCTTTCATCCTGAGCTAGCACTGATCTGTAGAGTTCTAGAAATAACATGATTATAATACATCGATTACGCATAACATTATGACCACTGACAGATAAAGTAAATAACACTGATTATCTCTTCATCATGGCACCTGTTAGTGGGTGGGATATATTAAGCAGCAAGTGAACATTTTATCCTCAAAGTTGATGTGTTAGAAGCAGGAAAAATGCGAGTTTGACAAGGGCCAAATTGTCATGGCTAGACGACTGGGTCAGAGCATCTCCAAAACTGCAGCTCTTGTGGGGTGTTCCTGGTCTGCAGTGGTCAGTTTCTATCTAAAGTGGTCCAAGGAAGGAACAGTGGTAAACCGGCGACAGGGTCATGGGCGGCCAAGGCTCATTGATGCACGTGGGGAGCGAAGGCTGGCCCGTGTGGTCCGATCCGACAGACGAGCTAGTGTAGCTCTAATTGCTGAAGAAGTTAATACTGGTTCTGATAGAAAGGTGTCAGAATACACAGTGCATCACAGTTGCAGGGCTGTTTTGGCAGCAAAAGGGGGACCAACACAATATTAGGGTACAGCAGTCTATTACACTAGCCCACTGCAAAGAACCTATTTGATGGGGTGGATAGTTGAAGCCCATGATGGATTGATTGCCTGTCCAGAGTATTCTTGCCTTGCACCTAGTGTTTCCCAGTGGAACCGGACCCTCCACAATCCTGACCATGATAAAGCAGTTGCTGGAAATGAAATGACTAACATTGTTATGGCATTAATATTACAAAGCAAAAATGTTTACTATGTTTACCTCAAAAGCTCAAAGAGGTCATTTTGACCAAATATATTGAAACCTCAGACCTCCACAAAGCTGCCCTTTACATGCTAGCATGTCAGTTGTTACCTTGACAACATGGCTCAACATATTTGAGGTAAAAAAAAATGATGAACAGGTTCTAATTTACAAGCAAGAAGAAAAAATGACATAAAAGGACATACCAAATAGAAATGCTGCTGATGTTTACCAATGCCTCAGAGCATTGACAAGGCGGAAGGAGGAGGAGCATCAGACTCGCATGGCAATGTCCTGGGTTAATGATACATGTTCAATGTCCAGATCATCCTCAATTCACCTTCAGGACAAAGTTGTAAAACATGCAAAGACGGCACAGTGTAAACGATCATGCAGGAGCTGTACGTGTGTGACTGAAGGTAGCATAGCCATTAGTCAGTCCCAACAATACAGAGTATGCCCTAAAATTACATTATATAACTTTGCTTTTAATTCTAGCCTTCGAAATTATATATTTTACATAAATATTCAAGGTTATTTTAACAGTCTATACACCGATCAGCCATAAGATTAAAACCATCTCCTTGTTTCTACACATTTTATCAGCTCCACTTACCATATAGAAGCACTTTGTAGTTCTACAATTACTGACTGTAGTCCATCTGTTTCTCTACATACTTTGTTAGCCCCCTTTCATGCTGTTCTTCAATGGTCAGGACTCTCCCAGGACCACCACAGAGCAGGTATTATTTGGGTTGTGGGTCATTCTCAGCACTGCAGTGACACTGATATGGTGGTGGTTTGTTAGTGTGTGTTGTGCTGGTATGAGTAAATCAGACACAGCAGCGCTGCTGGAGTTTTTAAACAGCTCACTGTCACTGTTGGACTGAGAATAGTCCACCAACCAAAAATATATCCAGCCAACAGCACCCTGTGGGCAGTGTTCTGTGACCACTGATGAAGGTCTAGAAGATGACCAACTCAAACAGCAGCAATAGATGAGTGATTGTCTTTGACTGTCTTTGATCTACAAGATGGACCAACTAGGTAGGAGTGTCTAATAGAGTGGACAGTGAGTGGACACGGTATTTAAAACTCCAGCAACACTGCATCACAACACACACTAACACACTACCACAATGTCAGTGTCACTGCAGTGCTGAGAATGATCCACCACCTAAATAATACCTGCTCTGTGGTGGTCCTGGGAGAGTCCTGACCATTGAAGAACAGGGTGAAAGGGGGTAAAAAGGTATGTAGAGAAACAGAAGGACTACAGTCAGTAATTGTAGAACTACAAAGTGCTTCTATATAGTAATTGGAGCTGATAAAATGGACAGTGAGTGTAGAAACAAGGAGGTGATTTTAAAGTTATGGCTGATCAGTATATGATTTATTTCATTTCATCAAGCAGGAAGCATTGGGCACATGCCAGGAATACCCTGGGTGCCAGTCTATCTCAGCCATTGACCTTATGTAACAAATAATTGTTTTGGAGTGAAAATAAACTAATGTCTTAAAATGTTCCAGTTTAGTTCCAGTTTCTAACCGTACCCTAAAAATGCTGAACACCAACACACACCAACTAACATTGCACCAATATTGTTATTATTATTATTATTGTTGTTGTTGCTGTTGTTTTATTATACAGTATGTATAGTTTGTGATGTGTTTAGTACTATGTTCCTGCCGCTGTAAGGAAACAATTACCCCTGGGATTAATAAATCTATCTATCTATCTATTTATTCATCTATCTAAACTTTGTAAAGACAAAGGGTTACTGGTTATTCAGTAAAAAGAGCATCTGTCAGGTCAGCCACTAATGTTAAACTACAGTAGTGTACCTGGCAATCATGCAATCAGTGTTCCAATTCATCCTGAAGTGTTTACTGGAACTTTGGTTAGAGCCCTCTGTAGACCGGTAAAATTCCTGGATACCAAACTTGTCAAATTATGTCTATATGGACCTTGCTTTCTGCACGGAAAAGGACTGTCTGCAAACTGATGATACATAAAAGCATACAATTCATTTTGTTTAATTAATTTTATACACCTGATGGCAATGGGTAATACTTCGCACAACTTCTGGGTATCTGGCACCAAGACGTTATCCTTTAATTCCTGTAAATTGCAAGATGGGGCCTCCATGTATCACACTTGTTTGTCTAGCACATGCCACAAATGCTCGATTGGATTGAGACCTGGAGATTTGGAGACCAAGTCAACACCTTAAACTATTTGTCTGTGATATTCCTCAAACCATTCCTGAAATTAAGGAATAATATGAGCATGAGGGGGTGTATTTGTTTTGCAACAAAGTTTACATAGGTGGTATGTGTCTAAGATATATTCACATAAATGCCAGGACCCAAGTATCACACTGCCTCTGCTAGATTGCCTTCTTCTCATAATGAATTCTGGTGCCATCTCTTCTCCATGTAATTCACGCATATGCACTTCAGCATTGACATGATGGGCATCGTCATTCACAGCAAGTTAGCATTTGCTCCCCACACTCATTAAAGAGCCTTGGATGTATTTGACTCTGTCCTAAGTTCACTGGTTGTCGTTCCACTGTATGGCAGGTACACTTGACAAGATCTGCTTCCAACTCATTAACCTGAAAAACCATGTGTACACTTGCTGCCTGATGTATCCCACTGCTTAAAAAGTTGCCATTATAATGAGATGTTATTCACTTCACCTGTCAGTGTTTTAAAAGTTAGGGCTGATCGGTGTAGTGTAGCATGCTAATATTTGTTGTCTGAACAGAATAACTAGGAATGAAGTTAAATATAGTGCTAAGAGGAAATGTAAGATGTATTTGCATGTGTTCAATATGTTATTTATGTGCATTTAGGATGGCATTTCCATTAAATTAGCCTGTGGCGCTGATGAACACTGATTATTCTGCAAATTTTTATTCTTACAATCCCCGTTTGAATTTGTTTAATAACTGGAAGAAAATGGCACCATCTTGTGGAAAGATTCCAAAATCATAAATAGACGGATAGATAGATACAGCAAGACAGACAGATAGATAGATACAGACAGACAGATAGATACAGACAGATAGAGACAGACAGACAGACAGACAGACAGACAGACAGACAGGCAGACAGACAGACAGATAGATAAATATACAGACAGATAGATAGATAAATATACAGACAGATAGATAGATAGATAAATATACAGACAGACAGACAGACAGACAGACAGACAGACAGACAGACAGATAGATAGACAGACAGATATACAGACAGACAAACAGATAGATAAATATACAGACAGATAGATAGATAGATAGATAGATAGACAGACAGACAGACAGACAGACAGACAGACAGACAGATAGACAGACAGACAGACAGACAGACAGACAGATAGATAGATACAGACAGCTATATATACATATATATATACAGTGTATCACAAAAGTGAGTACACCCCTCACATTTCTGCAAATATTTTATTATATCTTTTCATGGGAAAACACTATAGACATGAAACTTGGATATAACTTAGAGTAGTCAGTGTACAACTTGTATAGCAGTGTAGATTTACTGTCTTCTGAAAATAACTCAACACACAGCCATTAATGTCTAAATGGCTGGCAACATAAGTGAGTACACCCCACAGTGAACATGTCCAAATTGTGCCCAAAGTGTCAATATTTTGTGTGACCACCATTATTATCCAGCACTGCCTTAACCCTCCTGGGCATGGAATTCACCAGAGCTGCACAGGTTGCTACTGGAATCCTCTTCCACTCCTCCATGATGACATCACGGAGCTGGTGGATGTTAGACACCTTGAACTCCTTCACCTTCCACTTGAGGATGCGCCACAGGTGCTCAATTGGGTTTAGTCCATCACCTTTACCTTCAGCTTCCTCAGCAAGGCAGTTGTCATCTTGGAGGTTGTGTTTGGGGTCGTTATCCTGTTGGAAAACTGCCATGAGGCCCAGTTTTTGAAGGGAGGGGATCATGCTCTGTTTCAGAATGTCACAGTACATGTTGGAATTCATGTTTCCCTCAATGAACTGCAGCTCCCCAGTGCCAGCAACACTCATGCAGCCCAAGACCATGATGCTACCACCACCTTGCTTGACTGTAGGCAAGATACAGTTGTCTTGGTACTTCTCACCAGGGCGCCGCCACACATGCTGGACACCATCTGAGCCAAACAAGTTTATCTTGGTCTCGTCAGACCACAGGGCATTCCAGTAATCCATGTTCTTGGACTGCTTGTCTTCAGCAAACTGTTTGCGGGCTTTCTTGTGCGTCAGCTTCCTTCTGGGATGACGACCCTGCAGACCGAGTTGATGCAGTGTGCGGCGTATGGTCTGAGCACTGACAGGCTGACCTCCCACGTCTTCAACCTCTGCAGCAATGCTGGCAGCACTCATGTGTCTATTTTTTAAAGCCAACCTCTGGATATGACGCCGAACACGTGGACTCAACTTCTTTGGTCAACCCTGGCGAAGCCTGTTCCGAGTGGAACCTGTCCTAGAAAACCGCTGTATGACCTTGGCCACCATGCTGTAGCTCAGTTTCAGGGTGTTAGCAATCTTCTTATAGCCCAGGCCATCTTTGTGGAGAGCAACAATACTATTTCTCACATCCTCAGAGAGTTCTTTGCCATGAGGTGCCATGTTGAATATCCAGTGGCCAGTATGAGAGAATTGTACCCAAAACACCAAATTTAACAGCCCTGCTCCCCATTTACACCTGGGACCTTGACACATGACACCAGGGAGGGACAACGACACATTTGGGCACAATTTGGACATGTTCACTGTGGGGTGTACTCACTTATGTTGCCAGCTATTTAGACATTAATGGCTGTGTGTTGAGTTATTTTCAGAAGACAGTAAATCTACACTGCTATACAAGCTGTATACTGACTACTCTAAGTTATATCCAAGTTTCATGTCTATAGTGTTTTCCCATGAAAAGATATAATGAAATATTTGCAGAAATGTGAGGGGTGTACTCACTTTTGTGATACACTGTATATATATATATATAGACAGACAGATAGATAGATAGAGACAGACAGACAAATAGATAGATTAGATAGATAGATAGACAGACAGACAGACAGACAGACAGATAGACTGACAGATAGACAGATATACAGATAGATAGATGGACAGATAGACAGATATACAGATAGATAGACGGACGGACGGACAGACAAACGGACAGACCGCCATCATATATTTACATAAGCATATGAGACAGTTGTTGCATTTATATGACAGGTATTGCACAAAAAGGTTTAAGGTGGTTAAAACAGTAAATATAAACATAACTAGGAGTATCAGCAGTATTTACAATCTAATGTGTGTAGCATGATGTGATAAATTGCACAGTGTGTACAGCAGGAGATTAGTACCATCTCTGCAGTGAGAAGACTTGTTGTAGAGCCGTATAGCAGTGGGTAGAAAAGATTTCACATCGTGCTCTTTAACACAGCACAGCTGTAACAGTCTGTCACTGGATGGGCTTCCCTGTTTTTCCAGTGGAGTATACAGAGGGTGTGAGGTACTGGTTAACAGCTTGTTTAGAGTCATTTGTTCTGCCACAACTTCTACAGAGTCCAGCTTGCCTCCTGATGAGTTTGTTTAATTTGTTCAGACCACTTTTGTTGATGCTTTTGCCCCAGAACACAATATCTCCTTAATCTACTAATATTAATCCCAGCAAGACAGAGCTGATACTTGAGATTCGCCTACAAACCAAAAATGGACCAGCCCCAAGCTACCTTAGAGAACTTATCCACCCAGAATTCGGGGAAGACGAGCATCAAGGCTCTCATCTGCACTTACACCCTAGTGGTGGAACGAACTTCCCTTGTGTCCGTTCGAACAAGGGTTTCAGCAGATTTGTGCTCTTCTACTGTTGTCTATCTTAACTATCAAGTAGGAAATGTTTAATATGGAAGCACTTCTGTAAGTCACTCTGGATAAGAGGGTCTGCCAAATGCTGAAAATCTAAAAATAGCTGGTTCAGCTTACACCAGTCATTTACCAGATTCCTGTAATCCTCCTCCTGTCCATTCCTGATACACCTCATAATTGCAGTGTCATCAGAAACCTGCATAAGCACAGAGAGAGAGAGAGAGCGAGCGAGCGAGAGCAACAAACAACTCAATCCCCTAAACTAAAAGAAACATTAATGCTCATTGACATAGCCATTGTCTGGTGGTAAAACATAATTTTTTTTTTAAATGATCCCAGTTTATGGCACTACAAGGATTCTTGGCAGTCGAATCAATGGAGGGTTTTCTCCTGTTCAATACTTGGGCTAGTTGTTATATGATATAACCAGGTTCTTACAACTTTTACTTTTTTATTGCAGATAATTAAGCAGGAGACTGGCTCAATGAAGGAAAAATCCGGCCTGACGACGGAGGCTGGAAAAGCTCAAGATAATGTGAAGAAAAACCGCTACAAGGATATCCTTCCCTGTAAGTACAATTTTTATTGTGTCTTAATTGATGTGTCCCAAATGCAGAATAGAGAACAACTGCCATGTAGTATCAGAATTCTCCTAGTCTTGTGGAGCTAGACATTTTCTGTATTGAGATTTGACATCTAGAGAAACATGTATATGTTTTTTTTTTCGCTCAGGTGGCACAGCGCGATAAGTCACTAGCACACCAGCGCTGCGATTTGAACTCCCAGGTTCAAGTCTCGGCTCCGCTACCGGTCGGCTGGGTGCCCTCTAGCAGGCATAACTGGCTAATGCCTGCAGCAGACAAAATTTGCCTCCAGTCTGCTAGGATGGGAAATGACCAGATTTAACAGAGGGGTGGGGCTGTGTAAGGATCCTGGTCGCCCAGGGCGTCTGCACCGTGCACAAAGCCGGCCTCGTGTGTAATTCCATGCAGGTGTGGGTGTATAAGAAGGGATCAGTAGACTGTGCACGCATCGGAGGGAGTGTGTGTCAGTCACCCCCAATTTGGGCACCACTAAGGGTCCACAGCAGCAGATTGACTATGCTAAATTGGGAGAAAAAGGGGTTAAAATGCAAAAAAAAAGATGTGTGTGCATTTTAAGAGCTAAACTATTTCTTCCTGAGGCAGAGCTTAAAGTAAAGACAGTGAAGCAACTGAAGCAGTTGTGTTTTAAAGCTTCATCTACTGTACTAAAAGTATGTCTAAGTAGTGCACTATAAATGGTATAGTTACATACTATTTAGCACATAAGATACTGTTTGGACACAGTCAGGAAATCACCTCTGTGAATATATTTTTTGGGCAGAAATCATTAGATAACATGTCAGTTAAGTTTGGAATCATGTTTCGCAGTGGGTCTGGCTTCTTTGGAATCACTGGAAGCAACACAGTTACACACCCCAAACAGGATGCCAATCCATCGCGGGGCCTCAACCACTCTTCCCCCTCAGACATATCCAATCATGTCTGTGTGTAGATGCCCGACTGGCCCGATAGCACCATTAGGGATTCGGACCCTGGATCCCAGCGGTAGTGGCCACTGGCCAAGCGTAATTTACCGCTACACCACCAGAGCACATTTGAGAAGAACACTGCAATGAAATGTTTGTTGTTGTTTGTTTAGCATCACTGCAATAACAACTGCACTAAAAACCTCAGAGAAACTGAATCAAATAGTCAAATAGTATATTTTTTTTTAAATTGACCTTGACTTGTTTCTAAGGCTGCTTTCATGCTACATAAGCATTTTATGTTTGGTTCACCATGAGGCAGGGTGCATAGTGTCGCTTACCGCAGCATTAAATTCTTTCACATTATACGCAGCAAAACTGCTTTCTGCTGACTGTGCCACTAAACGCCATGCTTGAAATAATAAACTCTAGTAACAATATTGAATGACAGTATTGACAATTTATTCACATACAGTTTTGTATAAAATGTATTTTAGTTTATACAGGTAAGCTCTGCACTGGTTGTCATTCGAAGGCGTAGAACAGTTAAATAATAAAATTATGTTCATTTAATTAATTGGTAAATAAAATAATATTAAGGGCCAATGAAGCTGCTACAAGTGATTCCCAGATTAGAAAATTGGTATCTGAAATGCAAACCTGGTCTCTCTGTGTCACTGCCTGCTAGTTACTATGGTGTACTTTTCTCACAATGCCATGATTCTATTTTAAAGTGGAATACAATGATCAGTGCTTTGTGAAACAGTGGAAATCAGTTTCTCCCAGTCATTGTGCAAAACTATGTTGGATCTTCAAAAGGTTTCCGCACTTACATATATTTGCTGAAAAATATATGCTGAGGGCAGGGGGAGGAGTAGTAAGAGCTTATAGTCTGAGAGAGAGAGCTTATAGTCTGAATTTAGCGCCATCTGGTTTCCACCGTTTTAGACCGCTCAAAGAAGCTTTAAGGGGTAGAAGATTTTCATGTGATGATGATGTGAAAGCAGCAGTGCATTGGTGGCTATGCACTCAACCAAAAAATCTTTTGCTTTTTAATGATGGCATTATAAAGTTGGTAAGACGCTGGAAAAAAGGCATTGGAAGGTGACTATGTAGAAAAGTGATGTCATTTGTTTTTGAAATTCTTAATAAATAGAGTGAAAACTTGAGAACCATTGAAGAACCCTCGTATTTGTCTCATTGGCCACGCATTGAAAAGGTCATCTGCAAATGGGGTTCAAAAAGATCAGATAAAACTTGGATTGCAGAGGCAAGCAGTAAATATTGACGGCAAAGCAGCGGATCTGCACGATGTAAGCGACAATGCCTATCTCGATTGGAAACATTGCCGCAGCCAGCGCAAAACCGGTTCTGACACTTACCATATAAACACAGCCTAAATAAGAAATGTTTTGCATGTTTAGCGGATTAAAGAAACGGATTAAGTGGGAAGTGGATTGAATTAAATTAAAGTGATATACGTACACAGTGGCTGGTTCAGAAAGCCAGTGGGTGTAGCCTTTTGTACATTTGATTGGACACTTTTGCAAGGACTTTCCAAAGATAGGAAACTCATTATTGTTCATGGCTGGCCCCACAAGACCTGAGTGTCTCAGAGGACTCAAACAATCAGTAACAAGTTTTTTTTTTTCTCTTTTAGATGACCAAACCCGCGTCTGCCTGAGTCCAACATTACCTGAATACAGTTCAGATTACATTAATGCAAATTTTATCAAGGTACTCACTGTAATCATACTGACTTAACATTTATATTTTACACACATACTATTCAATAACTGTATTAATTTATTTAGCTTTTTTATATACACTATACACTTACGGAGCACTTCATTAGGAACACCTGTCTTAATCATACATTCATTGGCCATTTTCGTTGGTATTACTGACTGTAGCCCATCTGTTAGTCTGTACATGTATTAATCAAAAATGACCTTGTCTCTATATTATCATGGTGAATTTTTCTCAACCTGCAATAACACTTGCACATTGACATGGTAGTGTGTGCTGTAGTGGTATGAATGTATGAGGTGCAGCAGTGTTGCTGAGATTTTTACATTTTTAAACATTTACTGGCCTCACATACCCAGTTAGCACTCGTTATATGTGTACAGTCAAAAACTCGAGTTATTTTATTTTTTCTTGCACCGTGTGTGTTAATCTTCCTCTAGTATTTTATCAGTGGACTATGGTAAATGTAGCTCATATAATGGGCAATGAATGTTCAATCAAGTCAGGTGTTCATAATAAAGTGCTGACTCAATGTATAAACTCTGTGCCTTAAAAAGTATTCAACCGCTATTTCATTATCTCAGATTACAAATTTCCTACACCTACATTGTGTTTAAGTCCATTTTCATGTTTACCACAGTTTTAACCTGGTCGGGCACATGGTGGGTCCTGTTTCCTGAGAATCACTGGGCACAATACTAAGTAACACAGCCCGGGCAGGATGGCAAGTCCATTGTGGGGCCTTAGATTAGCTGTACTAATCCAGAAAAGCAAACTGGACATCTAAAAGACAATAAACAAACTTATTAGCATTGTTGACTTCATTATAAGGAACTGGAAAATGTTCAGATGGGCCAAAACATTAGGACAGCACCCAAAATGTGCATGACAATGCTGGTCAGGGATATATTTAATGTTGGGCTGATGGTAGTTGATTGTAGTTCATGTGTTAAATACAGCAGATATAATCAGAATAAAGACCTGAGTGACTTTGATAATCACATCAAAATGTCCAAATGACTGGGTTGAAGAAAAGGCATCTTCGAAACAGCAAGAAGTGCTCACTGGCAGTCACCGAATGCTGGGCAGCCAAGAGTCCATAATGCCAGAGAGTTAAGAGCCCAACAGTAGCAACTAGGCTGTTGTTCTAAATACTTGTCCAGTACTCTAATCTAACTGAGCTGCCCCAAAATAACTCAGATTGCAGATAATTTTAATAATGGTGAAGGTCTCACAACACAGTTGCAGCTGGTCATGTGCCCATGCTAACTGCTGCCCATACTGAAGGCACCTACAGTGTACATGCAGCCATCGGAATTGGACAATGAATCAATGAAAAAAGGTCAACTGGCCTGGAAAATCCTGTTTTTTTTTTTGGTATGTATGGAAGTTAAAGAACGT
Source organism: Trichomycterus rosablanca (assembly GCF_030014385.1). NCBI lineage: Eukaryota > Metazoa > Chordata > Actinopteri > Siluriformes > Trichomycteridae > Trichomycterus > Trichomycterus rosablanca. The sequence goes on along the minus strand of NC_085994.1, from coordinate 32,224,859 downwards.
GCTGGTATCCTGGTATCATATACCATATACCACAGGAGTCCATCAGATGTTTTGTGTCCATGTTTTGGTAGGTTAGAGCTGTTTGACACCCTATTATGAAGTGATCCTAATGTTTTGGCTCATTATATGTACTTTTTTACATTATTCAGTTTATTTTTTCTTTAAAAAAATGTTGCATCTCTAGTTAAACACATACACACCCAAGATTGTGACAATAATTCATGTAAAATAAGCTTAGGGGATGAATACTTTTTAACTCACTGTACTCGAGATTAGTGACATCACATTAAACATAGTATGAAATGTTTGTTTTGTTCCTAATTTTAGTTGTATTGTTATACAGTAAGTATTTCGTCTTAATACCATAAACATGCAGGATCATTTGTGTCCACTAGGGGGTGAATGGAAACAGGGCATACATCGCCACTCAGGGCCCTCTGAGTAACACAGTGGTGGATTACTGGAGGATGATTTGGCAGTATGATGTAAAGGTAATATAGTAATCAAAAGGATCTGTGTGTTTCACAGAGAACACAGTGTAAAGAAATAGACTGTATAAGATACAGACAGGTCAGATAGTAAAGAAAAACTAGGTATAATAAAGTGTTGGGCTATTACGAACTACCTGATCTTCAAAACACCATAGTTTCTATAAGTGTCTGAAACTCAACTGGATAAAAGGAACACAATTTTAAAATTATCTTTTCTTAAATAGTGTTTGTTAATGGGTAATGAAGATCGCTGTTTACTCAGACTCACCCAGGTCTTCAACTCAGTTAATTAATCATTTTTAAACTCATCAAACCATTTAGTGAACTCCCAAGACCTGTAAAGGTGAATTGTCATTCTGGAAAAGAACAGTCCTGTCAGGAAATAAATACAGTAGACCCCTGACTTATGAATTTAATTGGTTCCAAAGGGCTGTTCTTAAGTCAAAATGTTCGTTAGTTAAACCTATTTTTCCCATAAGAAATAATGTACATAGAATTAATCTGTGCCAGACCTCCCAAACCACACCCTTACCTAACCTCTCTAATGTCTTAAATGGTCTTTTTTGTTATAAATACAAGTAAATTTGCCCTTAAATCCTAAATTATTATTATTTCATTCTTTATTTCAATAGTGTTGTATTTTGGAGGTGTAATTTCACGAAAGAATAACTGCCTTCTTCTCTCTTACACAATGTCCCCTCTGTCTGATACACAGTGACAGCTCCTGGCAGGAGAAATTATACAACGACAAAAAATGCTTTCTCTGCACCTTCTCTGTGGACATTTTAATATAGAATTTTACAAAATATAAAGAAAACACCGGAAAAACACCGTCCGCTGTCCAAATGTTTGCTCACTGTATATATAGAGAGAGAGAGACAGAGAGAGACGCTCGGAGTCAACCTGTTCGTGACGTCACGTGTTTAGAGAATTTCGGTTCGTAATCTGAAATTTGTTCGTACGTTAAGTTGAAAAAGATCGCTCGTAACCCAAAATGTTCGTATGGTAAACCGTTCGTAACTCAAGGGTCTACTGTACCTGCAACACAGATTAGGTGTCAGACACTTCAAAAGTACAGAGCAGGAATAATTTCCTTATGCAAAGAGTCCAGCTTTCCACTCATAATATTTAGTCGAGGCATTAATAAATCGACTGAATTTGTTTGAGTTTGAAGCAAGATTAGTGTGGATAATGTACGAATTACATTAGAAAGGGGTAGACATTTTGTCAAAATAGCATGGGGATGTTAAAACGTCACCAATTATTTATACACTGATGGGCATATTGTCACCATACAATCAGTATTAAAGCTGCAGTCTAAAATGTTATTTGATGAAACAGTGACATAGCATTATTGAGTAAATAGACAAAAATAATTTAAAATACTACCAAGCAAACTTGCAAATTCACCAAAATGCAGGGCTGTTTGGCTGGAATCGATGCATATAAATTACTAAAAATTCTAATATTTATAATACTAATTCTGCACTTTAGTTCTGAAAAAAGTTTTAAAAAAAAGTTGTGCCACTATTTGCAGTAAACAGTTGTGAGAAAAAGCTGGAAACAGAGAAATTAAATTTAAATTTTCTTTAATTCAATGTTTTTATACAAAACTCAGGGTCTGGTTTTTTTTTAATCTTCCAAAATATGCCTTGTTTTATCATTTTTTTGCACAGAAATATATTTAAACATTTGACCTTGAGGCTGCTCAGGTGTCACAGCGGTAAAAAAACACGCTAGCGCACCAGAGCTGGGATTTCGAATACATTGTTTCGAATCTCAGCTCTGCCATCCGGCTGGGCTGAGCAGCCACATGAACAACGATTGGCCTGTTGTTCATGTAGGGGTGGGGTGTTAAGCCGGATAGGGACTCCTCATAACTGATGCACTACGACCTCTGTTGGCTCATTGATGGTGCCTGCACAGAGGCGGGGAAAGAGTGCGGTACTGGGTGTCTCTCTCTGTACACAAGGTTGATTCGCATGTATGCACTCACCTAGTGTGGGTGACAAATTGCATACAGCTGCTGCCCAGATATTTCTCCTGATTCCCAAGATTTTAAAAAATATTATGTACAGTAGATGGAAACAATTATTTGCATTTTGGGCTAATTAACATCTCTCATTAAGTTTGGCACAAAGCAATGAACCCCAACACATTTTTGCCTTGGTGGATACTTCTTTTCCACCCAATCATGACATGCTCACCTGTTACCAATTTATCTGCTTATTGTGGAACGTTTCAAAACAGTGTAACTTGAATATTTTATAAAATTTTCACTCGTTGTGCCATTGTTGCAACTTTTTAATATTTTTTCAGGCATCAGGTTTGACATTTGTTTATGTTTACAAAAAACAATCAAGTCGGTCAGCCAAAACATTAAAATTTGTATTTGGGCCACTCAGATGGTACAGCGGTAAAGTACGCTAGCGCACCAGAGTTGGGGTTTTGAATACATCGTATCGAATCTAAGCTCTGCCTTTCCGACTGGGTTGGGCGGCTGCATGAACAACGATTGGCTGTTGTTCAGGGTTGGGGTAAAAAGTCGGATCATAGGTCCTCATAACTGGTGCGACTGCGGACCCTGATGGCTGACTGATGGCGCCTGCACAGGGATGAGGAATAATGCTGATGGGGGTGTGGCCCTCCGTACACAGTGCCCGTCGGTGTATGAACTTGACTCGTGCAGGTGAAAAATGCAGTCTGTACTGAGTGTACGTGCCGGAGGGGGACGTATGTCAGTTGAGAGTTGTCCTTGGTCAGCGGTGAAGGGTCAAATCAGTATAGAGGACGCATTCAGGGTAATTGGACACGACTAGATTAGGGGAGAAAATTGGGGGAAAAAAGTGGGAAAAATTATTAAAATAAAAAAAAGTTAAATAAAGGTTCAAGAGAATGAACAAATCATAGATTCTTGTTTTTATTGTAAAATGTCATACGTTTTCTTGAGGTTTGTACATATTTTATGCATTGTTTACATTATAATGCATTTAGTTTGAATTTTTACATAACTAAGTCTCTTTTTTTTGTAGGTTATAATCATGGCTTGTAGGGAGTTTGAACTGGGAAAGGTAAATGTTCTTGTGTAATTGCGTTTTGCACAGTTCTGATGATATGCCATAGCATTAATTACCAAATAAGTTCAATTTAGTTAATGATGTCTAATATCTGCTCTATACAGAAAAAGTGTGAAGTGTACTGGGCTTCTAATACTGAATCGTCCACATTTGGTCCCTTCATCATCACAACTGTAAGTATATATTAGAAAATGATACTAATCCATAAAAATACAAAAATTAAATAAATAGAATAACCATTATTAGTATAATTTACACCAATAAAACAAAACAGTAGGACCACCTGCCTAACATGCTTTCAAAACAGCTTTGACCAAGACAGCTGAAGGAATCCTGTAGTATCTGGTACCAGGACATTACCAGCTGGTCCTTCAACTTCTGTGCATTGCAATGTGGATTGTTCTTATCCACAGGTAAACGATGTGCCTGGTCATCCTCGTGATCTTACAATCTTAGAAAAAAGGGCGTTGTCAGACCAGTCGACTGTGTGACAGTCTGGTGACTGTGTGCGAGCTGTAGGTGCTTTTGATGGTCCTAAACAACCTGTGCTGTTTCGGATTTTAGATTTGTTCTGGACATACTTTAAGCCAGTTGCCTGGCATAACAATATGGCCCTTATTAAAGTCACTCTGATCATAACTGCTGCATTCAACATGCCCTATGAGGAACTACCATCAGCTCGACATTTAATATATCCCTGACTTCACATGAACAACTGTTTCATTTATGCTTTATCTACTTTTTAATTGTATTGTATGAGAGTTAAGAAATAAGGTATGTAAAAAGTTTTGGCCCCTTATGCATTTTAGTGATAAATACGGTAGGTTTGAGAATCCCTGATATATGTCTTTTTTTTTTTTTTTATTATCTATTTTTTCCCACTTTTTTCCCCCCAACTTTTATCCCTATTCTAGTAATGTCCAATTACCCTGATTGTGTCCTCTATACTGATTCGACCCTTTTTGCCACTGACTGATGACGCCACTCAACTGACTTGCGCCCCCTCCGGCACGCAATCAGTACAGCCTGCATTTTTCACCTGCACGAGCCGAGTTCATACACCGAGAGACACTCCGCATGGAGGGTCACACCCCCCTCAATGTTATTCCTCAGCCCTGTGCAGGCGCCGTCAGTCAACCAGCAGGGGCCGCAGTCGTACCAGTTATGAGGACCTATGCTCCGACTCTACCCCTAAGCCCCTGAACAACAGCCAAACGTTGTTCGTACTGCCGCCCAACCCAGTCGGAAAGGTAGAGCTGAGTTTCGATACGATGTATCTAGAAACCCAACTCTGGTGCGCTAGCGTACTTTACCGCTGCGCCACCTGAGCGGCCCCTGCTATATGTCTTGTGCAAAGTTTTGAACTACTGCTTTCTTTTTTCCTGCAGTCCTAAATTAGCCACTGACCAAGGAAACACGTGCTGTGTTAGAAGAAGTACTTTAGCTGAAATTCCTGTGTGTTGATACTGTTTTGGCAGGTTGATGAAACATTTCAGAATAAGGAAGTGATAGTGCGAGCACTGGCAGTAAGATATTGTGATGTAAGTATATTGTGCTTTTCCTTGTGTCATAAATGTCCTTGTGTAGAAAGAGTCTTACATCAAACACAAAAATTGAGAACGTGAGTGACTTGCTAACCTCACCTTATTAGTTTATTTATCATAATGTGAATTAAAATGTAACATGCACCATGCTCGATTTAGTCGTAAGTATAGTACTGGTCCCCACTTGTCACAGCCTACTCTGTTCTGGGAAGGCTTTCCACAACATTAGCAAGAAGTGTGCCTAAAAAACATGAACTCAATAATTAGAAGGTGTGTCCACATAATTCTGGCAATAGTGTATATAAAGTGTAAATGTCTCCACAATATTGTTTAGTCTTTTTAATTATAAACAAATATGTATGCATTTATAAGCATAAATAGACAGGTTTTTTAACATTTTGGAATTACTTGGATTCAGACTCAACAAACTTAGCATTAGTATCAAATATCTGTCCGATTTCTTTTGGCAAACTGTTTTCAGTTTGTTTGTTATGTCTCTGTAGTTCTTTTTTAATGTAAGCCAATTACATTAGAACATTTTTAATATTTTTATTTATTTATTTTATTAACAATGTATGTATGCTCACTATGCACTTTATTAGGTTCACATTTCTGCCATGCTCATTCATTCATTATTTTATACACTTCAACCACTATACAGATACGTTTGTGGGTATACAATTACCGACTGTACCTCATCTGTGGCGCTGTATACTTTGTTACCCCTGTATCTTATTTATTAAACAAAAGGGACTTCCATATGACCCATACTGATCAGATAATGCTTGGATCATTGACCATTCTCAGCACTGCTGTGACACTAGCATGGTGCAATGTTAATGGGATTTTAAACACCTCACTGTCAGTCCCGGTAGGGGTATAGTGATCCAACCAAAAATATAAAGAACATTATTCTGTGATCATGTGACCTGATCTGCTTATACAGTACACACACACCACCATGTCTGTTGCCTACCTCACAAATAACACCTGGTTAGTGGCAGTCCTATGAGGTCCTTTTTGATTTATAAACAGAGTGCAGGGGGTGACAAAGTGCACAGGGCAACAGATGGGCAAGTGTATACCCACAAAGTTCACCTGTATGATAGGTGTAGCAAGAGTAAGAGTAAGAGCAACATGCTGACACATGGTAGCGCATGCTGGTAACAGCAGTGCCTGAGATCTAGGGCTTTGTATCTCAGGCTGGGCTCACAAATACAGAAGGTGAATGTTAAGTGAACCTAGCCGTTGGGGAGAACACACATCAGTGCACCCTTAGTGGTGGTCCCAAGCCGGGATAAAAGAGAAAAATCAAAACAAATATGCAGATGAATGATCTGTTGTGGTTACCTATAACTGGGACAGTGGTAGCCTAGGGAGCTTTGGGCTATCAATCAAAAGGTTTAGGGTTCAAATCTTAGCTCTGCCACGCAGCCACTGTTGGGCCCGTAACCCTTTTGGCTCCAGGGGCGCCGTACAATGTCTGACCCTGCGCTCTGAGTTTAGTGTTAACACGTTCTCCATTCTTTTCTAATTGAAGTGAACTGTGCTGTAGCCTACTGGTAAAGGTACTAGACTAGTAATCAAAAGTTTGCTGGTTCAAGCCCCACCACAGCCAGATTGTTACTGTTGGGCCCTTGCGCAAGGCCCTTAACACTTAATTGCTTATCCAGTATGGTGCCGCAGTATTGTAGGTCGCTTAAATGCCGAAAATGTAAAATTATTGCCTGTAACTATCCCACATATGCTTCAGACGGTGTTTAAACTAATAATCTTCATCTCAGAACTCATCTCCATGTGCAGGAAACTCGCGTCGTGTCACAGTTCCAGTACATGGCCTGGCCGGATCACGGAATCCCAGATACAGCGGACAGCATTTTGGAAATGATGAAACTGGCTCACGTCAAACAGGACAACCACCCTGGACCTATGCTCATCCACTGCAGGTCTGTCTCTCCTAACACACACTACACTCTCTTTAATTAAACCATCAACTGCTTCCTAAGCCACACACACTCACCAGGACTGACTGTTTCAAACTGCTTTGACAAATGACCCATCTGCCCATGAAAATTCATCCCTCTCCTTGTCACCCAGCTCTGGCCTGTACCTCCTCGACTCCATGCATTTAAATCTCTGCATTTGAATAAAGTGTGACATGTTAAATATTCAGCACCTGATGTAGCCCGGTGACAGCCAATTAACTCTGCTTCTGCACAGATTCACTCATCAGCCAGACGTTTTAATGTATGAGAGACATTCTGTCTGCCAATATGGACGGCAGAGCCTCGGGGCCAGGGCAGGGGTAGGAAACGGTTTGATTGTGTTGAATGATTGAACTTGATTGCATTTGCTTTTTGTCAGTGCTGGCTGTGGAAGAACTGGAGTGATTTGTGCTATTGACTATGTCAATGACCTGCTAAATGAAAAGGTATGAAACTGTCTTGCACCATTTCAGTTATTTTAAATAATCATGTCTTTACCAGTACCTCAATTTCTTAAAAGGAAAGTCATGATATTATAACTATTTTTGGTAACTATATTACCCTGATCCTCACTATCTATGTGGAAACTCAATGCAGAGGATGGGAACACACCCTGGATGGGCAAATCAACCAAAGAGCAATACACCCACACTAGGAAGAACAGCCAGACTACCTTCTTAGTGTATTTGGGAGATGGGAGGTACCTGAGTACCTACAGAAAATCCATGCAGATACAGATAGAACGAACGTGCAGCACCCACACTACTTGCTAAATAATATGTTGGACGCTCAGGTGGCACAGTGGTAAAACACGCTAGCACACCTGAGCTGACATTTTGAACTCGTCGGTTCAAAACTCAGCTCTGCCATCCGGCTGGGCTGGGCGGCTATATGAACACTGTTTGGCTGTTGTTCATACAGGGGAGGGAAATGCCAGTTAGGGACCTCATAACTGATGCAATCACGACCTCTGCTGGCTGATTGATGGCGTCTGCACAGAGTAGAGGAATAATGCGTTAATCAGGGTGTGTCTCTTCGGACACAAAGCTGATCCGCATATGAACTCTCCTCGTGCAGGTGAAAAGATGCAGTCGGCTACTGCACACGTGTCGGAGGGAGCGTGTGTCAGTTCGCTCTCCTCAATCAGGGTGGGGATCAGCACCAATAGAGAGGAAGCATAATGCAATTGGGAAAAAATTGGATGTGATAAAAATCGGGAGAAAAGCATTAAAAAATAATAACATGTTGCTTTATTTTATTGATTTCAATACTGGGTAATTACTGGGTAAGAGAGAGATGGGTAAGGGTGGGATGCCATGCTATGAATTGACACCCTGTCCATGATGCATTCCCGTCTTGTGCCAAATGTTTCTAGGTGGTGCTGGACCTGTCAAGTGGTCGGTGCAAATTTTCACCTCATGTCATTGTCACGTTTTACCATCACTTTATCCTGGTCAGGGTCGTATCCTTGGTCATGCCTCTCTTTTTTGGACATAGCCAATCATGTGTGTATGTTGATGCCTGACTGGCCGATAGCACAGCTGTAACTTGATAGCAGCCCTTGATAGCAGTGATAGTGGGCTTGCGTAATTTACCACTGCACCACCAAAGCACCATTGGTGCAAATAAATAAAGGCAATATGTAAGTACACAATACAAAATTCCAAAGGTTTGTTTTGCAAAGGTTTGTTTTTAAGTTGTTTAGGGTTTTATATTTGAAAACGGTGCTTATGTAACATCTGGAAGACAGTATATTTGAACTCTCATACTCCCCCATTCCCTACCCTCACTCAAACCCACCCACACACCCTTAATATTATCCCCCCCTTTGTATCATGGAGAGATGAAAAATTACACTGCATGATATGGAATTTATTAAGCATCACAGTCCTGTTCAGTCAGTATAACCTTTGCAATAATGTATTCTGGAATAGGGTCCTACATCATGTGGAAGAGATCTGAGGTTCTCCTAAGGGAAAAGCATTATTTCTCAAGTTCAAGTGAACAAGATTTCCTGTATCCATCTATTATATGTTGGAAGAGAGGCATGCTTCCATTCAAGTAAAATGGCTCGCCTTTAAAGTTAAGTGGTAAGTTAAGGTTTTGGAGGTATTCCAAGCAGGGAAGTCAGGGGGTTAGAATCGAAATTGCAGCCAAGGTTGAAATATCTGAGCCCAAAATGTGTAAGGCGGAGGCACATCCAAAACATGTAAAGATGGTTTGCAGGAGACTTACACCAACCAGCCATAACATTAAAACCACCTCCTTGTTCCTACACTCAATGTCCATTTTATCAGCTCCACTTACCATATAGAAGCACTTTGTAGTTCTACAATTACTGACTGTAGTCCATCTGTTTCTCTGCATGCTTTGTTAGCCCCCTTTCATGCTGTTCTTCAATGGTCAGGACTCTCCCAGAACCACCACAGAGCAGGTATTATTTGGGTGGTGGGTCATTCTCAGCACTGCAGTGACACTGACATGGTGGTGGTGTGTTAGTGTGTGTTGTGCTGGTATGAGTGGATAAGACACAGCAGCGCTGATGGAGTTTTTTAACACCTCACTGTCACTGCTGGACTGAAAATAGCGCCCCATGGACAGCGTCCTGTGACCACTGATGAAGGTCTAGAAGATGACCAACTCAAACAGCAGCAATAGATGAGCGATCGTCTCTGACTTTACATCTACAAGGTGGACACACTAGGTAAGAGTGTCTAATAGAGTGGATAGTGAGTGGACACGGTATTTAAAAACTCCAGCAGCGCTGCTGTGTCTGATCTACTCATATCAGCACAACACACACTAACACCCCCACCACCATGTCATTGTCACTGCAGTGCTGAGAATGATCCACCACCTAAATAATACCTGCTCTGTGGTGGTCCTGTGGGGGTCCTGACCATTGAAGAACAGGGTCAAAGCAGGCTAAAAAAAGTATGTAGAAAAACAGATGGACTACAGTCAGTAATTGTAGAACTACAAAGTGCTTCTATATGGTAAGTGGAGCTGATAAAATGGACAGTGAGTGTTGGTAAAATTGGCTGTATGAAGCACTTTATATTGCATAAGGCCATGCCTGGTGCAGACAGATGCCGAATGAATCTGGCTAAGGGCAGCAGCCCACTCCCCATCTAAAAAGGTAAATCATAAATATCTGATATATGACACTTTGGATGGATTCAAATGGATTTAAATAAGGTAAAAAATGTGTCAATAAAAGAGTCAGGGGCGGGTTTGGAAAATAAGGGAGGAGATCTTTGGGCAAATTGTGTTTGATTTCTAGATCGAAGAAGAAAAAAAGTGTTATCATTATATAAACCATTGATTGTTGATACACCACTGCCTGCCCATTTGCGAAATTGGCAAGTCTGAACTTGTAGGTAGAAACAGGTGTTTTTTTAAACTGAAGCTCTCTGAAGGCTGCACTGTTTTCTACATTACAGCTAGATCTAGACATCGGCAGTGACTGGGTTGTGTGAAAAGAGTTTAGCTGCCGGTCAAGATTGGTAAAGAATGACTTAGTTATGGTAATATGCTGAAAAAGAAAAATTTTGGTACTCTGACCATCTTAAATTAACACAGCCCATGATCGATGGGTGTAAGGAAGCCCACCTTAATATGTCCAGTTTAACAATATAGGCAAAAAGGCTGTGTACTAGAGAGTTAATGAAGAAATCTAAACTCTTCCAATCTCTTAAAGAGAAACGATGAACATAGAAACTCTCTAGCTGATGGGTTGCCCAAAAATAATTCACTTTTTTGTGGATTTAATTTGTAGCCTGAGAAATGACCAAACTTGAAATGACCTATCTCCAGAATAGAAGGTAGGGAGGTGACAGGATATGAAATATACAGGAGGAGGTCATCAGCATATAAAGAAAATTTATGCTCCATACCAGAATGGGTAATGCCTTCAAATCACACTTGGCTTCAAAGCCAGAGTGATAATGGCTCTAAAGCTAAAATAAAAAGTAAGGGGGAAAGAGGGCAGCACTGACGGGTCCCTGAAGGTGAAAGGTACAGAAGCAGTTCGGTCAGTATGTAGGATTCGGATCCAGCTAATAAATAAGTGTCAAACCCAAAACTTCTTAAGTTAGATAACAGGTGTATCTGAGGGGGATGAGTAGAGAATATTGAGCAGCCTTCTGGTGTTAAAAAACGGGTATATGATGATTTGAGTATAAAAACAATATGAATTCCCTGACATGTTTGATCTGCTTTCATGTCCTTTCAAGATTCTGTCTGAAAAACCCATTCTTGTAAATATGCAACAGATTTGAAAAAGGGCGAGTCATATAATTAACAACAATCCATATCTAAATCTGTCATCTAGTCTATGGCTAAACTCAAAGCTGTGTACTGGCAACCTTCCTTATGGAAAGAATGAGTACAGAAAGGGATCTTAACATTAGCAGATGTCCACAAACAAGGAAATCTAAAATAATTTGTCCAATTAGTACAACAGTTTGATTTATCTAAATCACAATAATTATTTTTACAGCTATGACATATGTTCAAAGAAACTTTTAAGCAGAGTATTATAGAGAAACAACCTGCGGATTACAGACCTTCTGTAATGTGCCTCATCTAAAGGGGTTTGGCAGTAAGCCATGTTAAGAGTCATGTCCTTCTGCACTGTCATTTTAGCCGGCAGATGGGGCATTGAGGCGCAGATGATTGATGTATTAGTTTCTTTAATCGACAATCACCTGTGCCTGACCATTAGAGTTCATTTACTTTAGGTGGACGTTTTTTATGTATAAGCACAGTTTCCTCCCAGCTTCTGTTATTTCTCTGAACCTGTGATACTGGGCTGCTTGATCTGATCTGGGTTTCTGCTGGTGTGCAATTCCAGCACACTGAACACACTCAGTGTTGCTGTGTTTTGGGCTTTACAACATAACTGCCCTAAAAAAGCCGATGGAGTCAAAGGTGGTGTGAAGTCTTGTTTCATGTCCAAGTTATGTTAAGGCAGCAGCATAGTTAGTCCTGGCTGACATATACTTTGCAGCTTTATTTATTCAAGTTTTATTTAAGAATACTGTTTCTGAGCACTTAAGATAGCTTTTGTATTAAAACCAGGGGCAATTTACTAAACATATACACGTTTTGAATATACAGTATCTCACAAAAGTGAGTACACCCCTCACATTTTTGCAAATATTTTATTATATCTTTTCATGGGACAACACTAGAAATTGAACATGTCCAAATTGTGCCCAAATGTGTCGTTGTCCCTCCCTGGTGTCATGTGTCAAGGTCCCAGGTGTGAATGGGGAGCAGGGCTGTTAAATTTGGTGTTTTGGGTACAATTCTCTCATACTGGCCACTGGATATTCAACATGGCACCTCGTGGCAAAGAACTCTCTGAGGATGTGAGAAATAGAATTGTTGCTCTTCACAAAGATGGCCTAGGCTATAAGAAGATTGCTAACACCCTGAAACTGAGCAACAGCACGGTGGCCAAGATAATACAGCGGTTTTCCAGGACAGGTTCCACTCGGAACAGGCTTCGCCAGGGTCGACCAAAGAAGTTGAGTCCACGTGTTCGGCGTCATATCCAGAGGTTGGCTTTAAAAAATAGACACATGAGTGCTGCCAGCATTGCTGCAGAGGTTGAAGAGGTGGGAGGTCAGCCTGTCAGTGCTCGGACCATACGCCACACACTGCATCAACTCGGTCTGCATGGTCGTCATCCCAGAAGGAAGCTGACGCACAAGAAAGCCAGCAAACAGTTTGCTGAAGACAAGCAGTCCAAGAACATGGATTACTGGAATGCCCTGTGGTCTGACGAGACCAAGATAAACTTGTTTGGCTCAGATGGTGTCCAGCATGTGTGGCGGCGCCCTGGTGAGGAGTACCAAGACAACTGTATCTTGCCTACAGTCAAGCATGGTGGTGGTAGCATCATGGCCTTGGGCTGCATGAGTGCTGCCGGCACTGGGGAGCTGCGGTTCATTGAGGGAAACATGAATTCCAACATGTACTGTGACATTCTGAAACAGAGCATGATCCCCTCCCTTCGAAAACTGGGCCGCATGGCAGTTTTCCAACAATAACGACCCCAAACACACCTACAAGATGACAACTGCCTTGCTGAGGAAGCTGAAGGTAAAGGTGATGGACTAAACCCAATTGAGCACCTGTGGCGCATCCTCAAGTGGAAGGTGGAGGAGTTCAAGGTGTCTAACATCCACCAGCTCCGTGATGTCATCATGGAGGAGTAGAAGAGGATTCCAGTAGCAACCTGTGCAGCTCTGGTGAATTCCATGCCCAAGAGGGTTAAGGCAGTGCTGGATAATAATGGTGGTCACACAAAATATTGACACTTTGGGCACAATTTGGACATGTTCACTGTGGGGTGTACTCACTTATGTTGCCAGCTATTTAGACATTAATGGCTGTGTGTTGAGTTATTTTCAGAAGACAGTAAATCTACACTGCTATACAAGTTGTACACTGACTACTCTAACTTATATCCAAGTTTTATTTCTATAGTGTTGTCCCATGAAAAGATATAATGAAATATTTACAGAAATGTGAGGGGTGTACTCACTTTTGTGAGATACTGTATTTTCTTAATTAAATTTCATTTATGCTTAGAAACACATATTTCCATGTTTTTATTCTAAGTAAAAAGATTACATTTACTCAGTGTGTAAGTAAAAGGTGGATATATGCCATAGAAGTATATTAAATAAAAACAAAAAGTGGTTAAATTACTGATTCACGATGCTTGGTTCTCGCAGTGGTCTATAACGCCCTCCTACCACCACTGAAATCCAGATCTGAATTTCAGCTGTGCTATCAGCCAGCCAGGCATCTATACATACATGACTGGCTATGCCCTGCAGTGGTTTGGCACTTTGTCTAGTGTATTTTTGCCTTGCTTCTAGTGTTTCTCGGTGGAGCCAAGCCTGCCGCAACCCTGACCAGATACGGTGGTTGATGAAAATGACATGACATGCCCCATTTCACAATTATATGACATGTATAGTTGTGTAGTCATGCTCACAAGAAATAATTCTTGTATTTTAATCTCTTTACATACTCATCTGTCTATCAGAAAATCAGGGAGGATTTTAATATCATGGACATCATTTTAGAGCTAAGAAGACAGCGACCAGCGGCTGTTCAGACTAAGGTAGAATCAAATGATTATTTATTTAAGTCAGAATTTTTGTCACTTCTGATAAAATCATGGTACATTATCTATAGGTCAGATATATGATATTTTTGTGTTCATGCAGGAGCAGTATGTGTTTGTGTTTCATACTGTGGCTCAGATCTTTGAGAAGGTCTTGAAAATGCCTTCAGACACTACCCAAAATCGGAACAAGGTAGGTTTTTTAAACATGTTGGCAATTAAATTGATTATAGTTGTATTTTCTATTGTATACTATATACTATATTGAGTTAATTCAAACCTGCACCACATTGCTAACCAAGAACATAAAGAAAAATGAGATCACTTACACTTTCTATGGGTGGCACGGTGGCTCGAAGTGTAGTCCCACAGCAAGAAGGTTCTGTGTTCTGGCAGCTCCAGTTTCCTCCCACAGCAAAACATGCAGTCAGGTTAATTGGAGACACTGAATTGCCCTATAGGTGAATGGGTGTGTGTGTGTATGTGTGTCTGCCCTACGATGGACTGGCACCCTGTCCAGGGTCTTACTGTGTGTCTTGTGCCCATTGAAAAGCTGGGATAGGCTCCAGCCCCCCCATTGAATAAGTGGTTAAGAAAGTGAGTGAGTACACTTTCTATAATTCTTGTGGTATCTACTCCTACCACCCTTCTCTGAGGCCTTTAGACTATTCAGTCTCCAGCAGCTACATAGTTTTACAACACCAAATCAGAAAAAGTTGGGACAGTATGAAAAATGCTTGTGTTTCTTACATTTACTTTGCGTTTTATTTCATTGTAGACAGTATAAACCCATGATATATGTTTTGTCTGGTCAACTTAATTTCATATGTTAATATACATCCATTCTTTCATTTCAAATCTGCAACACCAAAGTTTCAAAAAAGTTGGGATGGTAAAGAACTTGTTGCCATTTGTAATTAATTGGGCTAGACTGTACAAGAGGGGCAGACACACACATAGATGTTAACAAAAAGTATTTAATAATAACAAAAGATGCAGGTTTTTACACAAGACAAACACATGAACTAAGCTAAATGCTAAACTAAATGCTAATCACTAAGCTAAACATACAAGAATCCTATACCCTAAGCTAAGCTAACAATACATAAACAACACTAACTCTTAACATAGACAAAGGCATGACAAAGGGCATGGACAAACCTGACAAACATTAACAAACATGAGCAAACAGAAGCTGACAGGAACTAACTGACTGACAGACAGACAGACAGACCAATATCACTAGCTAAGTTAAAGTCAAGGAAAACCTTGAAAAACTGACAAGACAGCGTCACATCAAAACAGTCTCCAATGTAGAGTCCCAAGCTCCCTTCTTAAATAACATGAGCTTGTTACCTCAGACAAGGTGCATCTAGTGCTAATTAGAAGGGGACCAATCATAAAAGGGGTGTTGGCTCAGAGACAAAGAGTGCTCCCAGACAGAGGGGTGTGGCATTTAAACAAACTAAAAGCTTAGACAGGCTGGATATGTGACACCATTCCTTCTCACAACAAAGTGTTTCAGGTGTTATTCTGTCTTGTTCTTCCTGCAAACACATCTTAATGTGTGCATCAGTAAGGGTAGCAAGTACCTTAAACACCTCTTACAACACATACAAAGACTTATAATGAGGAAAGTAAGACAGAAGTCAGCAGTCAAAACTAGCTCAAACATAAAGCCATGAATAAATCAAGACCTGGAAATCCTAAAATAAGGTGAAGGTGCATGCGTGGTCTAGCCAATCATCTGACTTGAATCACGTTTAAAAAAAATGAATAGGACAAACTTGATCAGGTGGTTCTGTGGTGAAAACGCTAACTTCCCTGGGGGGGGATGGATGAACAGCTTAGCCATTGTCAGTAAGCTCTCAGCACCACTCCTAAGCCCAATTAAAATAAAGAGGGTTGTGTCAAGAAGGGCATCTGGCATAAATAACTGTGCAAAATCAGGTATGCAGACCAGAATGAGCCACAGTGTTAACCCCTAAATATAGGAGTAGCAGAATGAAAGCACTGGATATGGATACCATTTTTCCTAGTAATTTCCTAGTAATTAACATATCTCTGTTTATGCTTTCTGTATGAACACATTTTTGTTCACATTTATACGTTTATAAGCGAGGTATTAGGTGTGTATTAAGTATTAACAATAAAATGGGTTGAATACACTAAAAGAACCCTGATTCTTGAACCGGTTCTGTTCAGGATTCTTTGAACCTTGGTGTTTTTTAGAGAACCAAAGCGAGTTTCCACCAGTTTTTGGGAACTAACAACGGTGGGCGTTACATAAAGAAAGTAAAGAGTGGTAACGTTTTTATGCAAAAAGCATCGCTTAACTATTGGTGATAAGAAGACGAGGACGTGTTTGTCGCAGTTGTTGTTTTCTTTAGTGCATTCATGTGAGAAGCGTTTCGCACCTCGCTCTCACTGCGACCCTCGGCGCGAATAGCCGATATGCTCAGCGCTCGGCTTGAGCATTAAAACATCACTAAAGTTCCACGTCAAGAACATCCATCAAGTCCACTGTAAAATACAATACATACACCGATCATCCATAACATTAAAACCATCTCCTTGTTTCTACACTTACTGTCCATTTTATCGGCTTCATTTACCATAAAGGAGCACTTTGTAGTTCTACAATTACTGACTGTAGTCCATCTGTTTCTCTGCATGCTTTGTTAGACCCCTTCCATGCTTTCTTCAATGGTCAGGACTCTCCCAGGACCACCATAGAGTAGGTATTATTTGGGTGGTGGGTCATTCTCAGCACTGCAGTGACACTGACATGGTGGTGGTGTGTTAGTGTGTTGTGATGGTATGAGTGGATAAGACACAGCAATGCTGCTGGAGTTTTTAAACACCTCACCGTCACTGCTGGACTGAGAAAAGTCCACCAACCAAAAATATATCCAGCCAACAGTGCCTGTAGGCAGCATCCTGTGACCACTGATGAAGGTCTAGAAGGTGACCAACTCAAACAGCAGCAATAGATGAGCGATCGTCTCTGACTTTACATCTACAAGGTGGACCAACTAGGTAGGAGTGTCTAATAGAGTGGACAGTGAGTGGACATGGTATTTAAAAACTCCAGCAACACTGCTGTGTCTGATCCACTCATACCAGCACAACACACACTAACACACCACCACCATGTCAGTGTCACTGCAGTGCTGAGATGATCCACCACGTAAATAATACCTGCTCTGTGGGAGTCCTGACCATTGAAGAACAGGGTGAAAGCAGGCTAAAAAAGTATGTAGAGAAACAGATGGACTACAGTCAGTAATTGTAGAATGTAAAAGTGCTTCTATATGGTAAGTGGAGCTGATAAAACTCAAAATTTTTCTAAATCTCTAAATCTCTGTTATTACTGGTTATAAGTGCTCTGTACTGCTGAAAATCATCACAAGTGCGTTCGTACTTTCTGGGTCACTTTTACCACATCATATCACACAGTTCCCAGAATTGCAGCGTCAAGCTCCGTACGAAACTACAGAACATCTCATGTGAAAGCACCCAAACCCCTACACTGTGACACACCCACAGATGACGTCACGGTTCGCACTGAAAAACCAAGTATTCTGTGGTGCCAGATTAGAATGCAAGTTCGCTGTCTGGAACCTCTTTTTTTCAGTTCGCAAACCGAAACGGGCTCCGTTCCATGTCGGTGGAGAAGGGGTACTAAATATGCCTTTTTGTAGATGTTTCTTAAAACACCAATATCCTTGTAAATTGACTTGCTAACATATTTCCACCTGTTTATGCTCATACACTATACTGCCAAAAGTATTCGCTCGTCTGCCTTCATACACATATGAACTTAAGCGACGTCCCATTCTTAATCCATAGGGTTTAATATGATGTCGGCCCACCTTTGCAGCTTTAACAGCTTCAACTCTTCTGGGAAGGCTTTTCACAAGGTTTAGGAGTGTGTTTATGGGAATTTTTGACCATTCTTCCAGAAGCGCATTTGTGAGGTCAGACACTGATGTTGGACGAGAAGTCCTGGCTCGCAGTCTCCGCTCTAATTCATCCCAAAGGTGTTCTATCGGGTTAAGGTCAGGACTCTGTGCAGGCCAGTCAAGTTCTTCCACACCAAACTCGCTCATCCATGTCTTTATGGACCTTGCTTTGTGCACTGGTGCGCAGTCATGTTGGAACAGGAAGGGGCCATCCCCAAACTGTTCCCACAAAGTTGGGAGCATGAAATTGTCCAAAATCTCTTGGTATGCTGAAGCATTAAGAGTTCCTTTCACTGGAACTAAGGGGCCGAGCCCAACTCCTGAAATACAACCCCACACCATAACCCCCCCGTCCACCAAACTTTACACTTGGCACAATGCAGTCAGACAAGTACCGTTCTCCTGGCAACCGCCAAACCCAGACTCGTCCATCGGATTGCCAGATGGAGAAGTGCGATTTGTCACTCCAGAGAACTCCAGAGTCCAGTGGCGGTGTGCTTTACACCACTGCATCTGACGCTTTGCATTGTGCTTGGTGATGTAAGGCTTAGATATAGCTGCTCTGCCATGGAAATCCATTCCATGAAGCTCTATACGCTCTGTTCTTGAGCTAATCTGAAGGCCACATGAAGTTTGGAGGTCTGTAGCGATTGACTCTGCAGAAAGTTGGCGACCTCTGCACACTATGCGCCTCAGCATCCGCTGACCCCGCTCTGTCATTTTACGTGGCTACCACTTCGTGGCTGAGTTGCTGTCGTTCCCAATCGCTTCAACTTTAATACCACTGACAGTCGACTGTGGAATATTTAGTAGTGAGGAAATTTCACGACTGAACTTGTTGCACAGGTGGCATCCAATCACGGTACCATGCTGGAATTCACTGAGCTCCTGAGAGCGACCCATTCTTTCACAAATGTTTGTAGAAGCAGTCTGCATGCCCAGGTGCTTGGTTTTATACACCTGTGGCCATGGAAGTGATTGGAACACCTGAATTCAATGATTTGGATGGATCAGTAAATACTTTTGGCAATGTAGTGTATATCAAAAATCCCTGACATTCAGATTAGCACTGTAAACCAAAAAAGTATGAGTTTTACTCACTCTAGGGGCACTCGGGGTGCTCGGGTGGCACAGCAGTGGCACAGCAGTAAATCATGCTAGCCTAACAGAGCATCAGGAAGGGCATCCGGTGTTGAAACTGTGTCAAATTAGGTATTCAGAACAGAATGATCAGCTGTGGCAACCACTAAACATGAAAGCAGAAGAAAGAACAATATTAAAATAAGAGTTTCCACTTTTTATTACATTTGTCCTATTTTACATAAACAGTGGAACACTGTTGGTTTAAAGGTCCAACTGTCTTCCTGTTGTTTACACCATGTATTATTGTTTAGTGTCAGTATGGAGAAAATGTCATTTCTGTCTGTTTACTTCTTAGTTTTTGCTGCATGAGTGGTCATAGCCGACATCCCCTTGCATGTCAGTTATTGTGTCTCTTTACTTCCTCATCTTTATTTGTAGCGCTTGTTTAAATAAGATCTGCAGCAGGAAACTTTCTCACCCCGTTCTTCCCCTATGCAAATACTAAAGCTGCCAGTTAAGCAACACCCAGACAGATTGCTCTTTTTTGTTCAGCGCTGCTCACAAGAGCTCTTTTACATCCTTTATCTCTGTTCATTTCACTGTGTATTTTCTGTAGGAGTCGCAGTCTTTCTACATTAATGCGGCGCCACCAAAGCCAGCGCTGAGGTTACACTCCACCGGTGGTAGTGGCAACGACCATAAAACAAGGTAATAAATCCATTTTTTAAAATATTATATTAAAGACATTTTATGTTGATTAAAGTTTGAATTTTGTTATATTTATATTTAGGTACACTGGGTAATATTTTATTGTTGTAACTATTGCAGTTAGGATGAATATCTTGTAAGCATAGAATTGATAAAACAATGTCATTAAATGAACTGCAAAAAAACTGATTTCATAACCGTCCCTCTTGCTAGTCATGTAGTACACACCCCAAGAGTC
Organism: Trichomycterus rosablanca; assembly: GCF_030014385.1. NCBI lineage: Eukaryota > Metazoa > Chordata > Actinopteri > Siluriformes > Trichomycteridae > Trichomycterus > Trichomycterus rosablanca. The sequence continues at coordinate 32,204,621 of NC_085994.1, read as the reverse complement.
TTTCAATCCACCGTCTTGCTTACAATAATATTTTATGGCAGACTCCTTGGTTAAATGACTAACATCCTGTGATTCTGTGGTTGGAAGGCACACATTATGTCACTCCAGTTTTCTTACCTACAACCAGAGCAAAAATAGTAACCCCTGTGCCTTTAAATTATTTTTTGCTTGTTGTTGTATAGACTTTATTTGAGTAAATACATGCATATAATGCATTTTGTCAATAATCTTAATTTTTTTTAGCTATACGTAAGTGTAAGTTGTGTATTACAATACAGTGGTACCTTGAAACTTGACGTCAGTTGGTTCTGGGAGTGGTGTCGAGTTTAAAAGGCGTTAAGTTTCAAGGTATTTTTTTCCTATAAGGATGTATGGGAAACCTGTTAATACGTTCCATGGTCCCGTGGAACTGCATATATTTTAGGCTAATGTAAAATAATGGGGTTGTTTTTGACACTTATACACTGAAAATAACACAAATATAATATAAAACCACTGAAATACAACTGAAAAACACTCACTCACTCACTTTCTTAACCGCTTATCCAATTAGGGTCGCTGGGGGGTGCTGGAGCCTATCCCAGCTTTTCAATGGGCACAAGGCACACAGTAACACCCTGGACGGGACGCCAGTTCATCGCAGGGCAGACACACATACACACAAACACACCCCTTCACCTATAGGGCAATTCAGTGTCTCCAATTAACCTGACTGCATGTCTTTGGACTGTGGGAGGAAACCGGAACTCCCGGAGAAAACCCATGCAGACACGGGGAGAACATGCAAACGCTGCACAGAAAGGACCCGGACCGCCCCTCCTGGGGATCGAACCCAGGGCCTTCTTGCTGTGAGATGACAATGCTACCACCAAGCCACCGTGCCGCCCCATTTGAAAAACAGTTAAATGCAATAAAACCTGCACATTATTTTTACTTCTTTATTGTTTCCTTAATCTTGGAATACCGTATTTCTTAGTGAGTTCAGTAAGGGTACATTCCCATGAGAAGCAGTACAATAGCTTTTGTGCTGACTGTGCTGTTATTTCCTATGGAGTGTGGCAGTGCACAAAGCCTAACGTGACGTTTTAAAACAAAGAGTGAGTAATTTCATTAGTGGAGAGAACTTATGAGCAGTAATAATTAAGAGAGGTTTAGTTTTTCTATGTCGTTCTTTTAATACATTAAGTCACATTAATCTTTTTTTAACTATAAGTATTTTAGACTCTCTGAGAAAAGCTGATTATCACAATTTCTCAGCACCCCAAGCTATAACACAAGTTTAAAAGTGAAGCACTTTGATGACGTTTTACCACACCGCTCCAGCCAAGCGCTGAACAAAACAACAGTCGCACACACGTCGAGTTTAAGGTAAACGTCGAGTTTAAGGGTACAAATTTCTCGACAAAGGCATTGAGGCAAGATTTTGACGTCGCGTTACAAGGTACTACTGTATTTAAATTTGCATGTCAGCATATACAGCATCCTAACATAACATTTATTACAGTCAATAATGACAATGGAGTGGTGGCTCAAGGGTTAAGGTACTGGACTAGTAATCAGAAGGCCCAGCACAACTACAGTGTCTTTGCTGGATCCCGGAGCTAGACTCTTAACCCTCAATTAGCTACAATTGTAAGTTGCTCTGGATTAAGGTGCCTGCTTAACTAACAGTTTACAAATAGAAACTGTTTTATGGAACAAAACTCTTTATAACTGTTCAACTGTATTTTTATTTAGCATTGTCAGGAAAGAACAAGTGTTAAACCACTTTTAGTTTCATTATGTCTGTAAAAGCAGTGATTTTGAAATCCCTTGATGGTCTGCACACTATGTTGGATTTTGATTTTTAATTAACATTATCGCCATTTTACCAATTAATCAACACTTCATCGCCTATAATGACGAAGTTAATACATTAGTTTTTCAAATAAAGATTAATTACAAATGAAACACTGAAATATCTGATTCACAAAAGTATTCACACCCTTTGCTGTGGTACTTAGAATTAGGGTCAGGTATTTATTGTATTTATTATTTATGAGATGTACCCGGAACTCATTTGGACAGGTCCACCTGTTGCACTTTTAACAGATTAAACATGTTTTGGAAAGGCACACACCTGGCTTTATAAAGGTCCTTAATTTAAACTGCATTGTTAGGTCAAAAACCAAGCCATTATGTCCAAGTCTGGGGATCTGTGTGGATCAAACTGTGCCCAGGCATAGATCATGGCACTGATATAAAACAAAATAAAAGAGTTTAGTCAAAGCTTGGCACAACCATAAATTTTCCTAGACCTAACTGTCTGGCCAAATTAGGCATCCAGGCAGGAGAGGCAGTTGGTCAGGAATGTAAGGAATAAGCCCACAGTCACTTTCACTTTTTAAAAGTTCTGTTTTGAGATAGGAGACAGCCTCCAGAAATCAGGCCTTTTTAGGAGTGCGGCAAGACAGAAGCCATTGTTAAGTCAAATTAATGTAATAGCCCAGTTAGAGTTTGTAAAATGGCATGTAAGGGAACTTTGCAAGATCTCTGGTGTGATGAAAGATGAAAACTGAACTCTTTGGGTAGAACCATATGTTTTAGGTCTGTTGACAAAATGCACATCACCTGGCCTCACTAATACCATACCCACAGTGAAACATGGTGGTGGCAGTATCATGCTAATGGACTGCCTCACAGCAGTAGGGACAAGGAGACTGCTAAAGATTTAGGAACGGAAGCAGACTTGCAGCTATAATTGCTGACTAAGGGGCTTCTGCAAAGTACTGAATTCTTTTTTATTTTTATTTAATTTTTAACAAACTCTAAAAAGATGTTTTACTTTGTCATTATGGGTGATGGTGATATGTATAGATTGGTGGGTAAAATAGAATTATATTCATTCAAAACACAACTGCAAAAAGTCAAGAGGTCTGAATACTTTAATTTTATACACAATATTTTTGGCATTGTGCTTATTAATATTAAGAGCAAATAATTAACAAACCAAAAATGTTTTAAAATAATTATAAAAATTATAAAATACAGTTAATAAAAAAGTTATTGGGCAAATTACACCTAGTTTTTAGTTTTAAAAAGTGTTGCTATTGATTGAGAAGATCATATGCTACAACTAGCAATCATGGTAAAAGTGATGGTGTAAGTTTTCTGGACACACTGAACAATAAGCAATGAACTGCACTGCAATCATCTCCATGCATATCAGCCCACGCAAAACACTAAAAAAGCTTAAAGATGTTACAAACACTATAATTTGCGCATAGGTATAGAGTATAAAGGTTGGAGCAATGAAATTTGGGGTTGCTTCTCTGCCAGTGGCACTTATACATTGTTATTGGAAGCATTGATGTCATGATTTATAGCATTTAGCTAATGCTTTTACCCAAAGCAGCTAATCATTGTTACTAAATATAGGGCAAGCAATTTAGGGTTAAGGGTCTTACTCAGGTGCCCAAAAAGGTTATACTGTCATTGGTGGGGCTTGAACCAGCAAATTTTTTGATTACTAGGCCAGTACCTTTTCCACTGACTGTGAACTATTAGCCAGTAATTACTTTAAAGAGAAGATGAACATTTCAACAAGAAAGCAACCCCAAATGCACAACCAAAATAATTCAAAAAAGTTAAAGGTGCTTGCATGGCTTAACCTCTCATATATTTAAGCCCATTAGTAATGTTTAAAAGATAACCCTAATAGTCTATTAGATAGACTCCCTATAACAGTTTGTCAGGAGTAATGGGTCTAAGTTGAACCAAAATGCTGCTAAAAGCTAAATATTCCCTACTATAAATGATTTGAAGCTGTATTTATCAATAATGACCTTGCATATGTGTAAATTTAAAGTGGATATATGCAGGCAAGTATGTACTGTATATTAAGTTACAAAAACAAAAGTGATGAAAGCTTGTTTCCCCCTTATGGTTTGTGGAAGATGCAATAAAAAATTGGATATTTATATAGCTTTTTACTCAGATTGTAACGAATGGGCTAAGAAGTGACGAGGGGGCGGACACATACGCAGAGATGTTTAACAATACGTTTAATAATAACAAAAGACACAAGACAAGACACACAAACACATGACCTATGCTAAATGCTAAACTATACTAGACCCTAAGCTAACACCAAGCACTAAAGCTAACAAATTCTAAAGCTACACATTAACTGACTAACACAAAACATGACAAACACTAAACAAGACTTCTAAACATGAGCATGAGCATGAGCATGAGCATAAACAAGAACAAGCGCATAAGCAGAGCAATGAAAGTTCTCAAACTATAAATCATGACAACCATAACAAACAAAAAGCATTACACAGTCAAAATAGCCTACGCCGAATGATCCACAGCTGCTCCCTTAAATGCCCTGAGCATTAACCTGAAACAAGGAGCAGCTGTGGATCATTAGCTTCACTGACCAATCATTACAAAGAAACCAAAAACAAACCCGCCTCCAACATTCAATCTCTTGCACCTTTATTTACCTGACAAAGTGCAAAGAAAAGACTACCAATATTTTTTTAAATAATTAAAAAAAAATTAATTAAATAAAGGGTCAAGGTTCAATTAACAAATCACAGATTATTGCTTTCATTTCATTTGAAAAAAAAATTTTCACTGCATTTTACAAACTAAAATAAAATGATAAACATTGAGTGCCTTTAATTTTAGCTTTTGGTTTAACAAAACAATCCTCAAGTAGTAGGATAATTCAGTCAGATTGAGAAATAGATTAGAATTGAGATTAGTACTTCTGCTTTATCAGAATTTAGAAGAAGGAAGTTTTATTCATCTGACAAAGCTTTCATTTTGTGTAACTGAGCAGCTTTAATCTGTTCAGCACCTTTATTAAAAGTAAGTCAATGTTTTGTTTGTGGTTTACATATCCCAGAGCCTATAAATAAAGTGTGAATAATAACACCCCCAGAACAGACCCTTGTGGGACACCATATTGTTCCCTTTTATGCTCTAAAGATTCTCCATTATTGCTAACTAATTTATAATGGGTAGATTTACACCAGGAAATAACTGGTCTGTTTAAGCCTTGTTTGTTAGACACTCGGGGACTGAAAGGGCTCAGAGCAGCTGCTTATTTTAATTTGCATAGTCTGACTAGAACTGAAAAGCTCTGTCTATAGAGCCATAAACTGCCCCAGAACATTATTTCTTACATTATATCTCACCAGCCTTTACATCTGGCACAGAGGTGTCTATCTGTAGCATTATCACAGTATCTACCAAGTCTAAATTTGAACTTATAAGAAATACATATACACTATAGGGACGAAAGTATTGGGACTCCCCTTTGTGTTATGGAATTCATGTGTTTCAGCCACAACAATTAATAACAGGTGTAATAAATTAATTATACTGTATAAAGGAAGTAATATGCATCCAGCTTTGCGGCAACAGTTTGGGAATGTCCCTTCCCATTCCAGCATGACTGTGTCCTGTGGACAAAGCAAGGTCTACAAGACATGAAGAAAAGCTTGGTTTAAGGAAACTCCAACTCCTGAACAGAGCGCCGACCTCAGCCCTGTTGAACAGCTTAAGAATGAACTGGAACATCAATTGAGGCTTTCTTGACCAACATACAAATGCTTGTCTTGTGTCTTGTGAGAAGCCTTCTCTTCTGCTGTTGTGAATAGCTTACAACAGCAGAACTAAAAGAACATTGACAGCAGAACATTGACAAATCTTATTGTATTTTGTAAATACAAAAAACCAATAGAATGTTATGCATGCCACATCTTTGCAAGCAATTATGGGTCGTGGTTCGCCAATTTATGTCAAACTTTGTGAGAGAATTGACCGTCAGTTCAAAGACAATGTTTCTCAGTGCAAGACTGCAAAGAACATAGGTCTTTCACCATCTACAGTTCATAATATTGTGAAAAGATTCAGAGAGTCAGGGGGAAAGTGTGGATATCGCTGATGAGTGTGCATGACCATCTAACCCTCAGCCAGTACTGTTTAGGGAAACCATTATGGACCTAGTCACATGGGATCTGGGGTGCAACCTGAGTGTGTGTGCTTAACTGGCCTGTCTGCAGTCCAGATCTGTTTTCTATTAAAAATGTATAGCACATTATGAGGAGAATCAGACAACAGTGACCACAGACTGTTGAGCAGCTCAAGTATAAAGCAAGATATAAGGTATATAAGGTATAATTAAAAGAAAAGGTGATGTAACCTAGAGGTAAACGTGCCTGTCCCAGCTTTTTTTGAAGTGTGTTGCAGGTATCAACTTCTAAATTAGTTTAAATGTAACAAAGAGTTAAGTTAATCACTGAAAACACTAAATATATTTTCTTTGTCTCTTCCTGTTAAATAAAGGTTCAAATTACAGATTTCTTTTTATTGCATTTTTAGAAAGTGTCCCAACTTTTCTGAAAATGTATTAAAAAATGTCTAATATTAATCATGATTACATATACCGATGAGCCATAACATTAAAACCATCTCATGGTTTCTACACTCACTGTCCATTTTATCAGCTCCATTTGCCAAATAGAAGTACTTTGTAGTTCTACAATTACTGACTGTAGTCCATCTGTTTCTCTGCATACCGTTTTAGCCTGCTTTCACCCTGTTCTTCAATGGTCAGGACCCCCACAGGGCCACTACAGAGCAGGTATTATTTAGATGGTGCATGATTCTCAGCACTGCAGTGACACTGACATGGTGGTGGTGTGTTAGTGTGTGTTGTGCTGGTATGAGTGGATCAGACACAGCAGCGCTGCTGGAGTTTTTAAATACAGTGTCCACTCACTGTCCACTCTATTAGACACTCCGACCTAGTTGGTCCACCTTGTAGATGTAAAGTCAGAGACGATCGCTCATCTATTGCGGCTGTTTGAGTTGGTCATCTTCTAGATTTTCATCAGTGGTCACAAGACACTGCCAATGGAGCGCTGTTGGCTGGATATATTTTTGGCTGGTGGACTATTCTTAGTCCAGCAGTGATAGTGAGGTGTTAAAAAACTCCAGAAGCTGCTGTGTCTGATCCACTCATACCAGCACAACACACACTAACACACCACCACCATGTCACAGCAGTGCTGAGAATGACCCACCATCCAAATAATACCTACTCTGTAGTGGTCCTGACCATTGAAGAATCGGGTGAAAGCAGGTTAAAAAGCATGCAGTAAAACAGATGGACTACAGTCAGTAATTGTAGAACTACAAAGTGCTTCTATATGGTAAGTTGAGCTGATAAAATGGACAGTGAGTGTAGAAACAAGGATGTGATCATAATGTTATGCCTGATCGGTGTATATTTTTCTCTGTACAGAAATCCTCCTTCTCTCCATCCACGACCCTCTTATCCTCCTCCATCCAGAACCATGAACGACACGTACGCCGTTGTAAACAAGACCAAGAACCCCACACCTCAGCCTCTTCACCAATATGATAACGAGAACCTACCCAACCTGAAAAAAACAACAGATGATCTGTACAGCATCGTAAAACCAAAAAACAGGCCTGCAGGTAACAGACCTGTCAGCGCCATGCCAGTTTATGCCCGTCCAGTGCCGTCCAGGGAATCGGGGTCATCCGGGATAAATCTTGGAGGGTATGAATCACTCTCAGGTGAGGAAGAACATCATTTTATGTCTTCATATTCTGGGGAAACGTTAGCTTTCTGTTTTGAACGTTGGTGTTTGATATAAAACCAAGTGTAAAAATGAGATGCTAAAGCTGATAAAACTACAGGAAGTCACAGATAAGTTGGGGAACTGTATGTGCTATTCAGGAACTGACTTTGTATCTGATAACAAACCAAAATGTACATTAGACTAAGGTTCCTCTAGCAAAAAGAAAATACCACCCCAAATCAGATAAAGTTGGGACGCTATGAAAAATGCATATAAAAACACAGAGTTTCTTACAATTACTTTGACATTTATTTCACTGCAGACAGTTTGAACCCAAAACAAAATGTTTTGTCTGCTCAACTTCATTTCATTTATTAATATACCTCCATTCCTGCATTTTAGACCTGCAACACATTCCAAAAAAAGTTGGGACAGGGGCAATTTAGGGCTAGTAATGAGGTAAAAAAAAAAAAAAAAGATTGGAAGAGTTTTACATATTTACCCCTCTACAGTGCATAATATCAATAAACTATTCAAGGAATCTGGAGGAATTTCAGTACGTAAAAGGCACCTGTAATCTCCAAACCCTCAGACGGCACTGCATCAAGAACCGTCATTCATCAATAGCTGATATAACCACATGGGGAAGGGATTATTTTGCCAAATCTTTACAGTTACATTTACAAATGGCACTTGAAACTTTACTGTGCAAAAAAGAAGCCTAATGGTAACCATGTGCAGAAGCAGCATGCGTTAGAACACGTTCATCTTGAAGACGAGTTTGTTCAGAATCAGCTACTTATCACAAATCGACTCGATTTTGTTAACTTAACTCATACGTTCCCGGAGCGTCAATGCATTTACCCGCAGACGCTGAGCGTCTCTTTGCTTCTATGGGGCTGCATGGGCGGGACTTCGAAACTCGCCGGTCATTGGATAAATGCCACGATTTTGTCCCGCCCCCGGACGCTGAGCATCTCTGGGGGTGAATGGGGCTGTGGGCTGTGAGTGTATAAGACACAGCAGCGCTGCTGGAGTTTTTAAACACCTCACTGTCCCTGCTGGACTGAGAATAGTCCACCAACCAAAAATATCCAGCCAACAGCGCCCTGTAGGCAGCGTCCTAAAACCACTGATGAAGGTCTAGAACAGGGGTTTTCAACCTTTTTGGACATGCGCCCCCCTTCGTGTGCCAACCGTGAACTTGTGCCCTCCCTCCCCCAACTTGCGCCACCACCGCACAGAAATCATTGAGTAAGCTTCTGACAAGCTAAAAGAACGTAATTAATGTTGTGCACATTATATAATTTTGCTGATTGAAAATATTATTTTAAAAAGATAATACAGTCCGACGCCATCTGAGCCGATTCTATCAGCACATTATATAAATTCGTGGTTCACTTTGGTAAATCATAAGCGGTTCTTGCTTTTTGATGCAGAAAACGTTACTTCACAGAGTCAAGCATAGACAAAAGTTCATCAATTACTAAGTTGGTTAGTTCGGGATCATCTGCTCTGACTGAAAATGTTTAGCTCCACAGGCAGAACGACTCTGACTCGGTTACCGCTCTGTGGTAATACTCAGTATAATTAAGCCTGAGCTTTTTAAAGTAAACGAGTCACACAAAATGTTATTTAGTAGTTGGTGTTTATTTACAACCGCAACATTCATTATAACAGTAAACACGGAGAAATGACTGAGAAAAGAAACTTACGCTGCGCTTAAAATGAATTGACTCCCGAGTCACTTATAATCGATACTGTGAACAGAGCGTCTCTCTTAAAGACACACACACATCTTATAACAGCGGTCGTTGCTTTTGACACCGGTTATCTTCGCTGTGAGCTCTATTTTGAAGGTTTTTTTCAGACGGAACTGAATAACATTAAACGTGCGTGTGAGCGTGGTCAGTTAGAGTAATGAAATATGTCTCCCGTGGGTGAAAAATGAATTGCTTTAGTTTTAGAAGTAAAAAAATCTCGTAATGCCACGCCCCCCGGTCAGGCACTCGCGCCCCCCCAGACAAGTAGGTTGAAAACCCCTGGTCTAGAAGATGACCAACTCAAACAGCAGCAATAGATGAGCGATCGTCTCTGACTTTACATCTACAATGTGGACCAACTAGGTAGGAATGTCTAATAGAGTGGACAGTGAGTGGACACGGTATTTAAAAACTCCAGCAGCGCTGCTGTGTCTGATCCATTCATACCAGCACAACACACACTAACACACCACCACCATGTCAGTGTCACTGCAGTGCTGAGAATGATCCACCATCTAAATAATACCAGGCAAACAGGCAGTGGTGGGGCTTGAACCAGTGACCTTTTGATTATTAGTCCAGTACCTTAACCACTAGGCTACAACTGCCCTTTTGGTCATTTAGTGCATTTTAATAGACTGAATAAGCAAAACAAATAATGCTTTTAACTTATTTAGTTATCTATTCATACATCTTTAGTTAGCAGTTTATGCTAAAAGGGTCATGGTAGATCACAATGTCTTTTAAAGAGCACATTTCCCCTCACATACACCTAGAGCCAAATTATAGATGCCAATCTCAAGCTGGGCGGCTCCTCCAGTACTTGTTGCCCCACTGTTCCAAGTTATAATAACTTTTTTAGGCAATTAGGCAAAAGCCTTAAACTAGAATAGACATGTTGTTTCCAGAGGTGTAATATTAGACAAAAGTATTCCACGTAACAAAACTAAACATAGTAGATGTCATCACGTACTTCCTCACCACCTAGTTTTTTATAACTCTGCACAAAGACATGTGTGATTCACACACTGGTTACTATAAGCTTCATTTAACTGCTATCAACTTTTTAACACCTTAATAAAACATTTCTAAGCAACTTTCTGTCTAAAAACAACTCTGTCAGAACATTGTACATGGAACAGTGGTCTCTTTGCCTAAAAAAACCTGACATGCTGACTGCTAAGTGTCACTGATAAAGAGATATAACATACACACTCTGCACAACATCTGCACAACATGAATGAAGCTACTGGAACACAGGCGTTACAATCCACTGTCAAGAAAGCTTGACATTGCTATAGACTTCGAGGCAGCCATGCATGAAATATACCCTATAAAAGATTTGCTAATACAGGACTGTAAAAAGTTAAAATTAGAGCTCTGTGGCTGTGTAATATTATTCTATTTCTTATTTTTTATGTTTGACAGCAGTAACTAGAGCTAGCCCATTACTGCTGGGATCCAGAGCTCATATCCACAATGGTGCTATAGACCAGTCGGCCATCTACTGACTGATATGAAAGGCTAGGCTATGTTTGGGGTGGGGGAGGGCGGCTAAGGCCACGTGCTGTGTTAACATCCTGTTTGGGTTGTGTAACTGCATTGCACCCAGTGATTCCAGGGAAACCGCAACCCTGACCAGGATAAATCTGTGGTAAAACATGAAAAATGTAATAAAATAAGTGATTACTGTTTTTGTTGTGGTTATTATTATTATACAAGAACAATGCCAGGCAACTTCATGTAATAATTATTTGTAATTAACATAATGGGGGTGTTAATAATAAGCACAGCTTTAGTGTAGTTAGCTCAGTATCTGTGTATAGCTTCACTGTAGCTAAGCAAGCTTTTGGGTGATGATGGCCCAGTGGTCCTGGACTACTGATTTCAAGGTCATGGGTTCAAGAACTGCAAAGCCAGCACTGTTTGATTTTATCCTGCCTCAGTAATTTTGAATAAAAACATTCACCAAAAGCATAAATAAAATCTAAACTTACAGCAGGGGATCAAAAGTCTGAGCTCACCTAGCAAAAATGGCTCCATTTTGAAATTACACTGATCAGCCATAACATTAAAACCACCTCCTTGTTTCTACCCTCACTGTCCATTTTATCAGCTCCACTTACCATATAGAAGCACTTTGTAGTTCTACAATTACTGACTATAGTCAATGGTCAGGACCACCACAGGGCCACCACAGATCAGGTATTATGTAGGTTGTGAATCATTCACAGCACTGCAGTGACACTGACATGGTGGTGGTGTGTTAGTGTGTATGACAGCACTGGTATGAGTGGATCAGACACAGCAGCGCTGCTGGAGTTTTTAAATACCGTGTCCACTCACTGTCCACTCTATTAAACACTCCTACCTAGTTGGTCCACCTTGTAGATGTAAAGTCAGAGACGATCGCTCATCTATTGCTGCTGTTTGAGTTGGTCATCTTCTAGACCTTCAGTAGTGGTCACAGGATGCTGCCCACAGGGCGCTGTTGGCTGGATATTTTTGGTTGGTAGACTATTCTCAGTCCGGCAGTGACAGTGAGACGTTTAAAAAACTCCATCAGCATTGCTGTGTCTGATCCACTCATACCAGCACAACACACACTAACACACCACCACCATGTCAGAAAGGGGGCTAACAAAGCAAGCAGAAGAACAGATGGGCTACAGTCAGTAATTGTAGAACTACAAAATGGACAATGTATGTAAAAGCAAGGAGGTGGTTTTAATGTTATGGCTGATCGGTGTATATAATCAGCATAAAACTGTTTGACTTTAATCTTTAATAACACGGACTGCACAAGTGTGTGCAAAATCTCATGTTCTGTGTTATCTCAGCATGATTTCACAATACTCTTGTGATGTTAATGAACGCTTGGCTTTCTCGGTCCTCAAGTGCCCCCTGAAATGCTCATCCTTTTTGGCCTTCCAATAGTTGTTGCAAAGCTTTGAGGTTTGAGATGGTTTTAGACATTTGATGCCAATTGTACCTGTAGCTCAGAAAGTAGCCAATAAGTACACCTCATAAATTGGCAACAGAGTATAAATCGGTCATATTTTATAACAATGGTGGTAATATGAATAAATATCTCACTCTGTGAAAACTGCCATATTATTAACACTTACTTCTGTCTTGCAGACTTCCGGCCAAGAGACTCACAGGTAACGTATGACTTTGCACTTTACACTGTACATAAAAGAATAAGATTAAAAATAGTGCACATTATACAAATTAAGTTGAAATTACAGCTAGTTTAGACTGGTTAAACCTTTATTTCATCCTGTGGTGGAAAAACCTTTAATGAAATACCTCAAAGAAATTGTATTCTTGTCTGCAAAGTAGGATCAGACGACAGAGTATCATATGGAAACTCTGCAAATGCGATAAGCCAGAATGAAAATAATCACCCTTTATACTCCCATCACTGACCTTAAGGACAGTGGAAGATTACATCGTTAGAGATGTCTCAGCTGGAACGTAGGAACTGGTCTAAACTAGCTAGAACTGGGTTTTGGAAGTCATACAATGTAATTGACGCACTTCTTGTCGTGTACACATCCAGTAACATTCCGCTGTAGCAGTATTCCTGCAGTATTGGGATATGACTACTGGAAATCGTGCCCTAAATATATCTACACGTTCTGATTGATTATGTATTTACAGTATACTTCTAGTGTAAATGAACATTTTTCTCCCACGATCCTCATACATAAACTTTATACAGCTGACAAATTAAGGCTCCTCTGCACTTTATTTCATAGATGCATTTCGTACAACCCCAAATCAGAAAAAGTTGGGACAGCATGGAAAATGCAAATAATAAAAACACAGAGTTTCTAACGTTTACTTGCAGGAAATGCAGGAATGAAGGTATATTAACAAATGAAATGAAGTTGAGCAGAAAAAACATGAAATATTTTGAGTTCAAACTGTCTGCAATCAAATAAAAGTCAAAGTAAATGTAAGAAACACTGCATTTTTATTTTATTTGCATTTTCCATACTGTCCCAACTTTTTCTGATTTGGGGTTGTATAGCATACTGCATTTTATTCACCTATTGATGCAGCCAGCCTGACAAACCCAAAATGATTCCTAATGAATCTTAGTTTAATCAGTATAACATACAGTTTATTAACAGCAACTGTTATTAATGCATTTCTATGATTGGTACACCACATTTTGCAGAAGTCACCGAGTCTGCAGCAAACTCACACAAACAGCTTGTTTTACTTTTATTTCACACTTCGAAACTACAAAACACGTTCTTATGGGTCTTCCTGAGGAAGGAAGTTTGAAAGTATCGTTTTTTGTTCAGACTAAGCAGAGAAAAAAACAGACACTGCGGTGTTTTAAATTCATGGGCATTTATGTGAATCACCCTCCATTTGCATAACAGAATTTTTGTCAGAATTTGTGCTCGTCTAGTTAAAAGAGCATTTGTGAGGTCTGGCAAATCCAATTCACTCCAAAGCTGTTCTTTTATATTGGGCTGAGGGTAGGACTTTGGGTTTGGTGTGGAAGAACTGCACAAAGTATAGATTTCTGCTTTCCAATTTCATTTAGCAACTGGATACGCTACTCAGGGTGGGGTGCATCATAATTAGTGGAATGTAGTGCTGGGCGGTATACCAGCTTCAATTATTCGTACGGTCTGAATTTTTCATATACCGCCATACTGTGGCATAGTTTTTTTTACAGCTGCTGTACACTTCAAATATAGGCAGCATTTAGGTCCGTGTTTTTTCGGCGACGTTATGGTTTTTGGCATCAACATTCTGTTTTTACTATGTTGCAGTTTGCACAATAAAAATTGTTTACATACTGCAACTGTTGCATGCATATTCATACCTTCATGAGTCATTTTGTGGGGCCAAGCAAAACTCAAAACCTCCATTATATACTGTATACACAGGATGAAATTAAAATGCTTTATATTCTATGTACTCTTGAAAAAAGAATAAACCAAAGACCTATATAAAATCCCAATGATACAAAAAAATATATATACCGTGAAACCGTCAAAATTCTAAAAAATACAGTGATACAAATTTTTGGCCATACCGCCCAGCCCTAGTGGAATGTGTTATCACTTTATCAGGATGTAGTGCAGGATAGTATACTGAATAAAGAACCTACAAGTCATCTCACCAGAACACACACCTTACCACCCACAGTAAAAGCGTCCCAGTAGTATTAGCATACATTCGCCTGCAACACATCCCTAAAAAAGTTGGCACATGGGCAGTGTAAAACTGTAGATTGTGAATGATAAAAACACCCGTATAGCTTTTTTTTTTTTTATTTGAAGACGTCTGAATCATGTTTTTTTTCTGCATTTCTTACAGCTGCACCCACAGTGCACACAAGAATCCAGTAAGTACTTTACACACATTTGATTATTTTAATGCACTATAACATTGAGGCTCAGCAGTTCTTTTATTCTGTGTATAGTTTGGCATGTTCTCACTATGTCTGAGTGGGTCACTGTGCCCTCTGGGTATACACATTTCCATCTACCTCCCAGACTATGCCAGTAGATGAAATGGCTAATATACATTGCCTCTTTACTACCTTCTGCATGTTTTGGGAAGTAGGAAACCTGGAAAAAACCCACACACAAACATGAACATGCCAAACTTCTCAAAGACAGTAAGCAGAGGTGAGGTGCGTGTGAATGAGATTGGGTTTGAATGCGACATTCTTTTTTAATTCAACACGTGTAATACATATAACTTCCATTAGCCCTATATATAATACATCCCTGCACGTGACATGCACAATTGTTCTAAAAAAGAAATTGTAATGAACATTTTTGGGGGTTGATCCTAATATTTTGGCTGATTGGTGTAAGCTTTCGTCTTTATCAGTATTTCTTTCTGATCTGAACTTGTCACAGGCTTTAAGAAAACTGTAACTTAACAGATTATTCACATTCTTTTTAGAATAAATTATACTCTCTATTAATCCCATAACTTGAATGTAAAACTCAACACCCTCCTATTATGCACTTGAGTGGCTTAGAGATGGGGGGTTGAACGGGTTTTTCATTGCTGCTGTAAGTGCGGCCTCTGCTGGCTGGTCCAGGCACATGCATGAGGGATGGATGGCTCACAGATAGCAGTGCGTGACTTTGTACATGATACGGCTCTCTGCGAGACCTGTCGCTGGGAGGTAAAATGAAACGGCCATCGACATGCTCTCATGTTGGAGAGAGCACAGGATAGCATACATCTCTACTCGGTCAGAGTAAGGGAAGTTACAATTGAGGAATTGGACATGGCTAGGTTGAGAGGACAAGAGAAGAGTGAATGCAATAATGACAACTTAATGAAGCTTTATGTACCAAAGTACTGTAAAGTCCAAGTCTGAAGTCATCTGTTTTTATACAGAGAAACATCTTAAACAGATATATCTATACATAATTATTACGAATGTGAATTATAGTTGTTAAGTAATAAACAATAAACGTTAAGAACAAACCAGTAACAAATATTCGTCCCCTTATTATGGTATAATTGTTTTCATTAAATAAATCTATAGGGGTCAGTGGCTTTTTCATAGGCTTTGAAGAAGTTTAAAAACCACTGATTTAGCTGACCTGTTTTCCATGTGTGTTCTCCTCAGCAGACCAAAACAGCTCTACTGACGATGATTATGAATATGTCTCTGGTCCTGTTATAAAAAGCACCGGCAACAGCATCAGTAACAGCAGCAGTAACATCAGCAGCTACAGCAGCAGCTACAGCAGCAGTAACAGCAGCAGCTACTGCAGCCCAAATGGAATTGGTGAGTCAAATGATTTATCCAATAAATATCAGATTTTTTATCATATTATTAAAGCAATAATGTAAACTAATTTTTTTGTGAGAATGTCATGACAGGGTATTCTTCATAGAAAAAAAAATACAGTTAAAGGATCAAATGATTCAAAGCTCAGCGGTGACAGCCTAGCGTAGTATACCGCTGTGCCACCTGAGTGCCAGTTCTCTTTTATTAGATCAAATTTCAAATGTATAACACTAGTTTCGATCTGTTTATAATTACAATTCATGGTGTGGAACATCAGCAATTCAATTACATCACATTAGTACATTTATGGCATTTAGAAAACACTAATATCCAAAGTGACTTACAATTATGACAATGCAATTGAGGGTTAGGGGCATTGCTCAGGAACCCAACATTGGCAACTTGGCAGTGATGGGGCATCAACTGGCAACCTTTTGGTTACTAGTCTAGTACCTTCACCCCTGAGCCACCACTGACCGTTATGAGTGGACTGACATTACTCAAAAACAACATAAATAATAAAAAAAAGAAGAAACAGGTCTCTTTCTCCACAAATCAGGTGACCTTGCCCTCACACAAACACAGAAGACGTAGAGAAAATTAGATTTAAAAAAAAAAAAAGATGAAAACTGAGTTATCATAGCTCTAGTGACTTTGTCCACATGCATATGACAACCCACTATTTTGGGAGAAAAAAAAATCGAAAAGAAGGTAATTCAATACAAGCCAGGCAGCAATTACAAAAGGGGCAGAGAGGCGCCCAGGTGGTGTTATTATTTTAATATATATATATATATATATATCAGTTTCATTCCATATATATCAGTGTTTGCTATATATTTCCTGTTTGGCTTGCCATTATATATATATATATATATATATATATATATATATATATATATATATATATTTATTATATTAATATATATATATATATATTTTTTTTTTTTTTTTTATTTAACCAGGAAAATTTATCTCACTGACCAAGATAAGCAGCAACATAGTACATAGTTACACCTACACAAACAACATACGACAAACATGAATACATAATATTGACAATACAATGATCATTTAAAACAATTACAAACCGTTTTACCTATGTCCATATTCAAAAACATGTTTTTAAAATGACTTAAATTCACCAAATCCTGGAATTTTAAAACATTCTGCAGTATATTCCAGTCTGATGGTGCTGCATAATTAAAAGCCTGTTTCCCTAATTTCGTGCGTGCCAAGGGGACCTTAAGAAGATACAAGGTGCGAGAGCGCAGACAGTAATTTCCAGGTTCTTTACGATTTATAAAATTGCATAAATAAGAAGGTAATAAAGGTAATAGACTTATAAATTAAAGTGTACCAATGAGTTAATCTTCGTGTGGTTAATGAGGACAGAGCTGCTTTTTCATAAAGAACACACTGATGCGTAGAAAACGAACTATGATAAACAGTGTCAAGTGAACGTAGATAAGATATGGGTACATACATATAAATATATGCTATATATATATATATACATATATTTGTATGCTGAGATGACTTTTTGTAACTGGCTGGTGTGGGATGACTCACCTCCAAACTGATTCTGGACTGGAATCAAAACAAAGGAAGCCAGACGAACTGTCACACAAACTCACAGAAAACTAAATAAAAATCTATTTCACAGGAAAGTGTAGAGCAAGGACGAGCACTCCATAACTTACGCCAAGAAGGAGCTCGAAAAACTAATAAATTAAGCGACAAAAGCAAGAAACGAAAATGAACGGAGCGATTCGGTTCATGAACCGAATCTGCCGACAAAAGAAAATATATAACCCTATAAATGAATTAAACAATCACTAATTATGTTCAAGATTCGTCTCTAGATTAATATAATAAGTATGTTCTCTCTTTTTTGCGATACCTTACCGGCTGCGTCAATGTAGAATAATGATTCACCATTTAGCTGATTCATGTGTTTTGCTTAAATAACTCCATCAGCTGTGGAAGCTTAATGCAGATGAGCGCTGCAGCTCTATGGGTTTGTGGTTCTCCTACTAGAACTACTACTACTGCTACTTCTAATCGCCCTGCGCACCGCTTTACTGGTGGTACAGGGTGGCACAGGACTGTTCTTTACACTTTAATTACTCCTGTGTCTTGCTTTCAGGTTTTAACTGCAGAGTAAAGAAACCCAAAGGACCCAGAGAGCCCCCTTCACAGTGGAACTGCCCAGAGAGATAATCCAGCACACCTATATACATGATAAACCGTGGCAATCTGAAAGTTGACATGTCCAGGTTTAGTTTGGTATACTTACCATATGTTATAATGTTTTGAAAGCTAATATTCTATAAAGGTAATAGTTTGTAGTGTGTATATGAGTAAATGTATGTTGTGAACGGGATGTACATGTCTAATTTATTGCAATAAATATGTGAATTGTGTCTGATTTTGTCCATGTCTGAAACTTGTGCTTGTAATACACTGTAAATATCAGTAGAGGGCACTAGTGAGGTTAGTTTCAATGCTTGCAAGTTAATGAGGTCACCTGATTAATGGGGCAAAAGTATACATACACCAAGCGTTATAATGTCGCATAACTTTGTCGCATGGCCTCTAAATATCTCATTAATGGCTTATTACAGGCTCAGAAATACCAAGTGATTTTCCTGACTTGTACTATAAGTAAGATTTTATCACTGACAAAAATAACATTAAAACCACCTCCTTGTTTCTACACTCACTGTCCATTTTATCAGCTCCACTTATTATATAGAAGCACTTTGTAGTTCTACAATTACTGACTGTAGTCTATCTGTTTCTCTGCCTGCTTTGTTAGCCCCCTTTCATGCTGTTCTTCAATAGTCAGGACCCCCACAAGACCACTACAGAGTAGGTATTATTTGAGTGTTGGATGATTCTCAACACTGCAGTGATACTGACGTGGTGGTGTGTTAGTGTGTGTTGTGCTGGTATGGGTGGATCAGACACAGCAGCACTGCTGGAGAATGGTCCATGGACCAAAAACATCCAGCCAACAGCGCCCCATGGGCGGCGTCCTGTGACCGCTGATGAAGGTCTAGAAGATAACCAACTCAAACAGCAGCAATAGATGAGCGATCGCCTCGGACTTTACAGCTAAAAGGTGGACCAATTAGGTAGGAGTGTCTGATAGAGTAGACAGTGAGTGGACACGGTATTTAAAAACTCCAGCAGCGCTGCTGTGTCTGATCCACTCATACCAGCACAACACACACTAACACACCACCACCATGTCAGTGTCACTGCAGTGCAGGAGCTGATAAAATGGACAGTGAGTGTAGAAACAAGGAGGTAGTTTTAATGTTATGGTTGATAGGTGTATGTACAATAAATATGTACATTTTGACACCACCAGTACACCACCAAACACCACTTTAAAAAGTTCCAGGATGAACCCAAAGCAGAATAAATAACATTTACACAAAGAGCAAAGAACTGGACCACAGTTATCTCCATTCCTACAGCTTAAACACATTTTTGCACTGAAGAACACAAAGAGACACATAAAAAAATAAAAACAAAATAATTCATCTTGTCATGCTCAGAGAAACAAGTTATACTGGTTTTTAAAAGCACTTGGACCTTTTGCCCACTTCATTGTTTGGTGGTGGGCTGGTGCCCTGTTGATGTATTGGTACACTGTCCAGGGTATTCCTGCTTTGCTCCCAAGTGTTTCCCTGTGAAATCGGAGCCGCTGTGACCCTGAGCAGGATAAAGCAGTTGATGAAAATACGAAGTAGCTGTGCCATAACAGTTGCCAACAATCTGTATTTTGGCATAATTGGCTGCAGAACAATCAACCAAATCTGTACTTTGGCCAGGGGTGTTCGATTACAGTAAACATGAACAATGATAATTTATAATGATGATTGATGTTCTTAAACATGAGTAAAACAGAGCAGTTCTGTATCCTCTGCCACAGAACAATGTATTAACACATCAACCTGAGGCCTGGGTTCAAATATCAGCTGTGCCACTGATCTGGTCAGACTCTCTACAGCCACAGTTGTCCATGTCTAAAAGAGAGAAGATGCATATACATACTTTAAATTTACACATTTATTAATATTTTATTAAAAAATATGTTTAAAAACATTTTAAAGACCATTAGGTTTTAACATTAGTACTTTGTTGCAAAGTAGCTGTAGGCAGTTACAGCTTTAAAACATATAATGTAGGAAATTATTCTGCTTTTTCAGCATTGTGACTCATTTAAGCTACATAATTATGAACCAATGTGTTTGCTATAATTCTTATTTATTTATTGGGATTTTAACATCATGTTTTACACACTTTGGTTACATTCATGACAGAAACAGTAGTTACTCGTTACACAAGATTCATCAGTTCACAAGTTTAATGTCAAACACAGTCATGGACAATTTCGTATCTCCAATTCACCTCACTTTCACATCTTTGGACTGTGGGAGGAAACCAGAGCTCCCATAGGAAACCCACACAGACACGGGGAGTACATGCAAACTCCACACTGGAAGGACCCGGACCGCCCCACCTGGGAATCGAACCCAGGACCTTCTTGCTGCGAGGCGACCTTGCTGAGTGTGCTACCCACTAAGCCAGCTTGCCGCTCTTGTTTGCTATAATAATAATCCTTTATCTTATTTATCTTCACCCTGATTGCCACTTGTAGAATGAAATCTATGCAGTTAATGTCAGCTTCCTTTGTAATTAAACCAGATACATTTTGTGTTAGATTTTTTCATTTAATATTTAAAGAATTTATGGGATCTTTACATATACTTTTTATTTATTTTTTAATGCATTTTCTCCATTTTTCTCCAGATTTTTAGCACGTCCAATTTTTACCCAATTGTGTTATGCTTCCTCTCTACTGGTGCTGACCCCTGCCCCAATTGTGGAAAACGAACTGACACACGCACCCTCCGACACATGAACAGTAGCCGACTATAATTTTACCTGCACAAAGGTGAGTTCGTATGCGAATCAGCCTTGTGCATGGAGAGCCACACCCTGATCATCATTATTCCTCTACTCCGTGCAGACGCCATCAATCAGCCAGCAGAGGCTTTAACTGCATCAGTTACGAGGTCCCTATCCGGCTCCCTCCCTGGATGAACAACAGCCAAACGTTGTTCATGTAGCTGCCCAGCCCAGCCAGATGGCAGAGCTGAGATTCGATACAATGTACAGTATTTTACTCCTGCGCCACCTGAGCAGCATCACATAGACTTTTTAACATAGAGACATAGCAGCTGGTTACATTTATAACACATAGCCTGTAAATCTGTTCATAAGCTTTTGGTTTTTGTTTTGGTTTACACTTTGTAGCTTGAACACATTGAGGTCATAAAATTATTATATTTAAGCTTCATCTTTCCAGTTTTGAGGTACGTTTAATGTAGCATAAGACACGGCGCATTTCTAGTTTGCAAATTTATTAAAATGTATACAGTAATACAATGTGTAAAAATGTAATTGGTAATGTATACGCCAAGGCCCCGTGATGGATTGGCATCCTGTCTGGGCGAATGTCTGGGGAAGCTGGACCCTTGGTGACCCTGACCAAGATCGATTGTAACACATAAAAATAATATGAAATTTTACAAAATATGCATCATAAGCTAGTTAGCTAGTTATTTATTTTGCATAGATTATTACAAATAGTTGAATTTGACCAGATGGTCTGTACAGAGAACGTGCAGAAATGATTGTCCATGGTATTTACTTATGGAGTACAGATAGAAATGAGGCTGAATGATGTTGCAGCATTGCTTTATTGCACAGAGCTTGAAAAATTGTTTCATTTACTCTCCTGCTACAGTGAGGCAGATGTGTAGATAATACAATAAGCAGGAAATTTTCAGGCTGTTGGATCTAATTGTTTCTCAGGCGTCGCAGGCAATAAACAAAGATTAACATTTATAGTTGTAAATGGGCTGTGCTGTAATTGTTCTGTACTGGGTGATGCATTGTGCTCGGGCTTTAGAAAATACTAGAGGATGCGCCAGGTCATTCAGGCTTGGAAAATAAGTGCACTAATATTTGGTAAAGAAAGCCTGGCATTATGTGAAATGATAGTTCAGCAAGTGTTTTTGGTATTATAGGATTTTTAATGGTAGTTCAGCGAGGCGTTTTTTCTCCTCTTTGTTCTATGAGTGAGTGAGTAAGTGACTGCGAAACAGTAGAAAGAGATACAGCTGCATGCTGGGGTTCAGCTAATGACTGCTCTGATAGCACTGCTGCCTGTAGGCTGTGTGTGTGTGTGTGTGTGTGTGTGTGTGTGTGTGTGTGTGTGTGTGTGTGTGTGTGTGTGTGTGTGTGCGTGTGCGTGTGTGTGTGTGTGTAATGTTGTTTCCTCTGGGTTCCTCTGACTGGGTAAGCCCATTCACTACATTCTAATGTGAAACCAGAAGCTAATGACCTTCTGCCATAGCTTTTCAACCCAAGCCTACAGCAATCCTAGCAACCCTCCATCCATCCTCGCTGAGCAACACCACCCCACAAACACACACACACACACACACACAGAGTGCAACTTAAAGTAATGAAGTTGCAAGAAATAGTTTGTGAACCCTTTGGAACTTTTTATGTATTCTGTAGTTACTCATATAACTCACATTTTGCATTTCACACACATCCTAATATATAAGGGTTCTTTAAAAAGTTTCCACACTTTTTAAAACTCTATTTATTAAGAATTCCAAAAACAAATAAAATCACTTTTCTACATAGTCACCTTCCCATGCATTTTTCCCAGCAATGTACCAACTTTTTAATGCCATTAGCAAAAGAGATTTGTGGTGGAGCGCATAGCCACTGATGCACCACTGCTTTCACATCATCACATGAAAATCTTCCTCCCCTTAAAGCTTCTTTGATTGTCCAAAAAGGTGGAAATCAGATGCCGCTAAATCCAGACTATAAGCTCTCTCTTAGTCTCTCAGACACGACAATTACTACTCCTCCCACCCTTACCGTTTTCAACCAAAATATTAAAATGTGGAAACTTTTTGAAGATCCCTCGAATTAAGCAGTTTAGGTTTATGGACATAATAAGAGCCCATCAGTGGTATCCTGGCACTGATGGGGCTTGAACTCTTGACATTCAGACCAATAGATGAATACCTTAACCACCAAGCCACCAGTGATTGGGCTTAGCTTCATCCAATAGGTCATAATGACAAGCCTGGTGGGTAGGGCTTTGGGATATCAACTGAAATATTAAGAGTTTGAATCCCAGCCTGCAGTCACTGTTGGGCCCTTGAACAAGGTCCTTAGCCCCCTCTGCTCCAGGGGCGCCGTACCTGCGCTCTGAGCCCAGCTTCCAAAACAAGCTGGGATATATGAAGAAACAATTTCGTTGTACTGTACATGTGTATATGTATATATGACAAATAAAGGCATTCCATTCTATTCTATCTATAACAACAGACAAACACTTTCAGTCTAAAAATAATAGCGCAAGGGCAGCTAAGTTTGGGTGCCACAAAGCTGCAGGGTTTCTGAAAACTTCCAATCATGGCCTGTAAGAAGTCTGGCATGTTTTTCCCATGTCTGTGTCTCTAGTTCCATCCCACATAACAAAACACACCTGTTGATACCTGTAGATTGTGTGATATGCCCTATGATAAACTGGCATCCAGAACTGGACATATTCCTAATTTGCAAATAGGCTGTTGACCTATTTGCAAACCCTAGTCAGACTTGATAATGCAAGTCCAATAAACAGCTATGAGACATGTATTGCTGCTAAATAGTTTCAGTGGTTAGCTTCAAAGACAAAGAAGAATTGTTCGTGTGGTAAATTCATTTATTAAAAGCCATGACATGCTAAAGGGTTCACAGACTTTATCCTGCAATGATACGTAGTATCATATATATACGTAGTATATATATATATATATATATACACACACTGCCTGGCCAAAAAAAAGGTCACACACCCCCACAGGCTTGTAAGGTAGGCACTAGGCATGATAGGTGCATCACTTTAGCCGCCTCGCTTCATACCCTGATGTGCCCATCACTCTGGAACAGGGTAAATCCGGACTCATCAGACCACATGACCTTCTTCCATTGCTCCAGAGTCCAATCTTTATGCTCCCTAGCAAATTGAAGCCGTTTTTGCCGGTTAGCCTCACTGACAAGTGGTTTTCTTAAGGCTACACAGCTGTTTAGTCCCAATCCCTTGAGTTCCCTTCACATTGTTCGTGTGGAAATGCTCTTACTTTCACTATTAAACATATCCCTGACACCAGTGATAGCTCAGTGGTTAAGGTACTGGACTAGTAAACAGAAGGTTGCCAGTCTAAGCCCCGCCACCACCAAGTTGCCACTGTTTGGTCCCTGAGCAAGGCCCTTAACCCTCAACTGCTCATCGTGTTCCGCTCACTGTGTAAGTCGCTTTGGATAAAAGTGTCTGATGAAAATGAAAATGAAAATGAAATATCCCTGAGTTCTACTGTAGTTTTTCTACCATTTGATTTCACCAAACGTTTAAGTGATCGCCGATCACGATCATTCAAGATTTTCTTCCGACCACATTCCTTCCTAGAAGATGATGTTTCCCCACTGTCCTTCCACTTTTTAATAATGCGTTGGACAGTTCTTAACCCGATTTTAGTAGTTTCA
Organism: Trichomycterus rosablanca; assembly: GCF_030014385.1. Lineage (NCBI taxonomy): Eukaryota > Metazoa > Chordata > Actinopteri > Siluriformes > Trichomycteridae > Trichomycterus > Trichomycterus rosablanca. Next base: position 32,179,821 of record NC_085994.1, on the reverse strand, counting down.
GCTTCTCCTTAGATGTTTTCTCTGCTTGATGCATGCCAATAATCTGACCCTTCTGAAACAGATTAACATCTTTTCCACGACCACAGGATGTGTCTTTCTACATGGTTGTTTAACAAATGAGAAGCTACTCACTGCATCAGTTAGGGTTAAATAACTTGTTGCTAGCTGAAACATAATCACCCATGCAGTAATTATCCAATGGCAGGCTCTTACCTATTTGCTTAGTTAATCCAGGTGGTGACCTTTATTTTGGCCAAGCAGTATATACTGTATATATACAGTATATACATACAGGTGTACAGTTCAATGAAATTCTTCCTTCACATATCCCAGCTTGTTTGGAAGCTGGGGTCAGAGCGCAGGGTCAGCCATTGTATGGCACCCCTGGAGCAGAGAGGGTTAAGGGCCTTGCTCAAGGGCCCAACAGTGGCAGCATGGCAGGGCCAGGATTTGAACTCTCAACCTGTTGATTGATAGCCCAAAGTGCTACCCACTGGGCTACCACTGTTGTATTCAGTTCATTTACTACATTTTGCATTTAGATGGGAGTGTGGCTCAGCTGGAAGTGTAAGTGCTAAAAAAAAAAAAAACACCACCATCTTGGGAACCATAATTTAAGACTTGTCTTTGTGTAAAAAACATTCCAGTAAGTGGACTGGCTAATCTAAATCTGCCTCTTAATATACATGAGTGAGTAAGTGAATGGGTGTGTGAATTGGTGTCCCTGCCTAGTGCTCAGATGTAATTGTGTTTTTGGATTGTACAAAATTGATAAAATAATATAAGACAGCAGTTGTAGCCTAGTGGTTAAGGTACTGGACTAGTAAGCAGAAGGTTGCTGGTTCAAACCCCACCACTGCCAGGTTGCCACTTTTGGACCCTTGAGCAAGGCCTCTAACCCTTAATTGCTTAGATTGTATACTGTAAGTTGCTTTGGATAAAAGCGTCTGCTAAATGCCGAAAATGTAAATAACTCAAAATTGTTATTCCATGGCCAAGATAAAATTCACCCATATTGGGATCAGTACTAGATGAATACATAATATGAAAATACTTCTTTTGATGTCCTCCTGCCATCCAAAAATAGCAGTTTGTCTAGCAATATAAGTTTGTCACAGTACAAGTTAATGCTTTAGTTTAAAAGTCTTAAGTTGCATTATAATGTTTTTTTCTTGTAATTAAAGATGCCAACTTCCAAAAGTGCTGAATAAACCCAAACATTCACCATTTGGGCTGCATCGCAAACTGTGAACTAAAAAGCTTGCAATACTAGTGCATTACCAGTGGTGTCATGCACTGAGGATGCTGCACAGGCCGGTGTATCATCTTTACTGTAAATGTATCACAATACAACAGCAGCTACCACAAAGTGCGGTTAACACCAGTTAACATCAGGACAGCCCGGCATGTTCCCTTCATAAGAAAGACTTGCATTCATCAGAACGATCAATTTTTACATAAGCGTGGTAAAAAGCGTTTACTGTCCCTTCTGTAAACTCATCCATCACCCCCTGACCTCCCAGAATCTCCCTCTGTCTCTTGACTGACAGTACACACACTGTTAGAGGAAACAAAGCACCCTCGTTGTCCGCAGGGGGGTAACGAGTCCGGGCGGGCCCTCGGGCTGCTCCTTGTCCCAGAGAAGAGAGAAGTCAGTGTTCAGCCGAGCTCGCGGATATCAATCCACTCGGCGCCATCTTACTCCCCATCTGTTTGGGTGAGGTCTGGTTTGCCCGTCCCGCTGCTCCTACTGCCTGTAGCTATGGAGACTAATCTACTTGTTTTCATGCATTAGTAAAGACAAACTTAGTAACAGGAGAAAATGCTGATTTTTGGTTTGTTGAATACTTTTCTTAAACAGTGTAATTAGTATTAGACTGTGTCTCAGTGAAACGGCACCACAGAAACCCATTTGTCCTGTGGTTCAAAGGTCACAAGTAAGACCCCTGAATATGCAATAAAGCTATTGGTGGCCAAGACGACTGACTGACCCTGCTCTGTAAGTGGACATCATGACATCATGGACATTTGTCTTAGTTTTAGTAGGAGGGGCTGTCATTTAAATGTAAACCACACCAGTAGGGAACTGTGACGCTTAAACATCAGCCCTCTCCCCCCCTTACCTTGTCCTCTCCTAAAGTGCTGTAAAAGTTAAGGAAGAATAATTAGGATGATAGTTCAGTCAATAAAAACAGCACAGAGAGGATTAATACCTGAACAAAATAGCTTAAGCAAAATGTAAATCCTCCTTACAAATAATTGCATCATCACATAAGCTCTGTGTGCAGTACACTGTGCCCAATGTTTCATTCTGTTCTCTTATAGTCTTAAATGAACAGAATGGATGGTTAAAGTACCTGTCTTTGCTTACTTAATATTTATTCACTTGTATATAAGAACAGCCATTGTTCATGTGTGACTTCACTATACTCAAACCTGTGTTACACTGTGTTAAACATGTCCATGTAGAATCATAGCTATTAGCATTTTGTGTGTCTCCACAGTGGGCAGAACTTGTCATAAAATTACTATTAACAGAGTATTAAATTACTTTTGCTTGTACTATTATCCCCTGTATATTTATAGCTGGACGACCAATCACCAACACTCTACTCAGCAACAGTAGAGGATGCAAAATTCTGATAAGAATACAGAAGGGGCTTCTGTAATTTAACCCTTCACATTCTAACACAAATTTAATAGGCAGGTATGAGGTATTATTTGTTTAGATCATCAAATTATGAGTAGATAAAACAAAATGAGAACTGCTCACTTTTAAATATTATTATTAGAATATCCTAGGCTCTCTCTTAGGGTGTGGATCCTCTATATGCATATGTATAAAAGACACAAGCAACACCATTAACTTTATCATTTGAATAATCAAACCCTCAATGCAAACACAACATTATTATCATTATGTAATGACCTACTGCTCTAAATGTTACTGCAACCTTTCTTCTTGTTCATAATGACTCACTGTAAATAAAAGCTGACTGTAAAAAACACAATTTGCACTTTAATCAAACAACACCAATAATTTTATTCATCATAAGCAAGTACAGCTAACAGGAAACTATATGAATATGCATTAAATAAACGCTACTACCATCTGCTACAATACACATGCAGCTCTACAGTGATTGGCACTTTAATGAGACTTCATGTAGGTTTCCTAACAATTATAACATTAAGACAATAATGTTAGTTGAATATGTCCATCACTACAAGTAACTTTAGGGATGGCTAATTAATTAGCACTTACAAATAGGTCCAGTGCTGAGAATGACCCACCACCCAAATAATACTGTGGTGGTCCTGTGGGGGTCCTGACCATTGAAAAACAGCATGAAAGGGGGCTAACAAAGCATGAAGAGAAACAGATGGACTACAGTCAGTAATTGTAGAACTACAAAGTGCTTCTATATGGTAAGTAGAGCTGATAAAATGGACAGTGTGTGTAGAAACAAGGAGGTGGTTTTAATGTTATGGCTGATCGGTGTACATACATATTGTTATTAAAGCCTTGCATGTCAGTGAAGGATGGGTTTCTTCTGTTTCTCTCAGTGAATTTACTTCTACATTTTTGGCATTTAGCAGATTTTTATCCAGTGACACAGTACTGTGACAGTTTATTGTCTAAGCAATTGAGGGCTAAGGGCCTTGCTCAGGGGCCCAACAGTGGTAACCTGGCAGTGATGGGGCTTGAACCAAAGACCTTTCAATTACTAGTCCAGTACCTTAACCACTAAACTACAACTGCCCTATTGTGAATAAAGTGTGCCTTTGTTAATGCCATTGTCCAGGGCTAGAATTCAATCAACACAGGTAGGTAAACCAAATGGCAATACATTGTTGTGAATGTCTAACATGCACTCCTATAGAGCTTATAAACAAGAAAACTTAGATGGCGATAGACACCCACAAACCAATGTGTGTACAAACATGCATTTTATTACTGTATGTCAGAATACAGAGCTGATGAAGTGTCATAAATATGGGTGTTTTGTCAAAATAGCTTTTTCATACTGCTTTAATGTCATACTGTTGGTGATGCTGCACTACAAATGAATCTTGGCAAATTTTGGAATAAATCTATGAAATTGAATAAATAGCTGAAAGCATTTACAATTACATGTTTGTGAATGTTCCTAGCCTAAGAATTCTACTGTATTGTAAAAAAAAAATGAATACAACATAATATGTGTGCTGTGTGTGGGGGGAGTGTAGAGCTGGTGTACAGTAGAGTAGGGTGGGAGGGCTTTTGGCCATTTGAGAAGTTTTTGGATGCAGATGAGAGAATAGCTCTGCAGTGAGCGATTTTACAGAGATTCATAAGCCAAACCTGGGAGCAGTAGAGAAAAAGAGAAGATAACAGAAGGAAAGGGGAATAAATGTGGGCATGGGGTGGGGGTATGGGGCAGGTGGGTGTGGTTTAACTCAGGGCTGCAATGGGAGAAAAAATCGTTGAAGAACAGTTACACCTGTGGAGGATAATTACCCTGTTTTGTCGCCCCTCTGTGCATCCTTTTGTGTGTAGGAACTGGCACTCGAATGGATTTTTAATTTAAAACCTTAAACATTGCTGAAACCTGTTTTTATCTTGTTCTTTTTGTTTATTATAAGAAACATACTGATACAATGTATGAAATGTCTTTCCTGAGTCTGCCTGGCTAGCTGGAATAAACCTGTTACAGGGGATAAAGAGAAAAGATGGTGCACAGACTATAAAGAGCAATGGTGGAATGACCTTTTCCCATCTTACAGCCAGCCCTGCTGGTCCGGGCCGAAGTACTGTTGAGTACTGTTACTATCTATAGGCCATTACCGCTGGCCCATTCCAATCAATAATGCGAATTATGTCTACAGTGGTGTGTCTTCCCTGTAGCTATTTAATTTATCGGGATTTCTCTGGGGGGGGGGGGGGGGGGTAAGGTTGTTTTTGGGTGGTTAAAGGTTAAGGTGTTCAGAGGCCTCTAAGCCTTTTTTAAACAGGTCGTCCAACAATAGACCATCCTACTACAGCACAGATAGGAGGAGCGAACAATATCTAGCAAAATAAACCTAATTTACAGTGAGCTACTGCCAAATTAAAAAACAAAACCTGAGTAAGGCATTTCTAAAGACAAACCTAATGATAACCAAAACATGTGGATTTTTAAACAATACACTATAAAGCCGACTTGTATTTGTCTAGTGCTAACGAGAGACTATTGTGAGGTGATTTACTGTGCTCTACCCAATTGTAAATCATAATTTATTTTAACCAGAGTTACAGGTCACAGGTCCAGAACAGTCTTTCATACAGTACGGCTTAAAATTCTGTCGATATAGTTGGGTATATAAACTTGGGTCTGATTTAGACTCTGTGACGTATAATGCACCAACATGCATATTGACTACAAGCTAACGAAGTCTATTAATTGACATTCACTTCTTGGAACCACTGGAGTCCCAAGCATAACAAGCATTACAATCATCACTCAATACAAGTAACCACATGCATATACATGAAACACATATACTAACAAACATCTGTAACTGTCTAAGCCCAAAATGGCAAAACATTAACCTTTGTTAGTCTTTACTGTAGGGATGGCACAGTGGCCTCACAGCAAGAAGGTTCTGGGTTCAATTCACAGGTAGAGTGGTTCCTCTCCTTTCTGTGTGGAGGTTGAATGTTCTCTCCATGTCTGTGTGGGTTTCCTCTGGAGCTCTGGTTTCCTCCAAAAGTCCAAAGACATGTTAGTTATGCTAACTGGAGATACAAAATTGCCTTTGGTGGTATTTGACATTGTACTTGAACTGATGAATCATGTGTAACTTGTGCCCCTATTTGCTACATTACTTTTGCCATTGATATAAAACAACAGCAATGGCCAGAAGGTTGTTTTTATGCAGGTTTTCTTTAAATAGAAATGTAAAAAAAAAAAACATTAAAGAAGGAATATGAAATGTTTAATGCCAAGTGGTTGGGCAGAGTTGTGTGAATGAATCATGTAATGAATCATGCTATGAGCTGTGTTATGATGTTTCAGAGAGCTGTCTTCAAAAGCTGGTGAGTGACTCAACAGTGACGGCATCTCTACCACAAGTTAAAGATGGAATAATGATGGGAAAGTTGCTGGTACTGTCGACCAAAAACTGTCCCATACTCAAAACATCATCTATTTGTTTACAAACCCCATATCCAGAAGTTTTTTACTGATCAGCTTTATTGGCAACATTCAGAGGCATAATTATTACCGAGTTCAATCACCTTTCCTATTAGTTAAATTATTTAATGGTTTGAAAACTGAGGACACTAATTCTTGCAGTTTTACACGTGCAATTGTTGCCCACCCTTGCTTGATTCATGAATCAGCTAATCAACAGTCCATGGTCGGCGTTGACTGATTCACCTCTTCATGATGCACCATACATTTTTAATAGGGGACAGATCTGGAAAGGCCAGTCACGCACACACATTCTGTGTCTGCTAAGCCACGCTGTTGTAGCGCATTCAGAATGAGGCCTGGGTTCGTCTTGCCGAGACTGTGAACGACCTGGGAAAAGACGTCACATTGATGACAGCATTTGTCTCTAAAATCGTAATATGCAACTAGACACTGAGGCAGCTTGTAGCATGAGAAATGTTAGCTTTTGCAGCTTAAGATTTCAGTGATAGTGATTTATTCCCCCTGTAACCACAGTATAATAGAATGCCAGCTATTTAGCAAAGGAGTCTGCCCTGTTTTCATTTGTTAGCAATTACAATTGTAAAATAAATGGGTTGTATAACATGCAGGAGTAACATAAACCAGCCATTATTAGAAACAATTATTAACAATTAAAACAATTATTATGAACCCAAATACACTTAATCATACACGACCAAATGTATGTTTCCATGGCAGCAAAGAACGCAGATGAGACTCATTAATCTCCCCTACTTTAATTATAACCATCTTTGTGTTAATTGCTTCGTCAGGTTTTTCTGACAACGCACACTTTTGTGTGACTCGCTCAAATTTCCTCTGGCTCGGCTGGAACAATGCCTCAAGCTCCACGGGTCGAGCTCCACTCCAACATGTTCATCTCATCTTATTGTAGTTCCGACCTTCAGGAAATGAGCACCGCGTTACAGCTGCACAACGAGCTCCCACAAAAGAACATTAAATCTCAATTGCAGCTGTCAGGTACAACAAAACACACTCCGAGAAAAAGTGAGGGGTAATTAAAGACCACACCCTAACAGCTTTTTTAACCCTGACACAAGGACATGGGGTAGTTCACAGTAGCAGACAGGCTATCTAGTTATTCAGCTTGGATTAAATTCTATTTAGTACAATCGACTTGATGCACCAATATAGTCCTGAGAATCAGCTTCAATTTAATATCGATCGCTGTATTGAATCAGATTTTGCATTTTCCAAATCAATAAATGACCTAGTATTGGTACTGGGGGCCTGAGTCTTTTTATTTGTTTTGATATTTGTGTAGGTTTTTCTTCAGCTTTCAAACACATGGTGCAGGGTGCAGAAGGTGGACTGGTTGGGATAAATATGCAGATAGGTATAAGTAAGTAAATGTTGGAGTGTTTTGTGCTTGAAATGCACAATGTACAGGGACCGATTGCAACCCTGATGAGTACTTAGTGGGTACTAAGGATGGATAAATAGTGGCAATTTATTTTACACCAAGAAAAGCTAAATTCAAGCTAAACTCTCCTATCATACAACAGCTCAACTTGAGAGGGTCAGAAACTCTATGACATCTATTGTACATAAATAGCTGAACATGTTGGGATGAGGATGCTAAATGCTGTAAGAGAAATTTACATTAGAAGTATTAATACATAATCATTTACTACTTAGAAAATGTAGATATGTTTAGGGCATAGTTAGGGCCAGTAGTTATGTTCCAACATTCCAGGAATACTGCTACAATAGAATTTTACTGGATGTGTACGTGGTGTATATGATAAGAAGTGCATCAATTGCATTGTATGGTTTAGACCCAAGTCCATTCTATGTTCTAGCTCTGTTTACGGTGGAATCTTCCACTCTCCTACAAGGTCACCAACAAGATATATATAAGGATGTTTATTTTTCCCAGTGTTATCACATTCACAGAGTCTCTGTGTGAGACTGTCTGTGTGATCCTTCTCTGCAGACAAGATTAAAACTCTTTTCTACTCATGATCCAGTCTCTGAGGTATTTTATTAAGTGTTTTTCCACCACAATTCTCTATCTGAATATTACAGCGTTAGCTACCTTTGTTTGGCTAGTGTATATTCACTGTTGTGCCACTCATAAGACACATTTTCCACAATTATTAACAATGATTGTATTGTATCTGTGTGTAGATTGCATGTTCTCTGTGTCTGTGCATGGGGTTTTCTTCAAGAGCTTCAGTTTCCCCCTACATTCCAAAGGCATGCAGTCAGGTTAAATGGGGACACTAAATGGTCTGTCTGTGTGTGATTGCCCTGTGATGGACTGGAGACCTGTCCGGGGTGTTTCCTTCCTTTCACCTAGTGAATTGTACCTAACGTGACCCTTAATAGGATAAAGCGATGTTAAAACAAACAATGAATAAATAATTTGTTTGGTTCTGCAAAGTACAGAAGTTGCAGGACTCCCGCTAGCACACCAGCATCGAGATTCTGAACTCCTCGGTTCGAAACCTGGCATTGCCACCTGTCGGCTGAGCGCCAACTGTCAGTGCATACAGCAGATACTAATTGGCCACCGTATCTGCTAGGGTGGGACAACTGGACTATGTGTGGGTGGGATCTTCATACCCTGATATGCAGAAGAGACGCCTGTGCAGAATGCAGGGGCGAGAAGAGGAGGGCTGTACACATGTCGGAAGAGGCATGGGAAGCGACATGCTTTCCTCGGGTCGGATGCAATCGGGTATCCCTTAGCAGCAGAAGACAAATTGACTGCGCTGAATCAGGAGGAAAATGGGGAGAAAATGCATTAAAAAAAGAAGTTTCTAGACTATTCACCACCTTTATATGATCCAAACATTTAGGCTCTCTAAAACCCCCACAATATAACACTAGTTTAAATAGCTTCACTACAGCCTGAGAAATTTCATTTCATTCCTACCTGAGCTTACACTATAAAATGAAAAATTCCCAAAATGCAGTGCATCAGCCAGCTATTTTAAACACATCCACAAAAAACAGTGTTGTTTACAAAGACATAAGTCATTTAAAGTAGGAAAGTAGCTTCTGCAATAAGTCTGCTTTCAATTCAATTACTATTCATAGAAGCTGCTAGCAGAGAATACTGGCCAATAGTTCTAAAACAACAATAGTCGAAAACAATAGTTTTTAGAACATGAATGATTCAGCAGTCCATCAGTGCTTTCAATCAACCTTTTATATTTTGTTTGAATTGAGCAAATCACATCATTTTTAATTAGTAGCAAGACTAAAATGGATTTTACACTTTGGTTACATCCAGGACAAGACAGATAGTGACTGGTTACACATAATTCATTAGTACAAGTTCATGAGGAAACCAGAGCTCCTGGAGGAAATGGCTGTGTGTATGTGTGATTGTCTGCCCTGGGATGGACTGGCATCCCATCCAGGGTGTTACTGTGTGCTTTGCGCCCATTGAAAAATTGGAATAGGCTCCAGCACCCCCGAAACCCTAATTAGATAAGCGCATAAGAAAAAGAATGAATAAATGTACAGTGAGGTGACACAAGTATTCAACGACTTTTGTTTCTGATATTGAGTATTCACTGAAAAAGGGGTGAACTCTGGGGTAACTTACTGTACTTGCTCATGTTAAAAATGTCATGGATGAAGATAATCACCACTGAGTAAGTTTACAAGATGGCCAGAACATAAAAGGAGCTACTTAACCACACTAAGTCCGGCAAGTTTTGTTACTTTGGGCACATGATGAGACACCCACAGTACAATATTAAAGCTTGTGTTTTGTCAGGTGCTCAAAAGAGAAGAAAGAGCAAGAATAAGCTAGATTTACATTGCATCAGAGGTGACCCATGTCATAGGCGGGTTGGTTAATTCTATTATTTACACTTCTTTGTAGATATGACAGAAAAGCCCACATCATAACCATTCACTGTGTGGCATCCCCCTGGCATCATCCCCCCCCCCAACCCGCACACACACACACACACACACACGCTCTAGTTAGACTTACCTCCTGTCCATGGGGGAGGGACGCCATGAGTGGGTGACTGACAAATGTGATTAAATGTAAAGATTAGCCAACAACGTAGCAGCCGCCAGTCAATATGTCAGAACAAGCTAAAGCCCTCTGGTGCACAGAGAAGAAAAAGCAGAAAATGAGAAGACAAAAGATAGCAAAAGAAAATAGGGAATGTAACATAATTAATTAATACTTTATCTGTTGCATGGTAATAATTACCATCAAATGCTTGAAGCAATTTGCTAGCTAGCTATATAAGGTTTTGCTAATTTAATAAATAGCTACCCAGACAGCAACAGAACATTGGCCCAACGTTGGTGAATTTTGTAACTGTGGCACAGCGCATTTTAATACGTTTGTTTGTCCGCACTTACAGAACGATGGACAGTGGTTGTCAAAGGATGGAGGTCAGCATTAAAATCTTTTACTAAAGAAAAAAAATCAGCTGACCATGTGTAAAAAAAGTAATAGCCCCCTTATCTACTTAATAACCAATTAAACAAAGTTATAGTAGATAATTTCATTTAACTAAACCAGACACATCCAGAGCTGTTACATCTACAAATCTTTCCAGCATTGTGAAGAAGCACACAATGCTGCATTAATTCATCAGTTTGGAAAGGGTTACAAAACCATTTAAAAGACTCTAAGGCAACTAAAGCAAACCACAAAGAGCCATTATCCAAATGTAGAAAGTTTAACAGAGTGGTGCATCTTCCCAGAAATGACCAGCCTAACAAAATTATCCTAAAATGCTCTGACATGCTATCCAGGAAGTCACAATAGAACCCACCCATACATAAACAGTAGTAACATCTGAGAAACTGTATGCCATATCATGGGAGAGATTCAAAGTCTTTTAGAAGAATGTTCTTTGGACTGATTAATTAAAAGTGGATTTTTTGGAGGACTTGTTAGCATAAAGCTGAGACAACACTGTACTATAAAAACATTAACCAAAAGTTAAAGGTGGTAGTGGTTGTATTATGGTGTCTGGATGCTTTGCTGCTTCCGAGCTTGGGTGACTTTCCATAATCGACAAAATCCTGAAGAATGTCGAGTCAGCAGCCTGTGATCTGAAGCCCAAGTGCAACAAAAGAACTATTCAAAAAACATTTAACATTTAAATGGCTTAAAAAGAAGAAAACTAAGTCTATGTGGTCTAGTCAATGGGGTTCAAGTCTTGATTTATGCTAAAAAGCTCCCCACGGTGAATATAATGACTGAATTAAAGTAACTATGCAAAGAAGCATCGAAGCATTGCAAGGCAACCCCCCTGCTACCATAGAGAAACTAGAGGCTTGTCCAACAATTCCCAAAATAAAAACATTAACATAATTCCATAACGAAAATGTTAAACCAACAGTCAAACACTAGCATGGAACCAGAGAGCTACACTAGACAGTAGGAGTTTCCGTTGCAATCTTGTTGTGGCCTAGCATATTAGACTGCTGCGCCACCTGAGCGGCCCCATTTTCTACATCTTTTAAACTCTCTGATAGATGCTTTGTCCAAAACTGGTCTAAGTGATTTATGGTGATTTATGGTTCACAAATTTGGAAGAAGCTGGCACTTCCATTTTTCATTAATGTCATGATAGAAATAAAGCCAGAGGTAAAAATTAATAAATAATACTTCTAAAGGTCACATGGTGGCATAGTATCATGGTGGCACAGCTGGAAGAGTGGCCACCACATAGCAACATTTTCCCAACTCTTGTCCTGTTATGGATTGGTTCCCTACCAAGGGTGTAGTATTACAATCTAGCACTTTTTGTATTCATATGGTGCCAGATCCACCGCAACCCTGACCAGAATGAAGTGGTTAATGAAAAAGTATGACTATAACCTCTGATGGGGGTGAAGCAAAAGGGGTCCTTGGGACAGGGGTTTGATACCTGGGACGGGGGTTTGATACCTGTTTGATACCTAGAGAGTAAATGGATAAGTTTGTTTGGCCCTGGAAAGATTTGCTTACTTTTTCCAGGGGGTGCTGGATGAACGTTCACCCAGACCAGAATAAATGGGGTGGGGAGAACAAATAATAAATGATAAAGTTCTCTAAGCAAAATAGAAACAATAAAAAGAGCAGCATAAAGTTACAGTTCGTACACAGAACTTGAGGTGGCATGTAGGGGGGACTCAGTGACTGTGGGTGGATTTGAGAACCTGTATTTAACTACAGTTTAAATCCCCCAAAGGAGTCTGCACTACACAGTGTGCCCTCACTCCCCCGTCTCTCTCAGAGGCTGGTTAGGGAGTATGCAAGGCAGTGGTGCGGCGTGGCACAGAAAGGGTTGGATCTCTCTCTGAAGCTGGGTGTTGGCGAAATGAGTGGACGAGCAACCACAGGAAACGGAGAGAGAAGCTGCCAAACCCTCCAAAATGCATCTGCATGAAGCTAACTCCTACATGTTCCAACACAATGCTTTTACATTGACTATTTGACTTCCTGGGCACCTCCATAGTTTTCTTTGGGTTTGAATTTGTTAAAAGTTTAAAATACACTATTAACAAACAGAATGTGGCAACATAAACACAACAGAACTTGTTATGTAACAGACATGGATTGGTTTCTGTTACTGTGATAGAATTTATACACAAAGCCACTAATAACTGAGATAGGAAACGATCCAAGCGCCTAGGAGTAAAGAGCTTTGCTTAAGAGTCCAACAGTGGCAACCTGGTACTGGTGGGGTTTAAACCTTTAACCCATTGATCAATAAATCAGTACCTTAACCACTGAGCCACCACTGACACATAATTGTTTTTTTGTCTCCGCCCAATGTCTAGTCATTGGTTCCTTGGTTAAATTCTTTTCTTTTTCTAAATGTTCACACCAGATGTAGATGCTCTCTCAAACCTCTTGTTTTGTGCTCTTATTCTCAAAAAAGTATTCAAACCCTTTATTCAATATATTGTAAAAGTACATTTAGCAGCAATTATAGCTGCACTTCTAAATGGATACATTTCTTCAAGGTTTGCACAACTGGATTTACACAGTTTATCATATTGTTAATAACAGATCCTCTCAAGCATCATCAGAATGGATGGCAAGTATTTGTGAAGAGCCACCTTCAGGTCTTCTTACAGATGTAAGTCTTGGCTTTGACTGGGCCAGGACATTCAAAGACATGTCCCTTAGTCTGTCTCTTCATGTGTTTTAAGAAGGTCCCTCAATTCTAACCAGTCTCCCTGCCCCTTACAAGACATGTTATGAGAGTGCTGAGAATCACACCCAGAGCATGATGCTGCAACCACCTTGTTTGACTGTAGGGATGGTAATAGGCAGGTGACTCCAATGCCCAAAGAGTTTAATTTTCATTCTATCATACTGGCACATTTACCATTTAGCAAACTCTAAGTGGGCTGTGATATGCTTTTTACTCCACAGTGGGTTCCATCTCGCCACTCTGCCAAGGCCTGCTTTATGGAGCTGAGTTGAGCAAAGATGGATGTCCGTCCAATAGGTTATCCAATCTCTGCTCAAGACGTTTGTCTTTTTGAGTGTCTGTTGAGTTTCTTTTTTCTTCTTTGACCAAGGACCTGGATGGACCTCTAACTCTAGGAAGGTTTAAGATTACGTCAAGCTTCTTCCATTTCGAAATTATTTAGGCCACTGTGGTCCTGGGAACACTCAAAGCTTTTAGATATTGTTGTATATCCTTACCTTGCCACAATTTGATCTTAGAGATACACAAACAGTTCCATGGCATTCATAGTTTGTTGTTTGTCCTGACAATGTGGTGTAAACAGTGGGGGCTTTAGACACCACCAAACGTGGCTGTCAGGCATGGCTGAGACTCAAACTCAAAAGTGGAGCCTGGACAGTTGTAGTCTATTGTGCAACTGCAGAACCACCTGTTCCCAAATTAAATTAGCCTTTAATTACGATCAGAAGGTCCCTGGTTCATGCCCCACCAGTGTAGTTTTAACTGTTGGGCCCTTGAGCAAGTCCCTTAACCCTCAATTGTGTGTGTTGTATTCAGCCACCTTGGATAAAAGTGTCTGCTAAATGCCATCAACGTAAATGCACTAGAACGTTACCTCTGAATGCCTCCACTACTATGTCATTAATTTTTAGCATCCATGACTGCTGCAGGCTATTCAATTTAATTCACAAAATGTAATTATCATTATTATTTATATTATTTATTTCCTTTTTCCTTTTTCTAGGTACATTTGAAAATGAAATGAATCAGTATGAAACAGTTTGCGGTAACTGGTTTCAGTTCATCATTCTGAACTTTCAAAACTCAAAAATATAGGCACATTGAAAAACCTGTTGTCTCTAGTCAAATAGTAAAATCTTACATGATCATTTTTTTTTCTATCTTTGGGTGTTATTGATACACCATGACAGTTATATGGCCAAAAGTATGTGGACACCACTCCTAGTTATTAAGTTCCTGTGTTTCAGCCACACCCAATGCTAGCAAATGTTTAATATTATATATATATATATATATATATATATATATATATATATATATATATATATATATATATATATATATATATATATATATATATATATATATATTATATACAGTGGGGGAAATAAGTATTTGATCCCCTGCTGATTTTGTAAGTTTACCCCCTTACAAAGACTTGAACAGTCTATAATTTCTATGGAAGGTTTATTTTTACAGAGAGAGACAGAATATCAACAAAAAATCCAGAAACAAAAACATTAAATAAAAGTATACAAAAAAATTAATTAATTTGTATTTAATTAAGGGAAATAAGTATTTGATCCCCTACCAACCAGCAAGAATTCTGACCCCCACAGACCGGTTATGTGCCCATGAGGCACACAAATTAGTCCTGTCCCTGTATAAAAGACTCCCGTCACAGAATCAGTTTCTTCCGTTCAAATCTCTCGACCACCATGGGCAAGACCAAAGAGCTATCAAAGGACGTCAGGGACAAGATTGTAGACCTGCACAAGGCTGGAATGGGCTACAAGACCATCAGCAAGAAGCTTGGTGAGAAAGAGACCACTGTTGGTGCGATAATTCGAAAATGGAAGAAATACAAGATCACAGTCAATCACCCTCACTCTGGAGCTCCATACAAGATCTCACCTGGTGGGGTAAGAATGATTCTGAGAAAGGTGAGGTCAGTCCAGAATTACATGGGAGGAGCTTGTCAATGATCTCAAGGGAGCTGGGAGCACAGTCACCAAGAAAACCATTAGTAACACACTTCGCCGTAATGGATTGAGATCCTGCAGTGCCCGTAAAGTCCCTTTGCTCAAGAAGGCTCATGTACAGGCCCGTCTGAAGTTTGCCAATGAACACCTAAATGATTCAGAGAAAGCTTGGGAGAATGTGATATGGTCAGATGAGACCAAAATTGAGCTCTTTGGCATCAACTCCACTCGCCGTGTTTGGAGGCAAAGAAATGCCCGGTGGGGATGGTGTTCTTGGGGTCATATCCAGCATTTCTCTGCTCCCAGCTCCCTTGAGATCATTGACAAGCTCCTCCCGTGTAATTCTGGACTGACCTCACCTTTCTCAGAATCATTCTTACCCCATCAGGTGAGATCTTGCATGGAGCTCCAGAGTGAGGGCGATTGACTGTGATCTTGTATTTCTTCCATTTTCGAATTATCGCACCAACAGTGGTCTCTTTCTCACCAAGCTTCTCTCTCAGTCTCTCAGACACGACCAATTACTACTCCTCCCACCCTCACAATTTCCAACCAAAATATAAACAAAGCAAGGTTTATAAAGACATGATTGACATGCTTAGTGTGGAGAAACTCTGTTGGCCTACACAAAGCCCTGGCATCAACCCAATTAGGCAGCTTTCGGAATGAACTGTAACTTTAGCAGTTAGGTGTCCACATACTTTTGGCCATATAGTGCATATTCGAAAACATCCAATCTTTTTTAGATAAGATGTTGATTATGTTTTCTGTTAAAATTATTAAATATGTGAAAAATCAGCCCTTACACGACTCACAGGTGGCACAACAGTGAACATTTTACCTTAGAGTCTGGAGATTGTAAGTTAGAGCCCTGACAATGCCCATGAGCATGTAGCCTTTTTGAAAGGAAAGATGCCATTCCTGTCAATCAGAGATGCACTAGTCAAACATAGTTGTTAGCTTATGTATACTTATAGAACAGTAACACTTTAATTCTAGCATGGGCAGCTGCTCAGAAGTTGGGGTGACTGGCCTTACATGTGACAGAATTCATAATCCTCAGCTGTTGTGTGATTGAAGAGCCAATGATTGAACACTGGAAATACATTTATTTAGATCTCCACCCTGGTTGAGGAGAGCTGAGACTGTCACACTCCCCCTCCTACATGTGTGCAGTAGCCGACTGCATGTTTTTACCTGCACAAGGCGAGTTCATATGTGGATCAGCTTTGCGTATGGAGAAAAACACCTTGATCACATTATCCCTCGTCTCTGTGCAAGCCCCACCAATCAGCCAGCAGAGGTTGTAATTGCATCAGTTATGAGGTCCCCCCCCCCCCTTGAACAACAGCCGATCGTTGTTTGTGTAGGTGCCCAGCATGCCGGATGGCATAATTTGCTGTTTAACCACTTTGGTATCCTGATCAGGGTTGCAATGGGTCGGAAACCCCCAAACAGGTCACCAGCATCACAGGGCAGACACACACACACTTATTCACACACAAACTCGCGCACACACAGTCAGGCCAATTTTAAGCAGCACTGACTGGCTGCATGTCTTTGGACTGTGGGAGGAAACCGGAGCACACAGGGACAACATACAAACTCCACACAGAAAGCACTCTGGCCACCAAGCCAGGAAATTAAACCCACTGTGTCACCCTGCCATACCAGTAGATGGTTTAATTGTACTATATTTAACCTGTTACTCTTTTTATGCATTTATTACTTATATTATTTATAGGCAAATACAGAACAGCATTCAGCATTTATCCATAAACCGTTTTTAAAGCTAAATGCACAAGCCCCTTTATGTGGACAAATGAATGCACCTGCAGCAGTAATTCAGAAATGGTCCAACTCTGCAGAAAAAAGGAAAGAAAAAAAACATGAACCTGGCAACACTTTTGTCCACTCTGTCACAATCACAGTACAAATCCCTGGTTGGCTTCATCTCCCAAACATCCGTTCTTGTTTTCCTGTAGGTGATGTATGAGCACAGCGACACCGCCGCTACATTCTGTAACTGAGAACAAAAGTCAAGCAAACGGAGTGTAAGTGGGAAATGCCAGATGGGTGTGTGTGCTATTTCAGGAGGCGAGTGTTTGCTGTCATGTCAGAGCTGCTAGTGATGTCTGGACCTGCTTGCTCAGCTCAGAGATGTGCTCAGAAAACTACCATCTCCCATCCAGATGCTGCTGAGACTTGCCTGGACCCGGCACATTCATCACACAGTAAAGCCAGTCTTTCACATCTAGAGTGGAAATGTAAATACTGGTATGACATTGTCATATAATGTGGGTTATACCATAATGCATGTATTTGAAACTGTAATCCATTACTTCAGGGAAGATACTGCCAACGATGGTGTGTTTTACATTTCTCTAGCCAAAGCCTGGCATAGCACATTTAATCTAAGTCTTGTGCTTAGCTGCTTGTCCATGAATGCCCAATCTTGGAGGCTTATGATGAACAGTTCATATGTTGAAGCAGATTGCAATTATTTGAACTCCCCAAATATCCAAAATATTCTTACAATTGGGATCCAATACAATCAGTAATTAGGGCATAAGGGCCTTAATCAAGGGCCCAACAATGGCAACCTTGCAGTGGTGTCACTTGAACCAGCAACCTTGTGATTACCAGACCATTGGATTGAACTGCTGAGCTACTACTGATACATACCTTTTTTATTAACACTTTACAATACAGTTAATATTGAAAAATAGTTTCTTCATTATTAATAATCTTGCTGCACGTCCCATTCAATAGTTTCTTCGATAGCATGGCAATGGCATGTAGTAGGCATGTAATGATGTAGTAGCTAAGCCCCTCAAAGTGAGTGCTGCTCTGCAGGATGTGTCCTGTGGACCTAGATCACTTATAAGTGCTGACCTTGTGAAGCTTTGAATGTTCTGCTTGGGTTGTCTTATGGTACTTGGTTTCCTCCCACTTTCCAAAATCATGCAGAAGGTGGACTAGCTGCTGAAATTTTCACTTAGGTTAGTGTAAGTAAAGATAGAGTATTAGCACACTTTCTGGTAAGTACTGCGTTGCACCCAGTGTGTCTGGGTGGCGCTAGATGGACCAGACCCGGATGGAAAACTTCATTCATACACATAAATATATGATTTAGCATCCTGTTTGGGGATTGTTATTGCATTGCACCTGAGAAATACTGAGGAAACTGGACCCACTGTGACCTTGACCACAATAAAGCAGTGGTAAAAATATCAAATGAAATATTATTTATGAATATTTAGAACAGTAATTCTCTTAATGAGTAATTAATAATTATTAACTAAGTACTTATTTATTACTAAAAATTATAAATGTTGATGTGTGAAGTGAGTTAAAAGTGGTTAAAAATATCAGTTCATAAGTTTTTAATTTACATTATTTATATAAAAAAAGAAAATCAATTAAAAAACATGTTCTCCTGACAGTACTCAGAGTACTGATCTAGATTTAAAGGCAAAAAAATAACATTATATTTTATTAGTTTATGAGGTTTAAAGATTTGTACAATGACATTTGACAAGCAGATATGGTCAGATTTTTCTGGTAATTCAAGTTCATATTACACACTTATTTAATTCCCGTTCTTTATTTTTCCGTCTTAACACCACACATACTCATACACACACTGATTTGTCAACATTAGCTTCATGAATGACTTCCATACTGGCCAAGAAAGACTATCACATAGGTTCCCACCCCCATTCCACTGTGACACGTAAAACACAGAGAAACACGTAAAACACTTTTTTTACATTCATTGGCTTGCATTCTTAATTTAGTCTGGGTTTTGCTCTATATTTCCATTTCCCTCTTCCAAACGCTACATCTAGCTCAGACAGCTGTCCACGTCTCTATATTCAGACATCTGTACTCATCAGTGTGGAAGGAAAATGCAAACGAGCCAATTACATTTCCTGGCACTATGTTGTATCACTTAACACAGGATACGCAACACAACGTGATTTATATTTAAAGCATTTAGCAGATACTGTTATACAAAAATAATTATCCTTACAACTGGGATCAAATACAATCAGCAATTAAGGGATGGCAACATAGCAGGGGTGGGGCTTGAACCAGCAACCTTGTGATTACTAGACCAGGTGATTAACTACTGAGCTACTACTGATACGTACCTGCTGTTAACAGTTTACTGTACAGTTTTTATTAAAGAATAGTTGATTCATTATTAATAATCTTATGTCTTAATGTCCAATCCAATTCTCATTCAGTTTCTTCTATACCATGGCAATGGCAAATCCTTGCTTCTGATTGGCTGGCAGGTGTGCATTTATTACTTATAAAATCCACAGCAGCATTTAGCAAAGGCTTCTATCCAAAGTTATTTAAAATTGTGACCATATAAAATCCAAGCAATTGAGGGTTAAGGGCCTAACTGTACATAAATCCAGTACCTAAACCATTAGCAATCACTGTCCTTTTTATAATATCAAGTTTAATCACACTACTAGATCAAAGCACCTTTAAGAATGAAAGTAAGGATATTCCGCTAGCACACCAGCGCCAAGATTCTGAACTCCTTAATTGGCAGTGCCTGCAGCAGACTCGGTTCTATTTGGACTATGTGGTTGGGGTCTTCAAACGTTGTGTAAGGACCTTGATTAGCAGATATAGAGGCGCCTTTGCAGAGCTAAGGGCTGCACGTGAGTCGGAGGAGGCATGAACAGCCATATACCCACCTCGACTGCAATCAGGGATCCCCCAGCAGCGGAAGACAAACTGACTACGCTAAATTAAATGGGAGAAAATGCATAAATAAAATAGAGCAGGTTTGGGTGTGATCTTTAATGAGCATTAATAATAGTGATATAAAATCCATATCCAAGTTTCACAGTCCCATCACAGTGTTATAAAACATTATGTAAAAGAGACTGCTATTTTACATACTGGTATATGCAGGGTAAAACATTCTGAATTTCCCAAGACTTGCTATGTGTGATGCTTTGCCTCAAAAGCATGCAAACATTCCTCTTGTTTATTGGGTTCATGATACACCCATTGTCAATTCCAAAATCAATTCCATAAAATACATCACAGAATTCACAAATACACAGTTATATAACTCTGCACTTATGCACATTGCAGGCTCCATAAAGACATGGTTCAATAAACTGTAAAGGAACTCCAGTGGTCTGCACAGAGCCCTTAACTAAACTTCACTTAACACCTTTGAGATGAATTGGAAAATCAATTGCTAACTGATCTTGTCCAGCAAATGTGCCTCACCTTAGAAATGCTCTTTTAGCTGAAATAAAAAAACTCTTTCCAGAGGTGTGGAGGCTGTTGTTGGTGCAAAAAGAGGACAAATCCATGTAAATGCTTATGATATTGTAATAGGATATTCATGCTCATGTGTACAGATACATTTGACCTTATACTGTATATTCCATAGTGGAAATGCTGCCAAGCAAATGCATATTAAATAAATGGTTTGACCAATACAATGAAATTATCACAATATTTCATTTACTCTAAACGTAGATGACCGACAAAGACATCTTTTGTACATCTACGTCTCTTAAGCTACTACATTAATGTAACTAACAAATACTGGTTTGTCACTCAAAAAGTGTTCTGTAAATAAAGGGCAAGTGTAGGTGCTATTGATCTTGGTTCAAACCCTACTTCTGGCATATATTGATTTGTTCTCCTAGTGTAAGTGTGGGTTTCCTCTGGGTTCACTGGTTGTCTCCCATCTAACAAAAACATGCAGACGATGGTCAGGCTCTACTTAAAGGTATCTGAGTGAAAAGGTGTGTGTATGGTGGCTTGTGTTCGTTTGGTGTCTTTTCCAGAGTGTATACCTGCCTTGCACCGATAGTTTACAGATTAATCTGGACCCATGGGAATCATGATCAAGATGAAACAGTTATTTAAAATAATTGATCAACCAAATGACTTAAAACTCAGTGTGACTGGTCTAAACTGTACTTCCATTTGTACAAGCATTGAAAGCTTTTTGACAGAAAAACATTAGCACCTGGTGCACTTTACTGTAATTGGTTAGTAAATGGTGGGTGTGAATAGGAACTCCAAAGTTGGCAAAACAGTGAAGTCCTGATGCTTACAGCTAACTGTTCTGCATAATATAATCGTGCAATCAACACTATTATCCTATATTGTCCTTTTATTATCTGTATATATTAAAATCTGTGAGTGTAAACATTCAAAGATTTTAATATATAACAAAAATCCCAGTATACAAATTGCCTGTTAGTGTAAGTGCACAAGCAGAGTGTTGAAAGTTAATGTTAGTTAATGTAGAAATTGGCTTACCATTTGAATTAATTCTCTTGGAAGTGTTTCAATGCACTGTTGTACTTTTTTGCATCCTTTTCCTGTGGTTACAGCACAATGTTTAGCTCCTGTTGTCACGCGGGGGCTAGGACGAGACAACTAAAAACTAAAGGTTTATTGATAACTAAAGACAGAGCAAACAGAAAAAACAGGACTAAACAAGGTGAAACAGAGCTAAACAAAACTAACAAGACTAAACAAGGCTAACTATGCTAATCAAGAATAATCATGGCTAACAAGGCTAAACAGGGCGAACAAGGCTAAACTAGACAGAGCTACACAGGGCTAAACAAACAAAGGCTAACAAGAACTAAACAGAGATAACAGAACTAAACAGGGGAAACAGACTAAACAAACTAAAAAGGATAACAGTCTAACTAAACAAAACAAGCTAAACAGGCTGAACAAGGCTAAACTAAACTAAACAAGCTACACAGGTTATACAAACGGGCTAAACAGGACAAACAGAATTACACAGGACAGGAACATGAACTGAACAGACAGGAGCATTGATTAACAAGACAGGATTATATCTAAGAAAGTTCAAACACCAAACCATAAGACAGAGTCTCTACAAAAGGCAAATGCCAACCACCATGACAGAGTGCAAAGAAAAGCCAAGCAAAATAACCTCTACTGAGGTTTCTCCTAGCTTTCCTCTTATCATCCTTAAATGAGAGACAGCTGGAGCTAATTGGCTCAGGGAACCAATCAGAAAAGGGGCACGACAGGCAACTGAGTGTGCTCACGAGGGGGGCGTGGCACACAGGAGCTCATTGTTACACCAGTGCACTGTCTCCAGTCATATCTTTCTAATATTAATACTTCTTTTTACTGAATTGTAATTTTATTTAATACTTCACATTATCTGGTGATATTTACTCATGCTGTTGACAGTTTCATAACTGTGTCTCAAACAGCATCCTATGTCTCACATAGTCTGTAACTAAACCATTTGAAGTGAACTAATTAGAAATACTATGTAGTAAAGTGCTGTGTGATTTGGGAGAGACATGGCTGCTTGGAATGCTGCCATAACTTTGAGCTCTGCTTTTAGGAAGCATATATTGTCCAATACAATTTGAAATAAGTTTTTGTCTTATGACCGTTAAGCCAACATCACCTCAATTCTACAAACTTTTTCTTGTCAGAGTAAAAGTCAGGCCTCACAATGGGATAGATGGTAAAATATAAAGAGGAAAATATTGTAAGTGACTTTTAATATGATGCAAAAACCATAGGTACTGAATCAGAGTTATATTGTTTGATCAGTCATCTTTTACAATACTCTTAATAAGTGTATGTGCAGTGTACACCAGGAGAACAACACAGGCCTAAATGCTTGACCGCTACAGAAAGCTGGTCTGATGGCTCTGTTATTCTAGGTCTGATGACTCACCAGGACCAGACGTCTTACTAAGACATCTCAGTGTTTTTTACATACATATACCGTTTATGGAAAGGTTTGGGCTAAGACAAAAAGTCTTGTAGTCATGCTTCTTTTTTATAGCTATTATATACGTAGATTTTATACACTTTGAAAGTAGTCACACACAAATGTACTGTAAGATCGTGTAAGAATCTTTTTTTCTGAGAGGATAAACGATGACTGATAAATATGTTTTATCAAGCTGTTGGATTTCACAGTCATTTTCTGACATTCCAAAAAATACAGCATGTGCACAATGTACCATCTCATGCTGAGAAACTGAGCCATACCATATAAGTAGCGTTCACTTTTCTTTTGTCATAAAATGTAAACTCTGCTTAGGGAAGTCAAATTTATTTGTATAGCAACTTTCAAAGCAACTACAGATTACAGGACCAAACCCTCTGATGAGTAAGCTAAGGGCAACAGTGGCAAATAAAAACTCCCCAAATACTACATGGAAGAAATCTTGAGAAGAACCAGACTCAACAAGAACCCTTCCTCACTGGGTGGGCTAGAGGTGACCTAATGTTCCTGCCTTGCACCCAGTGTTTCCCAGGCCTGCTACTACCCTGACCAGGATAAAGAAGTTGATAAAAAATGAATGTGTTTTGGAGTTTTAGAATGATAGTTTTAGAAGAAAGAGTTCAAGAGAGAGTTCAAGAGAGGCTTTATTGTCATTTTAGCTGTATAAAAATACAAATTGAAATGAAACAACGTTCCTCCCGGACTAGGGTGCAACACAGTACACAAAACAATACAATATACACAGTGCAGATAAAATGACAGTACAATAGATACAAAGATCTGCAATAAATACAAAAAGACATTTTTAATCTAAAGAAACTGAGAGGGATGGGACAAAGAAATAGAAAAAGTATAGGGTTGGAGTAAATGATAGGTGAAGTAAAAAAAAACATATTCTGATATACATTTAGCAGCATAGAGTTTACAGTATATAGCAGCAGAGATATAAAAAGAGTAAGGTGCAAAAATGCAATATAGTGCAAAGATGCAAGTAATATAGTCACTAAGTAGTTGTATGTATCAAAGTTGTCAGAGTCCAGGAAAATTTAAACAACTTGGGAAAACTGTTGGGTAGAAGTCAAGTCAGTAAGTAAAATGTATTGATCTTTGTCCCTGTGTAAGCAGTGCAAAAGCCCTTGAATTGTTCAGTTGTTTGAACTTTTTTATTTGAATTCATACTATATTAAAGCAAACACAAAAAACAAAAAGACTGTTCAATTAATTCTACAAAAATCGTCTGCTTGCTTAACTATAATCAATTATTTGTTATTAATGTGTTTACTATATTCCAGTTAATTTCAGATTTTATTTTAGGTGTGAACTTGAAGGCACAAAGGTCTTCTTTTAATGTTAGCAACTCTCATAGTCTCATATTCTTTGTGAAAAGGCTTTCACAGGCTTTAGTACCTTGGATATAAGTGATCATGATTATCCTGACACTTAGTGTCACAGTAGACGTTTACTAAGTGCTTTTCTATTTTGTTGACTAAGTTAACGGGGTAGCCTGATTTAGCCAGTATGGCTGTTGTTGTCATATTGTCATATTTTTTCAGTTTTTCTTCAAATCTAGTTGTATCCAATTACCCATTTACATTTACGGCATTTAGCAGATACCTTTATCCAAAGCGACTTATGTTACAGTTATAATATATGGTCAGAGCAATTGAGGGTTAAGGGCCTTGCTCAAAGGCCCAAAAGTAGCAACGTGGCAGGGGTGGGGCCTGAACCTGCGACCTTCTAATTACTAGTCCAGTACCTTAACCACTAGGCTATGGCTTGCCCATATAAATACATTTACGGCATTTTACAGGTGCTTTTATCCAAAGTGACTTACAATTATTACTGAATACAGTAATATTGTATTCAGTGGCATACTTGGTGATGGTGGGGCTTGAACCAGCAACCTTATGATTACTAGTCCAGTACCTTAACCACTGTGCAACCACTGCCCTTGCCCGATTGCGTTATGCTTCCTCTCTACTGATGTTGATCTCAACCCTGGTTGAGGAGAGCCGAGACTGACACACGCCTCCTCCGACACGTGTGCAGTACCGACTGCATCTTTTCACCTGCATGAGGCAAGTTCATATGCGGATCAGCTTTGTGCCACACGCTGATCAACACATTGTGCAGAAGGCATCAATCAACCAGCGTAGGTCGTAATTAGCACTTAGTGTTTTTAGTGTTTGCTAGCGTGTTTTTTACCACTGCGCGACCTGAGCACCTTTTTTCAGTTCTTTATGATAGGCTGAACTGCAGACTGAACTCCGAGATCTGTTCAGTGCATGTTTGGGTCTGATTTTTTTCTGTATTGTTTTGAATGCTCCTTTACTTTTATTTTGATTTTTTTTGTAAACAGTCTCGTACTTATAAACCTTAAAATTAATGGACTATTTGTTCTTGTAGGGCACTTTAAAACAGCTGATCAACACATGTTGGTTGTCGGGAAATTGATTGATTTGACAAGGTAATATGTGGCATAAGATTAAAGCTAGTATTACATTTATTGCTCTATTTTCTCATAATAATTTTTGTAAGTTGTTAAAAGGTGTAATGTTTTTGACATAATTCACATTGCTTATAATATGTGATCTGAAATAAAATGCAACAAGAGTGTAGGAGGCTGAATACTGTTTCAATGCACTATACGACTGGAAATTTTTCAATTGTGTTCCTATTTCCTGCCTTATTAGAATGATTCCATGGATGATGTTGGATATGAGCCTTGTGTTGGGTATGAGTGATGTTGGATAAGCTCCCAGAGTGAGCTTCCATCGCTAATTCCCTGAGGATCGCCCCGCCGACAACAAGAGAGCGAAAGCTGCTGTTGGGGTAGAGAAAAAAGAGAATTGTTGCTTGGCAACTGTTTGAGCTCCGCTTTGAAGTTTTCCGCGTAGAAAAACGAATAGAGGAACAAATGAAATGTACGGAATTATGAAACGCCTATAATGCGCCTCCCCACAAGAGCTGTCGACGTGGCCCATGCTGTTCAGCTTGATTTTAAATGCGCTGGATTGTTTAGTTGGTAGTTTTCTGTGTAAATACAATAAAAAACAAAACAAAAGATTGAGTTACTTGATGAAAGGGCAAATATAGCGATACGGGAAAATTGAGACTAGGGATTGAGTAAAGCCTGTCATTAAAAATAGAAAAGAAAAAACAGCCTTCTTTTATTTACACCGTGCTATGCATACTGCAGGCGAGGACCCACCAAAACACACACATAATTTGACTAACAGCTGCAGTGGCTTTATAGAGGCCAGATGTGCGGCTGAGCGCCCGTGGAGGAATAGAGCGGCCCTGTCAGGGGCCTCGGCGAGAGTGAGCGCCATCGTCATGAACTTTGCTGGCATTTTTATAGAGCCTTTAACAAATTAGAGAGAAGGAGGCATCAATTTTCACATGGACACCCGCCTTAGTGCCAGTCTGTGTGAGACAGAGGAAACTGTCTGCATGCCAAAGTAGCACAAGTGTATTTATGTGTCAGAGTGTGTGGCTATACACTAAGTGCCCGTTTGGGTTTCATTTCACTCCCTTTTTAGGAGACAAACCTTTTCAGCAGGCCTGTAGAAGGATTTAGTTCCTGGCTTCGGTGAAAATTGCTTAAATGTGTGATGATGGGACGGAAAATGCCAGTCCGCGTAGGTTGGCTTGGTTATAGCAACAGAAACAAACCATACAGCGCGGTGAAGAGATCAAACGCCTATGATTATCTTTAGCTTTTAAACCAGTGCACACATGCCTTTTTAATGAGGGGAATAATGGGCAGACAAAACAACGGAAAATGAGGTAATTATTTAAGAGCTGCTATTAGAGAAATTCTTCAGCATTTTTCAACCGAATCAGCATCCACTGCCCCTCCAGTAAACAGCTGGACTAAACGTTTATATACCTTTTTCAGCACATGAACATCAAGGATTTTAGCATTTGCCTTTTTTTGTATGAAAATGATTGGCAAACATAACTCTATTTGGGTGATCTCAGATTGCAGTCAAGGTGGGTATATTTCTGCTCACGCCTCCTCCGACCCTTAGCAGAACCCTTTTTTTACCTATGCACTTTGCACAGGCACCTCTCTATCTGCCAATCAGGGTCCTTACACAGTGTTTGAGGACCCCACCGACATAGTCCGGTCATCCCGCACTAGCAGAACCGAGTCTGCTGCAGACGCTGGCAATTATGCCCGCTAGATGGCGCCCAGCCGACCGGTGGCAATGCCGAGTTTCAAACCGAGGAGTTCAGAATCTCGGCACTGGTGGGCGCCTACATTTTATCTACTTTTTATCTGATTCATTTGTATTTTATTTTCATACTTTGATGCATATGGGTTACAGCAGGTCAGTTTCTACCTTGAAACACTTGAGGTTGACCCCCCACACAAACACACACACAAACACACACACAAACACACATAAATACACAAAGACATAGCCAATCATGTCTGTGTGGACGGCCAGCCAGCCAACATTTGACAAGAACAAAACAAGATTTGAGCATGGATCTCATCTGTGGTGGGATATTATATGAGACCACCGTGCCACTTAAGCTCCTCTAATTAATTTATTAATTTTAATCATTTTTATTTTATTTTATTTTCATTTATTTGTTTATTTACATTTACGGCATTTAAGAGACACTTATCCAAAGTGACTTACAGTACACAGTTCTAAGCAATTGAGGACCTTGCTCAAGAGCCCAACAGGGACAACAGGTCCCTAGTACCCATATAGGAAGGTTGTCATAAATTGTAATTCAACATCACAACATAGATTTTAATATCAATTACTAGTCTACTACAAGCGACAGGAGACAGAGGGCATTGGAGAAAGCTGAGCCATAAGTGCAGCCAACCATCACAAAGCAATGACGACATAGTGGCATAACAGCATGTCCTCCTATTTCTTTGTTAGACATTATGACTGATTTTAACTGGGGACTTTACTGTGCCTGTATAAATAGAGCTAGTTTTGCCCCATTGAAAGTACTTTAATCAGTGAACTCTTGCCAAGGTCAGGAAGAAAACTGAAACTCACACTTACATTACGCTAAGTGGAGGTTTATCTGGTTGGTCATATAAGAGGTATTAGAAGCTGCTGGAACCCTGTTAACACTTTGCATTGCTATGGGCTTAGAGATAAATGTGTATGATGCTCCTGCTTCTGTTCTGTCTTCAGTCAGTTAAGAACATTTTGGAGCATGGACAGTGTCATGTGTTCCAGTAGCTTTTTTGCATAGCAGACCTGTTTTGGTGGTTCTTGGATTACATCTGAGCATCAAGACAAATTTCCTCTTATCTTAGATTTTGGGTTGCTCACTAGCCTTATTAACGCTACATGACCGAAATGATGTAGACACCCCCAATTACCTCAACAATCCTAAGCATTCAGTGCAGGTGTTTCAGCTACACCTATTGCTCACAGGTTAATAAAATCATTTATATGCTTCCAGCTTTGTGGCGACCTTTTGATGAAGGTCATTACCTGTGGCAGCATGACTGTGCCCTTGTGCACAGCAAAGTCTGTAAAGCCATGGTTGGTTAGGTTTGATGTGAAGGCACTTTAGTGACCTGCACAGAGCCCTGAGCCCTCAACGCTATTGAAAAATCTCAGGCATGAATAATAAAACTGATTGAAAGGCAGGCCTTCTCGTCCATTACCAATGCAGACCAGACCATTTTTTTAAAATGGGTACAAATTCACACAGAACTTCAGAATCTTGTGAAACGCTTTTCCAGAAAAGTTGAGGTTGTTATAAAAGGTATAACAAGCATATGGTCTTGGAATTGGACTTCCAACAAGCTCATGGTCAGGAATTCACAGGCTCTTCATATACTGTAGTGCAAGGGTTTTTAACCTCTTTGGACCATGTGCCGAGCTTAAACTTGCACCCCCCACCACACCTTTCTTCCCCCCATCAACCCTTGCCCAGAAACCATTGCTCTTAATTAACATTGTGCACATCATACATACGATGCAATTTTGCGGATTTTAATATTTACAGGTGGCGCAGCGGTAAAAACACATGCTGTTCATCAGAGCTGAGATCGCGAATACATCGTATCGAATCTCGGCACTGCCTGCCAGCTGAGGCTGAGCGGCCACATAAACAACGATTGGCCTGTTGTTCAGATAGGGGCGGGATTAAGCTGGATGAGGACTCTCTCTCAGACTAGTGCGATTACGACCTCTGCTGGCTGGTTGGTGGTGCCTGCACGGAGATGGGAAAGGAGTGCGGTAGAGTGTGTGGCTCTCCGTACACAGCGCTGTACTGCACTGCACTCGTCAAGTGTAGGTGATAAGATGTTCGATTGCTGTGCACGTGTCGGAGGGGGCGTGGAGCAGCCTCGTCCTCCACAATCAGGAGCAGGGACCAGCATTAGTGAGAGGATGATTGATGGGCAGAAATTGAATGCGCTAAAGTGGGAGAAAAAGGGGGGGAAAAACACTACCTAATTCAATGTGATGGCTGAGCCTGTTTCTGCAATACATCAATTGCTAAGCTCGCCAGTTTAGGATACTCAACAGGCAGCCAAAACTCTTGATGTACTGGAGATGGCTTATCGGCATCAGTGGTATAGACATTAGTGGATTCCTCGGCTGAAACAATGCAGTCATCGTTTCTGTCACCGATTTACCTTCACTGTTAGCCCTATTTTAAGGTTTTGCTAGCCAACTGTCCTTTTTTTCAGACTGAGTTGGATAACATTAGACATCTGTGTGCGTGGTCAGCGTGACTGATCAAATATGCCTCCTGTGGGTGAAAAATGAATTGCTTTTGTTTTAGAAGTAAAAAAATCTCATAATGTCACACCCCCCTGGACAGGTACTCTGCTGCAGTGTGTACACTGATCAGCCATAACATTTATGACCACCTCATTGTTTCTACACTCACTGTCCATTTTATCAGCTCCACTTACCATATAGGATCACTTTGTAGGTCTACAATTACTGACTGTAGTCAATCTATTTCTCTAAATACCTTTTTAACCTGCTTTCACCCTGTTCTTCAATGGTCAGGACCCCCACAGGACCACCACAGAGCAGGTATTATTTGGGTGGTGGATTATTCTCAGCACTGCAGTGACACTGACATGGTGGTGGTGTGTTAGTGTGTGTTGTGCTGGAATGGAGTGGATCAGACACAGCAGCGTTGCTGGAGTTTTTAAATACCGTGTCCACTCACTGTCCACTCTATTAGACACTCCTACCTAGTTGGTCCACCTTGTAGATGTAAAGTCAGAGACGATCGCTCATCTATTGCTGCTGTTTGAGTTGGTCATCTTCTAGACCTTCATCAGTGGTCACAGGACGCTGCCTATGGGGCGCTGTTGGCTGGATATTTTTGGTTAGTGGACTATTCTCAGTCCGGCAGTGACAGTGAGGTGTTTAAAAACTCCATCAGCATTGCTGTGTCTGATCCACTCATACCAGCACAACACACACTAACACACCACCACCATGTCAGTGTCACTGAAGTGCTGAGAATGATCCACCTCCTAAATAATACCTGCTCTGTGGTGGTCCTGTGGGGGTCCTGACCATTGAAGAACAGGGTGACAGCAAGCAAAAAAAATATGTAGAGAAACAGATGGACTACAAAGTGCTTCTATATGGTAAGTGGAGCTGATAAAATGGACAGTGAGTGTAGAAACAAGGAGGTGGTCATAATGTTATGGCTGATCGATGTATATAGGCACAAGGAAGTCACAAGCTACAATTTAAAGCTATGATTTAAATGACATTGTAAAACTTGGTCCAGCAAGTTACTGCTTGTACATTTTTTCTTGGATTTGGTCAGATTTCAATTGAAATAAATGTAGAAAAGAACTCAAATTGTAAAAGCATTTGGACGAAATCCTAGCTGTTCTAATCGTTTCCAAAAAACTATTTTTATCCTGAGAGCCAAGTTTAATCAGTATAGAGAGATTTGACCAAATTATTGTTTAAGCTCAGAAACTTTCTCTTGGAGCTTGTGTATAACAGCTAGAACTGAAATTTGAACATCATTATTCAGAATTTCAATCATTTTTTATGTGTCTACAGAAAAACGAGTGAAGGGGAAAACAGCTTCCAGATGATTGTTAAACAGTAAGCTGTAATGTAATAAACAAGTCTCATCTGTAACAGTTTTCCACATCATGTGTATTTAATTGTGTCGAGTTCTTCAAATCCCAGTAGCCAAACGCAAAACACATACTGGCATCACCTCCTTATTTATCTGAATCGAATAACCTTCCAACTGTACAGTTAAACTGTAACATATTGTGACATGTATCGACAGTGAACATCTTGGGTTGCTCCTTCAGCAGCTCCATGAGCGATTGGCAGCAGAAGCCCACTGTTGCCAAGGATGAGAAGAAAAAATCTGTTACCATGACAATCCCAAGCCTGTTTTTTTTTAGCCTGATGAACACTGTAGATTTGTGAAAGGGTCAGCGTGAGTTGAGGATCAGGAGGGGTGTGCAAGTTTCACCATGTATTGGCCACCAGGAGGCAGCGCAGGGCATCAGTGGGCATGGAGCAGATACAGGCATCAGCTTGGGCAGTAATTATCCAGGCAGGAAGTGGAACCACTGCAGGCTGACAGGCTCACTGTAGAGATGCCAATCAGTGTAATTAGAAGAAATCAGTGTGCAGTATAAATTGCTGATTAAAGTCAGGAGGTGGTGATGATACTAAGCAGGTCTACAGTGACAGGTTTGATCCCAGCCACTGGTAACTGGTTAAGTTCTGTGTTATATATGTGAATTTACACTTAGGTGTATTGGCTCCCCTAAACTACATGAATAAGTGAGTAAATGAGTGAATGTGATATCATGTAATGGACAGCAGTTTGTGCTGTTTTTTTTCTTTTCTTTTGCATGTAATAACTGCTTTAAATTGCCCCTGGAGGTAAATGGTGAGTGAGTGAGTGAGTGATTGAATGAGTGAGAGTAAATAGTAAGCAAATGTGAATGAGTGAGTGAAAAGTGAGTGCAAACAAGTGAGTCATATAAGTGATTGTGCATGAGTGAGTGATGAATAGTAAGTGTGAACGAGTGAGTCATTTGAAATAAGTGAGCAAATGTAAATGAGTCATTTTGAATAAATGAGTAAAAGTTAATGAATAAGTGAGTGAGTAAAATGTAAGTGAGTGTAAATGAGTGAATAGTGTGTAAATGAGTGAGTCATTTTGAATAGTGAGTGAGTAAATAGTGGGTAAGTGTGAATGAGTGAATAATGAGCGTGATTAAGTGAGTAATTTTGAATAAGTGAGTGAGTAAATAGTGAGTGAGTGTGAATGAGTGAATAGTGAGTGTGAATAAGTGAGTCAATTCGACTAAGTGATTAAGTAAATATTGAGTGAGTGTGAGAACGAGTGAATAGTGACTGAAAAAGTGAGTAATTTCAAATGAGTCATTTTACATTAGACATTTTCAGCATTTAGCAGACGCTTTTATCCAAAGCGACTTACACAATGAGCTGAACACAATGAGCAATTGAGGGTTAAGGGCCTTGCTCAAGGACCCAACAGTGGCAACTTGGTGGTGGCGGGGCTTGAACCGGCAACCTTCTGTTTACTAGTCCAGTACCTTAACCACTGAGCTATCACTGGCCTATCAGTGGTTAAGGCCACCTTAACCACTGAGCTATCATGAGTGAGTAAATAGTGAATGTGAATAGTGAGTATGAACAAGTGAGTCATTTTGAATAAGTGAGTAAATAGTGAGTGTGAACAAGTGAATAGTGAGTGGGAATAAGTGAGTCATTTTGAATAAGTGAGTGAGTAAATAGTGAGTGTGAACGAGTGAATAGTAAGTGTGAATAAGTGAGTCATTTCGAATAAGTGGGTGCGTAAATAGTAATTGAGTGTGAATGAGTGAATAGTGAGTGTAAATGAGTGAGTCATTTTGAAATAGTAAGTGAGAGTAAATGAATGAGTGTGAATAAGTGAGTCATTTTGAATAAGTGAGTGAGTGAAAGAGTGAATAGTGAGTGTGAATGAGTGAGTCATTTTGAATAAGTGAGTGAGAGTAAAGGAATGAGTGAGTAAATAGTGAGGGTGAAAGAGTGAATAATGAGTGTGAATAAGTGAGTCATTTTGAATAAGTGAGTGAGAGAGTGAATAGTGAGTGTGAATGAGTGAGTCGTTTTGAATAAGTGAGTGAGTGAGAGAGTGAATAGTGAGTGTGAATGAGTGAGTCGTTTTGAATAAGTGAGTGAGAGAGAGTGAATAGTGAGTGTGAATGAGTGAGTCATTTTGAATAAGTGAGTGAGAGTAAAGGAATGAGTGAGTAAATAGTGAGGGTGAACGAGTGAATAATGAGTGTGAATAAGTGAGTCATTATGAATAAGTGAGTGAGAGAGTGAATAGTGAGTGTGAATGAGTGAGTCGTTTTGAATAAGTGAGTGAGTGAGAGAGTGAATAGTGAGTGTGAATGAGTAAGTCATTTTGAATAAGTGAGTGAGAGTAAAGGAATGAGTGAGTAAATAGTGAGGGTGAAAGAGTAAATAGTAAGTGTGAATAAGTGAGTCATTTGGAATAAGTGAGTGAGTAAATAGTGAGTGTGAACGAGTGAATAGTGAGTGTTAATAAGTGAGTCAGTGAGAGAGCGAGTGTAAATGAGAAAGCCAGTGTGAATGACTGAACAAAGACTCAACAAAGTTTGCCAGTAGGTGGATTGGTTGCCCTGAATTTCTCATGCTCATGGATGGAACGATTGAGTGGCTTGTTCAGGGTGTGTTATCGTCTTTTACCTGGCATTTTAGACATGGTTTGATGAGTTTGGTGCAGTGGAATTCAATTGTCCGCTTTTTCACCCAGTGGAAAGCCATGGGCACAAATTCCCACAGAAACACTCCGAAATCCTGTGGAAATCCTTACCAGAAGAGTGGAGGCTGATGTAACTGTCAATATTAAAGCCCGTGATTTGGGAATGGAACGTCCTGCCTAGTGCCCATTGCTCCTAGGACAGGGCAGGACCCACCTTAACCCTGATCAGGATGAAATGGTTAATAGCACAGATCTAACAGCCATGCAGATTTACTGTAGTGTATATTCACACTAATGCACTGGTGTCAATGATATAGACGTCTGGTTTTCTGCACAAGGTGAATGAGGTTTCAGTTAGACAGACTATTCATCAGACCCGTAAACATGCCCTTAAAACACTCTAGTGCAGTGGTTCTCCACCAAGGGGCCGAGGTCCCCCGGGAGTCTCAGTGAGCCTAGAGGGGGGTCCAGTTGCATTTAATTGAGAAAAGTAAAAAAAGAAACACACGTGATGCGACGGGAAAATCAATATTCTATTGGCATATGGGAGATCTCTTGTGACGTCATAGCTCTATTTTAAACTGCTTATAACCTGCGCTGGCTCTTTGAGAATGAACACATATTTGATTTGCCCACCACAAAAGCGCAAAGGTCAACAAACGACGACGACGGATGATTCAGATGATCTGATGCAGATCACGGAACCGTTTGTCATCCTTGCTGAAATGAATACCATCACCGTGAATAATATCATAACCTGTGTTAAGGAGGTCCCAGAATTGTATATTTTTTTTAACACAGGGGGTCTATAGGAAAAATAGGTTGAGAACTGCCGCTCTATTGAATATTTTGGCTGCCCCTCCTTCTTTGGCCGTCGGGAGGAACGTCTGTGAGCTCTGCACAAAATCAAATAACCTGAGAAACTGCTGGATATGATAAAACCAATGAAAAATGAAACAATGAAACAATGATTTATTTGCCCTGGTTGGAAGCTGGTTCTATCTAATAAGGTTAGCAGATGTTAAGGTGGTGCCAAAAGATTCCTCTGTGCAGCGCCTGAAGTGAGCGAAAAAAACGGTGCTCCCCTTAATTCACCTGTGTATATCAGCCAGTATCAACAAATCATTAGACCTGAGTATTACATTCATTTACTTGTCTTGTACTAGACTTGTACTAGGAGCGACACGGTTGCTTGGTGGATAACACTTTTGCCTCATAGCAAGAAGGTCCTGGGTTCGATTCCCAGGCGGAGCGGGTCGGATCCTTTCTGTGCAGAGTTTGCCTGTTCTCCCCGTGTCTTCCTCCCACAGTCCAAAAACATGCAGTCAGGTTCATTGGAGACACTGAATTGCCCTATATGAGAATGGGTGAGTGTATGTGTGTGTGTGTGTCTGCCCTACGATGGACTGTGCCCCATCCAGGGTGTTACTGTGTGCCTTGCGCCCATTGAAAAGCTGGGATAGGCTCCAGGTGACCCTGATTGAATAAGCGGTTAAGAAAGTGAGTGAGTGGCCACTCGGGTGGCGCAGCGGTAAAAAACGTACGCTGGAACCAGAGCTGGGATCTCGAATACATCGTATCGAATCTCAGCTCGGCCTGTTGTTCAGCCGGATGGGGTCTCTCTCTCATGACTGGTGCAATTACGACCTCTGCTGGCTGATTGATGGCGCCTGCACAGAGATGAGAAAAAGAGTGCCCTCAGGGTGTGTCTCTCCGTACACAACGCTGAGCTGCACTGCACTCGTCAAAGTGTAGGTGATAAGACGCATACGGCATGCTGCCCACGTGTCGGAGGGGGCGTGGGTTAGCTTCATTCTCCTTAGAAGGGAGAAAAAGGGGAGCAAATGCATAAAGAAAGTGAGTGAGTGAGCATTCATTTACTTGCCTTGTACTAGATTTGGGGCAGAACGGTTGCCTGGTGGCTAGCACTGTCGCCTCACAGCAGGAAGGTCCTGGGTTCGATTTTCATATGGAGCGGTCCCGGCCCTCTCTGTGTGGAGTTTGCATATTCTTCCCATGTCTGCGTAGGTTTCCAGTTTCCAGTGCTTCAGTTTCCTCCCACAGTTCAAATACATGCAGTCAGGTTAATTGGAAAAACTAAAATCACCCTAGGTGTGTGTGTGTGGATGTGTATGCGCTGTGAGGGACTGGCAACCCATCCTGCCTTTTCACCTAGTATATCAGACCCACCGCGACCCTGAATAGAATTAAAACAGACAATAAATTAATGTATTTACTAGATTAGTTGAGAGAAAATGAATAGGTGAGCTACACATAGTGCATCCTGGGTAATGCAGTTCAAATACATTTATTATGATTCACCCAGAACCTGAGAAGTGCTGGTACGCAAGGAAAAGTCATGGTACGTCAAAGAATAAAATGTAAAAGTGCCAGCAGTGCTTACTGGTGAGTACCAGTACTCTCTGTGTGTTCCAAGCCACAAACCTCGCTAAATAAGACTTATTCTTTGCTGGGGTGACACGGTGGCTCGGTAGGTAGCACAGTCGCCTCTCAGCAGAAAGGTCCTGGGTACGATTCCCAGGTGGAGCGGGCCAGGTCCTTTCTGTGTGGAGTTTGCATGGGTTTCCTCCGGGTGTTCCGGTTTCCTCCCACAGTCCAATGACATGCAGTCAGGTTTCCCATCTTTTTCCCAGTAAACTGTACCCACCACGACCCTGAACAGGATAAAGCGGTGGTTAAACAGACAGTGCATAAAGGAATGATTAGTTGCTTCAAATTCGGTCCTGTATAGCCATCATTCTAATCAGTCAATTCGTTAAAAGGTAGTTGACTAGCAAGGTACTAGACTAGCAATCAAAAGGTGGCTGGTTCAAGCCCCACCACTGCCAGGTTGTCACTGTGCAAGGCCCTTAACCCTCAATTGCTTAGACAGTATACTGTCACAGTACTGTAAGTCGCTTTGGATAAAAGCATCTCCTAAATGCTGAAAATGTAATGTAAATGTAATCAAAATACCTTCGATTAAACAGATGTGCTTTTTCCACAGTATGCCAAGCTGGATTTTTTCGGCTGCAAGTGGCACAGGATCAACATTCATCATGGTGGTATTGGTAAATGCTTTTGGCCGGATGCATGGTGATTATCACTGTAAATACGAATAGAACGTCTAGTGTGCTGGGTTAATGATTGGGGTTGTGGGGGAAGAGTTTCTAGGCCCCCCCATCCCCAAAAACTAGAGCCCTGTCCTGATTACACATAAATAGGACAAAATGAAATGCCAGATGTTAGTATGCTGATTGTGGGAACTGGTAGTTCAGAGTTAAAAGACCAGTCACATTTAAACTATTTAGAATTTGGCATCTTGTCACCGTGTCCTTGTGGGTTTCCTCCAGGTACTTTAATTACCTTGTACCTCTTAAAAATGCGAAATGGAGACAGGGAACTGGCTGTTCTAAATTGTTCCTAGGTGTGATTACAATGAATACAAATGCATCAAACATTTAAAACTTCAGTTCAAGAGAGGCTTTATTGTCATTTCAGCTATATACAAGTATATGTTGAAATCCTGTCCTGGACCAGGGTGCAACACAGTGCAAAACAATACAAGCAGATAAAAAACAGTACAATAACACCACAATACCTTACAAGAGACATTTCTAATCTAAAAGAGTTAAGGGAGACAAGACTAGAGACAAGAGTAGTGTTGACCAGCACATGGTAGTGAGTACTTTAGCTGATGCATACACTTCATCAATTACTATTTCTTTATTCTAAATTTCAAAATTTCTCCCTAATCTAGTCGTATCCCATTACCCTTGATTGCATTACGCTTCCTCTGTACCGATACCAACCTCCACTTCTGACTGAGGAGCACCGCAACTGACACATGCCCCCTCCAACGTGTGCAGTACCGACCGCATCTTTTTTACCTGCCTAAGGCGAGTTCATATGCGGATCAGCTTTGTGTGTGGAGAGCCACACCCTGTCCACATTGTTCCGCGCCATCAATCAGCCAGCAGAGGCTGTTATGAGGAACCCTGATCCGGCTTTCCCACCCTGTGTGAACAACAGCCAATCGTTGTACATGTAGCTGCCCAGCCTGCCGGATGGCAGAGCCGAGATTCGAAGCGATGTGTTTGAAATCTCAGCTCTGGTGTGCTAGTGTGTTCTACAATCATTTTTGACCATTCGTTTGTTTTCTGTGTGGTTTTACTCCAATTTTCTACCTGCTTTTATTAGTGTAGTCATTTAGGTATTAGGTTCTGAATTCCATTTTTTAAAGAAATACATATTTTTATCATTAGAACTAGAACTAAAACTAATTAATTAATTGTCTATTTTACCAACGGTTTGCCTTGGTCAGGTTCACAGCGGGTCTGATCACAGGGCAGACACACGTATACACACTCATACAACTTTTAGTATCTCCAATTAACCTGACTGCATGTCTTTGGGCTTGTAGGAGGAAACCGGAGCACCTGGAGGAAACCCACATGGACACAGGGAGAACATGCAAACTCCACTCAGAAAGACCCTGGCCACGCAGCCAGGAAATCAAACCTAGACCCTTCTTGCTGTGAGGTGACTGTGCTACCCACTGTGTCACCATGCCACTTCTTATAGTTTTTAATTATTTGTATTTCTTATTAAATTAATTAAGTGTTATTTTTAAACTGGTTTTGTTTTCGATTTGTAAACTACAATAACAATGCTACAAACTTAATTACTTACAGAATCAGGATGCCAGTCACTGATAAAAAAAAAAAAAACAGTAAGTCAGCGTACTGTTTTTCATGTAATACAAATGAATTTTGTGCATTTTCCATTACGGCTTCCCTAACTCCGAACATGTGCTCATATGGTTTGTGTGTGTTTTTTTTTATTTGCAGCAGTGGCATGACATTGCTTCACTATGATTAAGGCCTTGAATTCAAAGAGAAAAACCACACACTCCTCTTTTTTATCTACTCTGGAGGGTCCCTCCCTCGCACTCCTTCGCTTGCCTGTCCTCTCCTGTACCGACTTCTCTGGCAGGCCGCACGCAGCAGGGCCGAACGTCAGTCTTACCTCCCCCAGCAGAGCCAGCCCGGCCGCGGAGCCGCAAGTGGCTTCAATTACACATGCACACGATTACAGAGAGAAAGAGGCTGAGCAGAAACTGATGAACGTGCCGAACTCAAACTGGGTGGATTAGAGGCTAAGATTGAAATGATCAGAGAGAACAAACGCTGCCCTGTACCTCTCCCACCCCAAACCCTAAAGTAATACTTTGGTACTTTTAACATAATCATTTCTCAGCCTTAAAGCATATGTGTAATTCCCATGGACAATGAGTTTATGTCTTCCTGAACTGAGAAAACTACTAAAAAAAGGGATGTCCAACAAGCTCATGATAAGGCGTCAACATACTTTCAACCATACAGTTCTTGTAGCTCTAGAGGAAACCGTTTTTTCCTTCCCTTTTGTTTGCTCTGTGTTAATGGCCCTTATGCTACACATGTGGAATGCTACAGACAGGAATTAAGCTGTAATATTTAAACATTACATCTTGGCTACTGCACGGACCTGTTAAACGTGCTCTATGACCAAACACAGGCTCTATCCTTATATCCTTATATGTCAGCTCATCATCTGAAACGTAATCCCAGCAAGACAGAGATGTTGCTCATTCCTGGAGATCAGTCTCCAACCCAGGACCTTCTCATTTCTCTTGATGACTCCCAGGTCAGACCATCTGATAAGGTAAGAAGCCTTGGTGTTGTCCTGGATAACCAGCTGACCTTCTCTCCTTACATAGCCCACAAGACAAGATCGTGCCGGTTCCTCCTGTACAACATCAGGAAGATTCGACCATTTCTCTCCAGGGAAGCTACCCAGATTCTGGTCCAATCACTTGTAATCTCACGGTTGGACTACTGCAACTCCCTCCTGGCAGGAGCTCCCGTGTCCACTACTAAACCCTTGCAGCTCATTCAAAATGCAGCTGCCCGTCTGGGTTTTAACCAGCCCAAACACTGCCACATCACCCCACTGCTGCGTTCTCTTCACTGGCTTCCTGTAGCTGCACGCATTCAGTTTAAAACACTGATGCTCGCCTACAAAGCCAAAAATGGACCAGCCCCAAGCTACCTTCGAGGCCTAATCAAACCTCGCTCTGTACCACGCAACCTCCGAGCCACTAGTCTCGCTCGACTTGAGCCTCCACCCAGGACTAAAGGAAGACAAGCATCAAGGCTCTTCTCTGTTCTAGCACCCAATTGGTGGAATGAACTTCCTCTGTCTGTCCGAACATCTGAGTCTCTTGCTGTCTTTAAAAAACGATTAAAAACCCACCTTTTTACTAAACACTTAAGCTGACTTGTACCTATTTACTAACATCTAACTCTTTGGCAGTCCAACCCACGTGACGTTAGGTCAAGTCAAATTTATTTGTATAGCGCTTTTTACAATAGACATTGTCTCAAGCAACTTTACAGCATCTGGGAACAAAAAACCAAAACCCCCGGTTGAGCAAGCCAATGGTGACAGGGCGGCAGAGCCGTCCACTAATTTCAGGTGGCAGCGCATAGCTCATGAAGGAAGTCATGTTTCATGAGCTGATTTGGTGGGTACGAACTGTACATAAGGTGTGGTTGTCTGCACAAACGCTGATCTCGTTTCTACACTCACTGTCCATTTTATCAGCTCCACATACCATATAGAAGCACTTTGTAGTTCTACAATTACTAACTGTAGTCCATCTGTTTCTCTACATACTTTTTTTAGCCTGCTTTTACCCTGCTCTTCAATGGTCAAGACCCCCACAGGACCACTACAGAGTAGGTATTATTTGGGTGGTGGGTCATTCTCAGCACTGCAGTGACACTGACATAGTGGTGGTGTGTTAGTGTGTGTTGTGCTGGTATGAGTGGATCAGACACAGCAGCGCTGCTGGAGTTTTTAAACACCTCACTGTCACTGCTGGACTGACAATAGTCCACCAACCAAACATATCCAGCCAACAGCAACCTGTGGACTGCGTCCTGTGACCACCAGTAAAGATCTCAAAGATGACCAACACAAACAGCAGCAATAGATGAGCGATCGTCTCTGACTTCACATCTACAAGGTGGACCAACTAGGTAGGAGTGTCTAATAGAGTGGACAGTGAGTGGACACGGTATTTAAAAACTTCAGCAGCACTGCTGTGTCTGATCCACTCATACCAGCACAACACACACTAACATACCACCACCATGTCAGTGTCATTGCAGTGCTGAGAATGATCCACCACCCAAATAATACCTGCTCTGTAGTGGTCCTGGGAGAGTCCTGACCATGGAAGTACAGCATGAAAGGGGGCTAACAAAGCATGCAGAGAAACAGATGGACTACAGTCAGTAATTGTAGAACTACAAAGTGCTTCTATATGGTAAGTGGAGCTGATTAAATGGACAGTAAGTGTAGAAACAAGGAGGTGGTTTTAATGTTATGGCTGATCAGTGTATATGGGATCTTCCAGCAGGACAATGCGACATGTTACACAGCTAGAAATGTCCAACATTGGTTGGAAGTGCATGAACAAGACTTCCCTGGCCCCCTAATTCCCCAGACTTGGTTACAATATAGTTCTACAGCATTGGGGCAGTGGTAGCCTATGGGATAGTGGTAACCTAGTGGGTAGAGCTTTGGGCTATCAATCGAAAGGGTGAGAGTTTGAATACCGGCTCTGCCATGCTGCCACACTTGGGCCCTTGAGCAAGACCCTAACCCTGTCTGCTCCAGGGGCGCCGTACAATGGCTGACCCTGAGCTCTGACCCCAGGCTCCTACCTTGGATTGAGAATCTGCACTATGGGTTCTAACTTCCTCCCCAGGTGTGTGGAAAAGCGCCTTCCCATTCTCCCAGTTACACCGATGAACGCATGAACATCTAAAACAAGCTTGGCTAGCTGGAAGCTGGGTATTAGAGAACCCATTCTAATAGCTATTAGCACGTTTGATGAAACTCGCTGCAGGCGTGAGTCCTTCATCATGATTCTCTGCCTATTTATGTCAGTTGAATTTACATTTGTTTACTGCACAGTGTCATTTTCCCTAAACAGCCATTTACTGGGCCGCACCATTTGAATAAGTAGATTGCTTTGCTATTTGCTGCTAGATTACATCAAAGTTCATTACTGACTAGCAGCACAGGGCAAATCTTCTGCAGTCTAGTCTATTCTCTATAAATAAGCTTTAAAGCACTCTCAGGGCCTCAAAGCTCAGATTTATACACACTGTTTACATTTGCATATGAGAACAATACACAAATGAGATACTAAATCCCATTTAACCTATGATATCTTGGGCTTTTCTAAATATAGATAATTTATCTACTGTTTTTGAAATTAGTAATTTAATGCTTGCACACGGGGTGAGCTGGCAAGGCGGCACAGCTGGTAGAGTGGACGTGATACGGAAACGTAAGTCCTAGGGTCCCTGGGTTCAATCTGTAAGAAGTTGGCACTAAGATTGCTAAGAGTCATAGTTTGAATCCTCATATGAAATTAAGTAAAATTAAATGAAGATCCTCATGACATAGGTTATCTACAGGTACTTTGTTTGTCTCCCACTTCCCAAAAACATGCAGAGAAAGAATTGGCTGCTCTAAGTATTTGTTTTGGGTCAGATTTGTGGTCGATCACCCTGCATCACCTGGAAATACTCAGAATATGAAGAAATAAAACTTTGGACAGGGCACCAGTCTATTACAGGGCATTACCCAGCAACCTGCCATATGAAGCAATTACTCATATTTATGAGCAATTTAGATCAGTCAGTCTCATGTCTGCATGTTTTAAGATGCGGAAGAAAAGTGGCGTATTTATAGAACACTGGCGTATTATGAGAAAGCTTCTCATAGACAGTGATCAGAGGTGAGGATCAGACCAAGGCCTCCAGGACCCATGTTGCTGTGTGTTTGTGTAAGGCATGTTCTTACCATCTTTACTCCCACCTCCCAAAACAAACTAGTGGTGGTATGGCCAATATAAATAGTCCCTAGATGTAATGAGTAAGCAAATGTGTGTGTGTGTGTGTGTATGTTTTGTCCAGAGTCTTCACAATATAAGCCAGGCTAAATTATACATTTGTGTTCATTTATTTGTTAATTTAATTATTATTTATTACAAGAATCTATTCTAGGTAGCACCAGGCCCTTGGTGACACTGACCATGCTGAATCAGTAAGCGAAAATGAATTGATGTGATGTGTGTGACTGCATTCCTGTCCAGTATGTTCATGCCTGCTTCCAGGAAAGACCTTCATGACCCTTTTAAAGATTAAGCGGTTATTAAAAATGAGTGCATAAATACATGAATAAATAGAATGTCAGAATAATCTGAATAATCT
Organism: Trichomycterus rosablanca; assembly: GCF_030014385.1. NCBI lineage: Eukaryota > Metazoa > Chordata > Actinopteri > Siluriformes > Trichomycteridae > Trichomycterus > Trichomycterus rosablanca. The sequence continues at coordinate 32,136,606 of NC_085994.1, read as the reverse complement.
GTGTGTCCGGTGTTTTTACCCAATCAAGATAAAAAAGTAAAAATGAATGAATAAATAAATAAAAGATCTTTATAAAATGCAGATATTTCATCTGTGTTGTACTTCACTATGTTTTGACCATCATGACCTCAGTTTCTGTTTTTTTTTTTTATATTGTGAATGAATAAATATATAAATGGATGAATGAATGAAAGCAAAACACTCACTCACTCACTCTTATCCGCTTATCCAATTAGGGTCGGGGGGATGTGCTGGAGCCTGTCCCAGCTTTTCAATGGGTGCAAGGCAAACAGTAACACCCTGGACGGGGCACCAGTACATCCTATAGGGCAATTCGGTGTCTCCAATTAACCTGACTGCATGTTTCTGGACTGTGGGTGGAAACCGGAGCTCCCGGAGGAAACCCACACAGACACGGGAAAAACATGCAAACTCCGCATAGAAAGGACCCGGACCGCCCGCCTGAGGATCGAACCCAGGACCTTCTGAAAGCAAAACAAAATTAGCCTAAATTATCGTGTGGTTCCTGTCATGCGTCTAGAGTTTCTGAGGTAAAACGTTTGGTATAAATGAATGAACAAGTCAACGAATTATCTCTGTTAAATGTAGTCATTTCATTCTTGGGTTGTAAATGTGTCTGACATTATATTACATGACGAACATGTCAACAGTTGTTGTAACAGTAAATATCACAAAGGAATGAATGAGTGATTGAATGAATGAAAGAATTAATGATTTTAAGGTCAATTTAGCTTGGATTATCCTGTGGTTCCTGTCATGATGTTTGAAATAGATAAAAAATAATTGAAAAAAGTGAAAAAATAATCAAATGAGTGAATAAGGTGTGGTCATACTTGTGTATTTGTGTATTAACATGACCAACATGATCCCAGTCATTGTAACTGTTGATATCACAAATAAATGAACAAATCAGGTAATTTGGGGCCAATTTAGCCTAATTTATCTTCTGGTTTCTGACAAGCTATTAGAGTTTCTGAGAGAATAAGATAAGTTTAAATGAACGAATGAAAGAATGATCTTCTTACAGTTAGTCACTTCATTTTTGTGTATTGTACTTGTCTGATTGTATTGCATGGTCTCATTTGATGTTATAGAAATGAATGAATGAGTCAAAGTCAAAGTCAAAGTGAACTTTATTGTCATTCAGACTCTACAGCTAGGAGTGCACAGCTGAATGAGATTGCGTTTCCCAAGCTCCAATGTGCAGAATATAAAACAAAAAGAAAAAGAGCATATACAAGACAAAATATACATTAAGTTTAAAAAAAGATATACATTAAAAAAAAAAAAAAAAAAAAATAACAAAAAGCACTATTGCACATACATTGTAAACAGACATAAAATACACGTTAAGTAAAGTAAAAAATATATACACACTAGTAGGAAATATTGCACATAATTTGTAGTGATGAGGTACCGGTGTAATAAATAAATAAAAAATGGCATGGTGTTAAACACTTAGGTTATTGCACAGAATGTAATAAAGAGTAGCAGCATGGTGTAGGTATTTAAATCTTAATAAATATATGTGGTTAGAAAGTCCGTAAGTGTGAGCAGGTACGTTATGTGTGCTGTTACAGGGAGTTGAGTAATCTGGTGGCTTGTGGAAAAAAGCTCTTGCTGAGTCTGGTGGTCCTGCATCGCATGCTGCGGTAGCGTTTGCCAGAGGGCAAGAGACTGAACAGGCCATAGGCCGGGTGTGTAGGGTCACCAATTATCTAGCGTGACTGGTATAGTTCTTGTATGGAAGGGAGTGAGGTTCTGATGATGATCTCCGCCGTCCTCACTACTCTCTGAAGGGATTTCTGGTCTGAGGCTGTACAATTTCCATGAATGAATGATTAAATGAATGAATGAATGCATAAATGAATGAATGAATAAATAAATGCATGAATGAATGAATGAATGAATGAGTTTAAGGCCAATGAATTAGGTGGAACTATTGAGAGGTTCCTGTCAGGTTCCCCTTATAAAATATGAAGCAAAAATGAATCAAAGAATGAATGAATGCTTGTGTATGTATTGTCCTTGTCTTGAATGTAACATGACCATCATGACATCAGTTGTTGTTATCGTAGATGTTGTCACACACACACACACACACACACACACACACGAGCACGAGCTTCTCCATGTAACATCTGGGTTGGTCGAAAAATACTAGCAAAAGGGCGGGCCTGAACCATTTGACTTACAAGGTAGGTTTTTCGAAGTGTTTTAAATTGGTAAAACGACTTTAGCATTAATTTATACATTTTAAGTACTTTTGTATTGGATTAAATTGATTTAAATAATAGGATTTTTAGTAGCACATCGAAAATGATAGAATATGTGATAAGTAGCTCACGGCTGTAATAGTACCCCCCTCAGCTGTAAATGGTTCGCTCCATTTAAAGGACCAGTAGCAGCCGAGTCCGCGCTTCTAAAGAAAGCAGGACGCTTTTCTCAGGGTTACGAGATTTGCAGCGGGGCGGTGATCGTGTGCACCTTATTTTTTTTACCGGTTCTGCCGTTTTTCCTTCGTAAACGGAAAGATTTATAACAAGGAATCTGAGCGTACACCCAGCGAGGAGGTTCTGAGCCAAAGCGGTGGATCTAACTGTTGCACTTTGAATACAGGTAGGTGGGAGAGATGGGGGACGCTGCTCCTGGGTTCCACACATTTCCACTCCACAGCGCTGATCTCACACTGATGCTGTGCGCTGGATGAGAACATAAGGCTGTCTGCAGTGAGCCGGGCTTTTCTCTGTGTATGCATGCGTGTGTGGATGCTGAACGGGAGTGTGTGAGTGTGGGTTGTGCGGTTTGCTCCGTGTTAAAACGTGTTAAATGTGTTTAATAGGCGCCGCACCATCTGAACAAAGGAGCAGATAAAATCTCTAGTTGCTGAATGAGTGGTGCAAAAATGTGCGTCTGTGTCATCTCACTGAACTGTGTTTTCTGTGAGAAATCCTTCATTTATTCTTTTTTTCTTGCTCATTTTTCATTCCTAATCTGTCTGGATCTATCAGTGTTATGTGCATGGGCTTCTGTGTACACTGCGCATATCCCTGTTGCCCATACAAACCTACTCTTGTTTACATATTTTACACATTGCAAGCATGTCTTTATTTATTTGCTTTATTTTAATATAATAAAGCAAATATTAAGTACCCCCAAGAGCCCCTGAATGCTACCACAGCATTGCAATTCTTCTTAATACATTTTCTGGTGCATGTACACCATTCATTTCTTCTTAGGGCTTAGACTATAGGTACCTGTTTTTTCATGTATGTATTTGTTACAGTATTGTTCTTATTATGTCCTATTTTAATTATTTTCTAATATTCTATATTCACATTATATTCTCTATATAATGTGTGTATATAGTTTTTGGGTCTCACCTGCCTTGCTGATCTGTTTACAGATTTACATGGTACATGAACTACACACACACACGCATATACTGTATGTATGTGTGTAAGTATATGTATATATATGTATATATGTATATATATTGTATAATGTGTGTGTGTGTATATATATATATATATATATATATATATATATATATATACTGTATGTGTGTGTGTATATGTATATATATATATATATATATATGTATATATGTATATATATATATATATATATATATATATATATATATGTATATGCACACACACACTGTGTGTAGTTTATGTCTCACCTGCCTTACTGCTCTGTTTGTGCACAATGTTACATGTGCACTCACCAATCCAGATTCTAGTATTTACTATTATTTATGGGAATTAAGGCAAATTTTGTAAGTGCTCCCAAACTGAGCTGTGTTATTTACTCTTCTATATAACAGCTACAAGAAATTTATAGATAATTTATATTAATACTGTTAGGTGCACGAATCTCATCTTTTGGAGCCAACACCGGTCACACATTTAACTTCTTCAATACAAACCACACATCTAAACCATGTATTCTCTTTATTTAATACATCAGCTTCACCATATTAATGCCGCTATGCCACCACAATAATGCAATGCTTCTCGATAACATGTGTACGAATGTTATAAATGCTCCTGAGCTGTGTTTTCCGAATTGAGATTTGTACTCTTCTACTGTATATGACAGCTACAAGAAATCATAGATAATTTATATTATAAGTGTTGGGTGCATGAATCTCACCTTTTGGAGCCAACACCGGTCACACATTTAACTTTTTCAATACAAACCACACATCTAAACCATGTATTCTCTCATTTGCTTTATTTAATATATCAACTTTACTATATTAATTACACTTAAGGCTCCGTAATGCCACCAAAGTAATGCAATGCGTTCCAATATCATGTGTAATTGTGTATGAATTTTGTAAGTGCTCCTGAGCTGTGTCTTCCGAATTGAGATTTGGACTCTTCTATATAACAGCTACAATAAATCAATATATAATTCATATTATAAGTGTTAGGTGCATGAATCTCACCTTTTGGAGCCAACACAGTTCACACATTTAACATTTCCTATACAAACCACACATCTAAGTCATGTATTCTCTTTATTTAATATATCAGCTAAACCATATGAATTGCACTAAAGGCTCAGTAATGCCACAAAAGTAATGCAATTTTGTAAGCACTCCTGAGCTGTGTTTTCCTAATTAAGATTTGTACTCTTCTATATAACAGCTACAAGAAAATCAATATATAATTCATATTATAAGTGTTAGGTGCATGAATCTCACCTTTTGGAGCCAACACAGTTCACACATTGAATGTTTACTATACAAACCACACATTTCTCTTAATTTAATATATCAACTTCACCATATTAATTACACTTAAGGTTCCGTAATGCCACCAAAGTAATGCAATGCTTACCAATATCATGTGTACTTGTGTACGAATTTTGTAAGTCTACAGTATATAACAGCTACAATAAATCAATGTATAATTTATATTATAAGTGTTAGGTGCATGAATCTCACCTTTTGGAGCCAACACATTTAACTTTTTCCATACAAACCACACATCTATACCATGTATTCTCTCATTCTTTTTATTTAATATACCAACTTCACTATATTAATAACACTTAAGGCTCTGTAATGCCATCAAAGTAATGCAATGCTTCCCCATAACTTGTATTTTTATGTACATTGGATATGCATATACAGTTTTCCTTTTATTTTAGTACACATATTGGTAATTTTAATTTTCCCCCCTCTTCCCTGTGAATATTCCAGCTTTATGTTACATGTGTAGTCAATAGAAAATCCCAGTATCTGTAAATTAAACACACATCATTCTAATTACAAGATCTGAAATATCGTTATTGAAAATATATTTACGCAGAGAGTCTCCTCTGCCTTGCTGCTTATCTGTTACATGTACTACATGTGCCCAATTTGTTTTTGTGTTTTTAGGACCTTTCTTGAATTAAAAACCATTTTAACTAATTTTAGTGTAGAAGCCAGTGAGCATACAGTGAGTTAATATTGCTAAACGATAAATTTCATTCAGTACACATGTTAGTTTTTCAAAACAAACCTATACAGCATTAACATCTGTTCGTAGACATGAGAGTCCTGCTACTGGAGTGTTTACAGCGTTGACCATTCAGAGTCATAGGACAGTTAAACATGCTTAAAGCAGAGCACTCGCTGCTCTGTTCAACGGTGCTTATTATTATATATATCCCACTCTACCCAGAAAGCAGGGCCAGTTAGCTCTCCTGAACTCTTAGTCACAGATGGCTGTGGCATAGTTTGGGTTATTTGAAAATATTTATATTTACAGCACTTAGCTAATGCTTATATTCAAAGCGATTGACAGTTGTGACAGTATAGAATATAAGCAATTGAGGGTTAAGGGTTTTGCTCAAGGACCCAACAAAAGGCTAGTTAGAAGTGGTGGGGCTTGAACCATTGGGCGACCACTTTCCTAAAACTTAATTGAGAAGGAAGGAGGCGCACATCGAAAAACAATGCTGCTTTAAAATGGGCGAATAAAGCATTCAACCCAGTCTAGTTTGCCAGTATGGCAAATGCATCTACCCTGTTTGAAGGTTGTATTAGCTATGTTTGTTTATATACATTTCCTATATATTGCATTCACTGCAGTTGCAGATTAGGGTACATTTACACTTATGTGCCTATCCTCAAATTCAATAGTTAAAGTAGACATTTTAATTTTGTATATTTTCTGTAATGGGTGATGCTGGGTGGTAGAGCACTTGTCAGGAAATCTTTACCCTAACAGCAGGAAATCTGTAACCTAACAAAACTTACTATGATTATATGAATTTGCTTTTGTTGCTCTTGTTGCTGTTTTATGACGTGTTTATGTATCCTCAGAGTAGGGCTTTTCATTTTTACTTAAACTTTATCGATCGTTTTATATTCTAGCTGCAGCAATGGATGCTTGTGTTAACCAAACTGAAGACTTTGTAGATCTTCCACGTTATTTTATTGTGCGTTATTTCTGTATGTGTACATTTGTATACATTTCTCATATGCTGATAGATGTATTGTGACTACTCCTTCAGGATTCCTATTATACTCCTATTCATTTTAACCCCTTTTATCAGAACTGTATATCATTACTAGGCCTGTCGTGATTTTTACATGATTGCCTAATTTTAAGCTGATTGTAATTATTTACCATTATTCCAATTAATTTTGAGGTAACCACATGGACATGGTCAGTTAAATAGCTGCATTGGCATGTATTGGCAACACAAGGTACATCTGAATGACTTATTATAGCTTATTATAATCAGCTGTCAAACAAACTGTGCATGTCCCTTATAACTGGGCACAAAAATATGGACTCCAGCCTAGTTAAAATAGGGTCCGGTTCTTTTGGAAAACACTGGGTTTAAGGCCGGAATATCCTGGACAAGGTGCCAATCCTTCTTAGGGCTTCCCATCCCTCTTTCTGACATATTCAGTCGGGCGGCACTGTGGCTAAGTGGGTAGCACTGTCGCTTCACAGCCCCAGGTGGGGCGGTCCAGGTCCTTTCTGTGTGGAGTCTGCATGTTCTCCCCGTGTCCACGTGGGTTTCCTTCGGGTGCTCCGGTTTCCTCCCACAGTCCAAAGACATGCAAGTGAGATGAATTGGAGACAATGACTGTGTTCGATATAACCTTGTGAAATGAGTAACTACCGTTCCTGTCATGAATGTAACCCAAGTGTAAAACATGACGTTAAAATCCTAATAAACAAACTGACATATTCTGTCAAGTCGATGTAGCTGTCCGGCTGGCAAATAGCATAACAGACCGCTGCGCCACCCGAGCACCTAAATACAAATCCTGTGTTTCTTGTTGTTGTCTTAATTACTGTGCTTAAAATAACTATAATATATTTGTGTAAACATTTTTGTTTGTATTCCAATGCAGACTTGGTCATTTACATTTACATTTTCAGCATTTAGCAGACGCTCTTATCCAAAACGACTTACAGAAGTGCTTCTATAGTGAACATTTCATTTCTCAAGTTTAGGAAAACAACAGTCAAAGAACACAAATCTGCTAAAACCTGTTAGAACCAAAGTGCCTTTTTTTTTTTTTTTTTTGGAAATGGAAAAGAATGGAACAATGAATGGTCAGTCAAACCTATCTAATTTATATGGACACAAACAAGCCACCAGCTGTTTAATTTAGATTTGTGTGTGTGTGTGTTCGAAACCAGCAGATTCAGAAAACCCAAGAAGAATTCAAATTCACTAAAAAACTAATCTTTGAAATATCAAGACAGTCACAAATATGTTCTATTCCATTTCAATTCAACAAACACTTTCCATTCTGTTTAGCGTTTGATTTCTGTCAGTTATTCAGTTATTTGGTATTTTGTTAATAATTATGAAGTTTTATTAGTACGTAGTAGAAATTCTGGATCTCATTTGAATTAACATACAAACATTTGCTTGTTTACAAAAGTTCAGCCAAATTATTGTTATTTCTTTTTTTTTCTATTTTATTTATGCATTTGTTCCCAATTTAGCGTAGTCAGTTTGTCGTCCGCTGCTGGGGGATCCCTGATTGCAGTCGAGGTGGGTATATAGCTGCTCACGCCTCCTTCGACTCACACACAGCCCTTTGCAGAACCCTTTTTTCTCCCTTGCACTCTGCACAGGCACCTCTTTATCTGTCAATCAGGGTCCTTACACAGCGTTTGAAGACCCCACCCTAGAGATGTAACGATGCACCACAGGACAGTTAAAAATCGGTGCACATGTGCCATGATTCGAATCAATTATGAATTTAAGAATAATCGATATTCACTTTAAACAGCAGAGGGCACTGGCTCTATTCACCTCGCCCGGTTGACAGGACTTCACAAAGTTGCCAGGTAGGGGATTTTCCAGCCAAATTTATTTATGTGAGGATACTTTCTTTATTTGTATTATTCATTTAGTTTGTACCTACCTCAGAAATATAAGGACATTCATTATTTAGATAAATAAAAGATAAGCACAAATACAATATTTTATTTTATTTTTTTAAGAGAAATAATAAAAGGAAATTTTGTCAGTTTGTCTTCAATTTCATTTTGTTTAAAAAATCGGAAAAAAATTGTATCGTGAATCGTATCGCATCATGGGTAGAGTGTATCGTTATATCCCTACCCCATCCACATAGTCCAGTCATTTACATTTGACATTTTCAGCATTTTAGCAGATGCCTTTATCCAAAGCGACTTACATTACAGTTACAGTATACAGTCTGAGCAATTGAGGGTTAAGGGCCTTGCCAACAGCAGCAACCTGGCAGTGGTGTGGCTTGAACCAGCGACCTTCTGATTGCTAGACCAGCACCTTAACCACTGTCAACCCGCCGTAGCATAACCGTGTCTGCTGCAGGCACCGCCAATTATGCCTGCTAGATGGTGCCCAGCCGACCGGTGTCAAAGCCGAGTTTCAAACCGAGGAGTTTAGAATCTCGGCGCTGGTGTGCTAGCGAAATATCCCGCTGTGCCCCGGTGGTATTACCAAGTAAGGTTTTTAATTATAATCTTATTTTTCTATTTTATGTAACCAGTCTATAAGCTATATGAAGGGTAAATATTTTGTAAGTAGTAAATCAATTAATTTACAGATTAGTTTCACCGATGTCTTGCCAATTGTAGCCTTTATGCACACTATCCTTTTCTTTTACAAATTTGGTGTGTTTATAAAAAACACCTGCTTATAGCCGTTCTTTATTTAGATTAATTACCTTGAGCATCTAAAGGTTTTATTTACCACACAAAAGGTGCAGAAGTATTACAGTCTTTCAGCCACGTCTGTCACATACCTGGGAGCTCAGCTGGCTTTGTTGCCTCGTGTTTTATGGATGATAGACAACATTAATATTGTAATCTTTAAATAACGTCTTACGTGGCAAGGTGACACAGCTGGTAGAGTGAGCGCTGCATGGCATCGTGGGTCCTTGGGAACAGGATTCGATCTTCCCCTTTGCTCACTGTCTATGAGGAGTTTGGCATGCTTTCCTCTTGTCTGTGTGGGTTTCTTCTTTTTTGTGGGTGGGAGGGTACTTTGGTTTTCTGCCACCTTCCAGAAAATACAAAAGACTGACTGGCTCCTGTAAAGCTCACTAGGTGTGAGTAAGCGAGTAATTGTTTTGCCCTGCGCTGCATTGATGCCCTGTCCAGTTTGTAATCCTGCCTTGCGGCTCAGGTTTTTTGGGTGGCTCTGATAAAGCAGATCGTAAAAATAAAAGAATGAATGAATGAATGAGATGCTTCGGCCGCCGCTTCGTGTAGCCTGGGTGCACGCTGCAATTTTCCAATGCAAATGTAGCCTTAATTACAAACTTTTATTTTAACAACATTAAAATGCTGGACAGCTGCGGAGTGTTTGACTAGACTGGGGGAAAACGGGGGAATGTATTTAATTATAACAGCTTCTGAAGGGCTGAGAACTACCACAGAGTTACAATATACACAGATCAGCCATAACATTAAAACCACCTCCTTGCTTCTACACTCACTGGCCATTTGATCAGCTCCACTTACCATATAGAAGCACTTTGTAATTCTACAATTACTTACTGTAGTCCATCTGTTTCTCTGAACCCAGGTTTATTTTAGATGGACTTAAAGACAGTGGAAACGTGTGATGTGGTCCACATTTTAGCTTTTTTTTTATAGGAAAAACAGACATCAAACTCTGTGCGCCAATCCAGAAAAGAACCATCCAGACCTTCATCAATGAAAGGTGCAAAAGCCACCATTTTTCAAATTTATCAAATGGGGTGAATCAGTGGGTATGAGTGACTTGCATAGTACCGTTCACACAGAGGAAATTGAAATTTTTGAGAAACACGTATGCCGTAGTCAAGCTGACATATTTTCTCAGGAAGTCCGTGCTTAATTCAACAGTTCCAAGACTAATTCTGCTTGTTCTTCAATCTTTGTAGACACAGAGCGCATTTACTTGGCTGGCCTGCCTGCAGTCCAGATTGGTCTCCTATTGAAAATATGCAGTGCATCAGGAAGAGGAGAATCTGACAACTGCAACCACGGACTGTTGAGCAGCTAAATTATGAATGGGCAAGAATTTCACTTGCAAAACTGCAGCAATAAGTGCCCTCAGTACCCAAATTATTAAGTCTTAATTCATAGTAAAGGTGATGTAACATAGTGGTCAACATGTCTTTGTCCCAACTTTTTTAAGTGTATTTTAGGCACCAAATTCTATTTATGTTTTTAAAACACAGGTAGTTCAAGATAATTAACAAATCACAGATTCTTGTTATTGCGTTTTACAAAATGTCCCAACTTTTATAGAAATGGGGTTTGTATGTAGACATATAGATGGTCAAAATGTTTGGGTGTGAGAATATATAGCTGGGTGGATATTGATAAGTGAAGTGATTGACAGAAAATCCATTTAAATGAATAGTTGAACAGATCAATTAGTAGACAGATAGTAAATAAGCAGATTAAGTAGTTGAATAGAAAACTAAACTGACATACATCTGGGAGCTGGATGGTGTCTTGATGGATAGGTAGCCGGATGGTTAGGTGGCTGAGTAGCGGATATACTGGATAGCCAGATCAACAGATGGACACTTGAGTGGACAAATTGATGGGCAGATGGATGGATCGTTGTAAGTATGAATGGATGAGCAGATGAACAAATAGGTGGATGAATAGATGCATTGATGAATGGATGGATAGACAGAGTGATTGTCAGGTGTAAACAGATAATCTATAGGCAGACGAAGATCTATGGATATAAATGTAGGCAGATAAAACGGGGTAGTGGGTAGATTAATGATTGGATGGATGGATGGATGGATTGAAGGGCGATAGATTGATGAGCTGACCGTATAGGTAGAAGGAGAGAATTGATAGATTGGTAAGTGGAGAGATGAATGGATATATGCAGAGGTTGATTAATAGATAGCTGAATAGGCAGATGTGAAAGGATACATAGAAAGAAATTAATAAATAAATGGTTGGTTTAATGGATGGATGGACAGATAAATGAATGCATAAATGGATGCACAGTTTTTTAGATGGCATGATTGATGCATTGGATAAATAATCAATCAATGGATAGATGGATTAGGAGATAGATGGTTGGCTGGATGTATAGACAGATAGTATAAAGACAAATGGGCAGATATTGTCATGGGCAGATAGACAAAGCCGTATGTATAGCCTGCTCTGTCTAGATGGAGGAGGGGATCTCACTCTCCCAGATCTCTGTCTTTAAGCCTATGCAAACACCCACACTGAATAATTTTAGGCTATATTATATAAGCAATGTTTTTGAGCCCCGTTCAATTTCCCGAAATGTCAGGACACACCTGGCATTAATATTTAATGTAAGATTTTTGTCGGATTTGTGATGGTCAGAGGTTTGTGATCCTGATCTGGGGCTGCTGATGAATACCAGATTTGGTTTGACTTTATATTGAATCATTGGATCATGTAACACATATATCATCTGATCCCCTGTGATTTTACTCTCACAATTCGAACAGTGTAGTGTCTACATGGTTAGGTTGTTATTAGGTTGCATGGTTTACTGGGTGCTTGGGTGGCTCAGCGGCTGCCGGCGGGAGTCAACACAGACATGATCGGCTATGTCTGAGTGGGGGGATGGCTAAAGCCTTGGGATGGATTGGCGCCCTGTCTGAGCTGTTCCAGTCTTGGTCTCTCTTCACTGGACTACTTGTATATACTATATCCCTTCTTTGGGCTACTTGTATATACTGTATCCCTCCACTGGAGTACTTGTATATACTGTATCCCTCCACTGGAGTACTTGTATATACTGTATCCCTCCATTGAACTACTTGTATATACTGTATCCCACCACTGGACTACTTGTATATACTGTATCCCTCCACTGGAGTACTTGTATATACTGTATCCCTCCATTGAACTCTTGTACATACTGTATCCCTCCACTAGAATACTTGTATATACTGTATCCCTCCACTGGAGTACTTGTATATACTGTATCCCTCCATTGAACTCTTGTACATACTGTATCCCTCCACTAGAATACTTGTATATACTGTATCCCACCACTAGAATACTTGTATATACTGTATCCCACCACTAGAATACTTGTATATACTGTATCCCTCCTTTGGACTACTTGTACATACTGTATCCCTTTTTTGGACTACTTGTATATACTGTGTCCCTCCATTGGAGTACCTGTATATACTGTATCCCTCCTCTGGACTACTTGTATATGTTGTATCCCTCCATTGGAGTACTTGTATATACTGTATCCCTCCATTGGAGTACTTGTATATACTGTATCCCTCCTCTGGACTACTTGTATATGTTGTATCCCTCCATTGGAGTACTTGTATATACTGTATCCCTCCATTGGAGTACTTGTATATACTATATCCCTCCTCTGGAGTACTTGTATGTACTGTATCCCTCCATTGGACTACTTGTGTATACTGTTTTCCTCCACTGGAATACTTGTATATACTGTATCCCTCCACTGGAATACTTGTATATACTGTATCCCTCCACTGGACTATATGTATATACTGTATCCCTCCATTGGACTACTTGTGTATACTGTTTCCCTCCACTGGAATACTTGTATATACTGTATCCCTCCACTGGAATACTTGTATATACTGTATCCCACCACTGGACTATATGTATATACTGTATCCCTCCACTGGACTACTTGTATATACTGCATCCCTCCACTGGACTATAGGTATATACTGTATCCCTCCACTGGACTATAGGTATATACTGTATCCCTCCACTGGACTATAGGTATATACTGTATCCCTCCACTGGACTATAGGTATATACTGTATCCCTCCATTGGAGTACTTGTATATACTGTATCCATCCATTGGACTACTTGTATATACTGCATCCCTCCACTGGACTATAGGTATATACTGTATCCCTCCACTGGACTATAGGTATATACTGTATCCCTCCACTGGACTATAGGTATATACTGTATCCCTCCACTGGACTATAGGTATATACTGTATCCCTCCATTGGAGTACTTGTATATACTGTATCCCTCCATTGGAGTACTTGTATATACTGTATCCATCCATTGGACTCTTGTACATACTGTATCCCTCCATTAGACTACTTGTATATACTGTGTCCCTCCATATATATACAGTGTATCACAAAAGTGAGTACACCCCTCACATTTCTGCAGATATTTAAGTATATCTTTTCATGGGACAACACTGACAAAATGACACTTTGACACAATGAAAAGTAGTCTGTGTGCAGCTTATATAACAGTGTAAATTTATTCTTCCCTCAAAATAACTCAATATACAGCCATTAATGTCTAAACCACCGGCAACAAAAGTGAGTACACCCCTTAGTGAAAGTTCCTGAAGTGTCAATATTTTGTGTGGCCATCATTATTTCCCAGAACTGCCTTAACTCTCCTGGGCATGGAGTTTACCAGAGCTTCACAGGTTGCCACTGGAATGCTTTTCCACTCCTCCATGACGACGTCACGGAGCTGGCGGATATTCGAGACTTTGCGCTCCTCCACCTTCCGCTTGAGGATGCCCCAAAGATGTTCTATTGGGTTTAGGTCTGGAGACATGCTTGGCCAGTCCATCACCTTTACCCTCAGCCTCTTCAATAAAGCAGTGGTCGTCTTAGAGGTGTGTTTGGGGTCATTATCATGCTGGAACACTGCCCTGCGACCCAGTTTCCGGAGGGAGGGGATCATGCTCTGCTTCAGTATTTCACAGTACATATTGGAGTTCATGTGTCCCTCAATGAAATGTAACTCCCCAACACCTGCTGCACTCATGCAGCCCCAGACCATGGCATTCCCACCACCATGCTTGACTGTAGGCATGACACACTTATCTTTGTACTCCTCACCTGATTGCCGCCACACATGCTTGAGACCATCTGAACCAAACAAATTAATCTTGGTCTCATCAGACCATAGGACATGGTTCCAGTAATCCATGTCCTTTGTTGACATGTCTTCAGCAAACTGTTTGCGGGCTTTCTTGTGTAGAGATTTCAGAAGAGGCTTCCTTCTGGGGTGACAGCCATGCAGACCAATTTGATGTAGTGTGCGGCGTATGGTCTGAGCACTGACAGGCTGACCCCCAACCTTTTCAATCTCTGCAGCAATGCTGACAGCACTCCTGCGCCTATCTTTTAAAGACAGCAGTTGGATGTGACGCTGAGCACGTGCACTCAGCTTCTTTGGACGACCAACGCGAGGTCTGTTCTGAGTGGACCCTGCTCTTTAAAAATGCTGGATGATCTTGGCCACTGTGCTGCAGCTCAGTTTCAGGGTGTTGGCAATCTTCTTGTAGCCTTGGCCATCTTCATGTAGCGCAACAGTTCGTCTTTTAGGATCCTCAGAGAGTTCTTTGCCATGAGGTGCCATGTTGGAACTTTCAGTGACCAGTATGAGAGAGTGTGAGAGCTGTACTACTAAATTGAACACACCTGCTCCCTATGCACACCTGAGACCTAGTAACACTAACGAGTCACATGACATTTTGGAGGGAAAATGACAAGCAGTGCTCAATTTGGACATTTAGAGGTGTAGTCTCTTAGGGGTGTACTCACTTTTGTTGCCAATGGTTTAGACATTAATGGCTGTATATTGAGTTATTTTAAGGGAAGAATAAATTTACACTGTTATATAAGCTGCACACAGACTACTTTTCATTGTGTCAAAGTGTCATTTTGTCAGTGTTGTCCCATGAAAAGATATACTTAAATATCTGCAGAAATGTGAGGGGTGTACTCACTTTTGTGATACACTGTATATAAGTAGAGCACACTAAATCTCGTACTTGAACAATGACAATAAAGGTATGACGTTTGGTGACCGTGAAAGTACAATTACACCAGAAAGTCAGTTCAGAATGTGCATTAATTGATCATTTATTGATTAATTATGTGATTATTATGTTTGTTTTTCTTTTCTTTTTCTCATTTGTGGTCTATTTGCAGTCCTAGTGCAGGTCTATTATTATTATAATATGGCTTTTGTTTTTGCACCATCATCATAACCTTTGCAAAATGTTATTTCATTACAATGCCTTCAGGTATTTTGAGAAAGATGGAGGAGAAAAATGATACCCTATAAGAAATGAAACTTGTAAATTGTATCCAAACATAGTGTGTTTATCAGTGAAGGTAGCTGCTGCCTAATGAAACCCTTTCTAGTACCTTTTGAGTAGTTTTTTTGGCTAAATAACAAACATTGCTTTAAATTAAAACGTGTATATACGTAGATTTTTAGACTTAGCTTAGTTGAGAAATGTTATGATGAGTTTTAAACAATTGCTAATACACTGCCTAATACACTGATGAGCCAAAACAATAGGTCCACCCTCCTAATATGCTGTCCAAACAGCTCTGAACAACGGAGGCATAGACTCCACCAGACAGTTTTAAGGTATCTGGTACCAGGACAGTACTAGCATATCATTCAGCTTCAGTACATTACAAGGTGGACTGTCAGACAATGCATCCTGGTGCCATCTCTTCCACAGGTAACTGATGCACACATGCCTGGTCAATCCATATGATCTTGTAGAAAACAGATTTTTCAGAGCTGCGGATGGGCCTGTGTGCCCATTGTAGGTACTTTTGATAGTGGATTACCATGGGCATATTGGCCTCGGGATAGACCCAGTACCTGCTGAAAGGAGTATATCTTCCAAATGGCCTGGTAATGTCTAGGACTCCCACCTGATGTGCTGGTAGAAGTTGTATGGAGACCGAGTCCTGGGCTTCTTTGCTTGTACTGTTGCCATTGTGACCCGGAAATGGAAACGTGGAAAAGATCATGTGCAGAGATTCAGTGCCGAGCAGAGATTTAAACTCGAGAGCTCGAGATCTCAGCGGTGGTGGGCCAGCGTGTTAATTTCCTTTTCAATGATACTTTAAATCCTCCAACCAAATGAATAAATTAGCCCAAACTGTAAGTTAATTATAATTGAACTAAGTTATCTAATCAATCTACTCAAAGGTCATTTTACCAGCCTGCTGGGATAAAAGGGCTTAGTGGGGAGGACAACAAATCTAAGCTAATTATGAAAAGAAATGTTGCCTTGTGTTTAAAATACACACTTTCCTCTTTATTAGATCAGATTTATTTTCAGTAACTCAATATTAAACAGTGTGTCAAAAAAGCAAGGAAGCAAGGAGTGTCCACATGTATTTTGCAAACCACTTTGTATGGAGGTTAGGGATGCAAATTTTGCCATTTTCTGTTAATCAGTAATTGATCGTCATTACTCAACAATTAATCAACTGACAAGCTTATAGCATAGAGCATCATATCAACAATTCTTCATACTTAATTTAATGAAAAACAGCATAACATAGTGAACATAGCAGAAATGTACAGTAGAGCAGTAACATTAACCCCGTGAGCAGAACCAGTTCATTACACACACTATTTACACATGCTAATCAAATAATAGCGATGCACTTGGTCTTCCTGACTATATTAGTGTAGGTATTACAATCGTAATCAAAATGATTCAACCCCATTGCAAATTTGGTTTATTAGCTAAATTTACAAATTCAGCTGTTTGCAATAAACCAAACAAACAAGAACAACCAACACAACACAGCTAATATAACAAGTGGTTTCTCCAAGTTTAACACAAAATGCCACTTTCAATTTGCTATGTTGGTTGAATAATTTTAATTACAACTGTAGATAATAAACAGTCTTATACTGAAGTATAGATTATTACTTCTGAAAGTTGAGTTTAGGGGGCTCAGATCCTGGACTGGGCTCACAAATACAGAAGATGCATGCCGTTATCTGAACCTAGTCATTAAGAGGACACACATCAGTGCACCTTTAGTTCATAGTTTAGGTCATAGGCCGGGGTTAATAGAAGGGTTGTGTCAAGAAGGACATCTGGTGTAAAAAAAAAAAATCTAATATGCGGCCGCATGTTCTGCTGTGTCGACCGCTAACAGGGGCAACCAAAAATACGAATACGTTTGTTGTCATTGTATTAGTACAGTGAGATTCAGTGTGCTCGGTGCTAGGAAATAGAATAGATATATACAAAGTAGTCCAGTGGAGAAAGTTTACAAGTGCAATGCTTCATTTGTACTTATGGACAGGCATGAAGTATGTCTAAATGTGCAAACGAGAAATATGAGGTGCAGTGGTACCTTGAAACTCAACGTCAGCTTGTTCTGGGACTGACGATGAGTTTAAAAGGCGTTAAAAACCTGTTAATGCGTTCCATGGTCCCGTGGACTTGCATATATTTTGGGCTTATGTAAAATAATGGGGTTGTTTTTAGCTAAAAATACACTAAAAATAACAAATATAATATAAAACCGCTGAAATAAAAAGCTGATTCTCACAATTTCTCAGAACCCAGAGCTTTAACACAAGTTTAAAAGTGAAACAGTAAGGAAAATCCAGCTAAACAAAGATACATCTGGAGCTTTCCGTTATTCTACATAAATGCAGATTTGTCTCATAGTGGCACTTTGATGACGTTTTACCGCACCGCTCAAGCCGTTCATTGGTAATTTGAAATTAAATAAATTATTCTTTTCAAAATAAACTGAATGCGTTGAGTTTAAGGGAAATGTTGCGTTTAAGGGGCATTGCACCAGAGAGTCATGAGTTTAGGGGACATTGAGTGACAAGGTACCACTGTACTAGTAAAAGGGTCCCGGTAGTAGAAAGCTCCCGGTTTCCATATAAGGTGTCACGTGCATTAGTAGCAAGGCAATATAGCAATGGCAGTAGCTATGTCATCAACCTTGTAGCAGCTTTGAATACTGTTAAAGCGGTTGATATATAACATATTATAATATACATTGCGTAATATACCAGCTATACATATTATGTACAGAGAAGGATGCAGTAATGACATGGTATACAGTTTCAATGTTTATTTGAGTTGAAAAAAAGAGTCATTTATTTATACCAGTATGCCTGTGAACGCAACCCCCTGACTGGTGTGGGTATAATACCGTCGCTGGCACACTGCTTGACATTTTTCTTTATTTAACTCGGACCCCAGTATTTCTTTTTTTAATTAGTAATACACATCATCAAGCTGAGTCTTCATTTACATTAACGTGAATGAAAAAGCACTTTTTGATTCATTTGTCAAAGAACAGCTTGGCCAAAGTTAAAATGCACAGATTTCCTCTTCCCTCAAACAGAGTCGAAGTTTAATGTCCGACATTTGCTTTTATTAGTCTCACAAGACTGCACTATGTCTAGCATTATAATCTGGAGAAATGTGTATAGAGAACAATGGTGGGAATGGAATCCTATTAGGTGGGACCAGCAGCTGGGCTTTTACCATTATGCCACACAGGCTTAATCTTATGTGCTGGTAGATGTTTCACATTTGGTAGATGTTTACTCTAGAGTAAATAACCAGAAGTGTTATTTGATAAAACCTAAAAGAATCTGTTTGTTTTGGACCACACACTGAATTGTAAGTGGATGGCATCCATGGCATATACACTGATTAGGCATAACATTATGACCACCTTCCTAATATTGTGTTGGTCCCCCTTTTGCTGCCCCACAAACAACAAACTGGGATGCACTGTGTATTCTGACACCTATCAGAACCAGCATTAACGTCTTCAGCAATTTGAGCTACAGTCGCTCCCCACGTGCATCAATGAGCCTTGGCTGCCCATGACCCTGTCGTCGGTTTATCACTGTTCTTTCCTTGGACCACATTTGATAGATACTGACCACTGCAGACCGGGAACACCCTACAAGAGCTGCAGTTTTGGAAATGCTCTGACCCAGTCGTCTAGCCGTGTATGTAACAAACGCCACAACTAAAATAAATAGGTGGAATGCACCAGTCACGATTTACAACACTTATGTGCTTTTCTGGAGCTGAATTTCTCATTCATTGTTCAGTATCATCATCACATGGTTCTATTTTAATACATGATTCAGTTTTTCTGCTTGCAGAGTCACTTCTGTTGTGTCTAGCACGTTTTCATCCCTCACACTCATTCTGCTCTGTCTGGACTGACCAATCAAGTCACAAGTTTACTTATACTTGTAGAAACATGCACACTAAATATACAAAAGTATTGGGACACCCATTGTAATTATTAAATCCATGTGTTTTAGTTATAGCAACTGCAATACATCATTTCAGGTGTATAAGATTATTTACTAAGAAGATATAATATGCAGCAACAGTGAAGAGAAGGCCATGTCCTGTTCCAGCAATACTGTGCCCTTGTGCACAAAGCAACATCTATAAACACAGAGCTCTGACCTCAGCCGCACTAAACAGCCACAATAAACATCAATTACGGCTTTCTTTACCAACATCAGTACCCAGCTACACAAATGCTCTTTTGTGAGAAGCATTCTCAGAAGAGTGGCTCTTGTTAAAGCTGAAAAGGTCACATAGAGGTCACACTGTATTAATCATTTGTTTTAATGGAATGTCCAACAAGCTTATGATCTGGTGTCTGAATACTTTTGACCATATAGTCAAAGCAGGTCTATGTGGGTTGACTAAATCTGCTGGTTCAAAATTCACGCAGCAGCTTGGAAATACTATCTGTGTAGTAAAATGTTCCATAATGCCATTTAATTTTGCAACATGACTTCTCTATGCCCATTTAAATTGGGCTGGTTTGGCTACACCTGTTAGAGTCTTTGAGTCCAAGTATATAATAAAGTACAGTGGTCTCTTTAAAAAGATTGCCACAAATCGTGGTTATGCTGAGTGGTTATCGTCCAGCCAGATGTTTAGACCTCCAAATACATCAAATAAAACAATAAAATAACAACAGGTTTGCCATGAATAAAAAGCAGCTTAAACACAGACTGCATTATATTATTGTTCTAGTAGTGTAAATGGGTCTGAAAAGAAATGGGGTGGTGCAGCAGTACTATGTGCTAGCCCACGACCACAGGGACCCCGGGTTCAAATCCCCAGCGATGTTATTGGCCCGGTCGGGTGTCTATATACAGACTTAATTGGCTATGTTTTGGTGGTCGGGGGGTGGCTGAGGCTCTTCGATGGATTGGCATCTTGTCCATGGTGTGTTATTGCATTGTGCTCAGCGATCCTGGGGAAATCTAACCCACCAGGTTTGACCCTGATCAGAATAAAACAGTGGTAAAACATGAAAATGAAATAAAAATAAATAATACATAAGTATAAATGAGTACTGTTATTTCTGGAGGTGTTTTAGCACCTTTAGCAGCAAGGTACAAGCACTCATTTATTCATTTCATCAGCCCACTTTATCCTGGTCTGGGTCGTGGTGAGTCTGGTTATATGTAAGGCCATACCAAATTGAAATAAGCCGTTTCCCGTGTAATATGCAATTTGCTCTGAAATTCAAACTTTGTGTTTAGCGATTTAACGTTTTTCATCCGTGTATTGTTCAAGTGCCTCACATTTACTGGTTAATTTGCACTATGAGGCGGTTCTAGCAATCCTACGGCAATTCAGTTAGCAGTCGGGTAACTCGGGTAACTGAGTTTGGAAAACTCCAAACCAATTCTGTGGACATATGCTGCCTTTAAGTTCTCCTCGGAAGTTCCTACTTACGAGTTCGGGGTCGTAATTACGACATGATGTGCGTTCAAGTGGTTTTTGGTCGGGTAAAAATGGACGTCATGACAAAACTCCTTTTGTTTATGCTTTTATTTTTGTATAATCAAAAACAGGAACTCTATTTTGCCTTACTGAAAGAAAATGAAATGAAGAGGAGACGCATTCAGTGAGTAATGTTTTATCCTGTTAGAATCATTGAATCACATTAGAATATTAATATTAAACAACACAAAAATATCTGTGCACAAGATATCTGCTCATGAGGCAACACTTTTTGGGTTCTTCTGATCAGCTTTGTTGCTATTCTTCATCAGAACAAGTGCACGTTGTGTACAAAATGTATACTTATACAGTTTACTGTAGGGGCTGCATCCATACCGGCAGTCGCCATGACGTTTTGTTAATGCCCCCACATCGGAAACTCGGGGCTCATCGAAAAATCCGAGTTTCCCACTGGTAAATACGACATTGAGTTGCCATTCATGTGCCCTCATCTCGTAAATACGATATTTCCGACACGACTTGAAGGCAGCAATAGAGGGGGTGTGTGTCAAAACACAGACAAGAATTTTTGTATTTGAGACGGAGCCTTGCACTGTCGCTGAATGTTCTAGGTTTACATTCAACTATTAAGGTAGGCTGTGCTGTGTACTGTAGCTTCCATTTATTATACCATTCAATTTATGAGTGTTATTTAATGACTGCTGTGAAATGTGGCACTTTTCTGTGAAATCTATGAACTTAAGCACATTTTCCTGTGAATTTAGTAGGGCCCTAATTATATGAAAAGTAAACAGAATTTAGTGCTGAATGAAACATATTGTACTGATGTGAATGATTGAAGCTCAGTCTCTGATTGGCTGATGAATGACTGCACAGTTGAGGTGTTTTTATTTAAAAAAAAAAACCCCACACACATTAAACCTGATAAATGCTTTCAATGGACCACGTTGGTGCATATGATCTGTGTATGGGTTGTTCTCAGTGTTTACAAAGCCCAAACCCTGGTAACCTCCTTGTGCATGCGGGTTGCATGATGTCTCGACTGTGTGTGACCGCCAGGTTAATGGAAACAATCCGCTAGTCGGAGCAGCTGAATTATGGCACTTCCTCTAAAAATTATAGTTTTTCATGGTTGGATCAAACTTGGTCTGATCGTGCCGGTAAGCAGTGAGCAGAGCTGACATGTGAAGTCAGTGGAGGTGGTGATCACTGAACAATAGCTACCGTCTCAGCTCTCTCACCCTGTCTCTCTCTCTCCCTCTCTTAATCACCCTTTATCTTCGTAGCTTTGCGTCTCTCTGTAATTTAAAGTCTCTTTTGCCACGTCTTACTGAATGATCAGTCCTCGCTGATATCTTTAATGAGATCTTTTGTTTTTCTGAGACGCAGACAGGCGGATTTTTCCTTCTTTTCTCCAGCATATGGAAGGGAAAGGGTATTAGACTAAGCTCAGCACACACTGATGGAAATGATAAGGGACAATGTAAAGGCGTTGTGTGCTACCTGAATCATGGTGGAAGCTTCATTGTTTTGAAAGAAAAGGAACATTTTGAATGGAATTAAGCACAAAATACTAAAATGCTTATGAGTTGTTTGGCTGTAAAAAAAAACTACTAATGATAAAAATGAATCACCTTATCAGTACTATAATTGAGGATTTTGGAGTGTTGTATGCTGAAGTGAAGAGATGCAGGTGCATGCTTTGTTTTTAGATTTCATTCACTCTAATTATTCAATCCCCCCTATTTTTCCTGAGCTAGTCATTTCCAATTCCCTTGCCTCTTGCAACACCTCGCCCTGACTAGCACACAGCCCCTACACACGTGCAGTCAACAACTTTTTCTTTTTTTTTATCTCAGAGAGCCATATAGCATATGGAGAGCCCTGCTTTGCCCTCTGTAGATCATCCACCACTCATGAAAGCGCCTTAATCAGGCGGCAGAGGTCATATTTTTGCACTTATGTAGAAAATTGTAGTGACATCCCTCCGTCAGACACTGCCAAATGTGCCTATGAGCAAGCGTATTAGACCGCTAAACCACCTCCTTGTTTCTACACTCGCTGTCCATTTTATCAGCTCCACTTAACATATGGAAGAACTTTGTAGTTCTACAATTACTGACTGTAGTATATCTGTTTCTCTACATACGTTTTTAGCCTGCTTTCACCCTGTTCTTCAATGGTCAGGACCCCCACAGGACCACCACAGAGCAGGTATTCTTTAGGTGATGGATCATTCTCAGCACTGCAGTGACACTGACATGGTGGTGGTGTGTTAGTGTGTGTTGTGCTGGTATGAGTGGATCAGACACAGCAGCGCTGCTGGAGTTTTTAAATACCGTGTCCACTCACTGTCCACTCTATGAGACACTCCTACCTAGTTGGTCCACCTTGTAGATGTAAAGTCAGAGACGATCGCTCATCTTTTGCTGCTGTTTGAGTCGGTCATCTTCTAGACCTTCATCGGTGGTCACAGGACGCTGCCCACGGAGCACTGTTGGCTGGATATTTTTGGTTGGTGGACTATTAACTAACTATAGGAACTAGTGATGTCTTTAGTCTTATGGCATTTTGAGATTTGTACCAAATGTAAAGTGCATTACAAATTAAATGTATTATTAATATTATTATTATTCTCAGTCCAGCTGTTTGAGTTGGTCATCTTCTAGAACTTTATCAGTGGTCACAGGACGCTGCCCACGGGGCGCTGTTGGCTGGATATTTTTTGGTTGGTGGACTATTCTCAGTCCAGCAGTGACAGTGAGGTGTTTAAAAACTCCATAAGCGCTGCTGCGTCTGATCCACACACTAACACACCACCACCATGTCAGTGTCATTGCAGTGCAGAGAATGATCCACCACCCAAATAATACCTACTCTGTAGTGGTCCTGTGGGGGTCCTGACCATTGAAGAACAGCATGAAAGGGGGCTAACAAAGCATGCAGAGAAACAGATGGACTACAGTCAGTAATTGTAGGACTACAAAGTGCTTCTATATGGTAAGTGGAGCTGATAAAATGGACAGTGAGTGTCGCAGGGAAAAACAATAATAATGAAATGAACTTGTATGCGAACACTCCCTTCTGGATGCTTTATGTTACATGTCGTAAATCACAGTGGGACCAGATTGTACAGAGAGAGTAAGATGCAGTTTTTTTTGTGTTGCCTGGACAAATCATGGACAATGTGGGTGTATGGTGTGGTATGGTGTGGTACAGTTATTAATCTGAATCCAGAATTATCAGTGGACTTGGTTGATACCCTATTTCCGTTTCTCATTGTGTACGGGATCCTCAACCTGTCTTATTCACACACCCGTCTGCTTCACTCTCCCAGTTTAAGCTGCTTGTTTTCCGAATGACCGGGTGCAAGTGAATTTGAGGGTCTGACCCCGGCCTCCTACAGGATGACACCCAACACTGGCATAACAGAAAGAGGAAGCAATCAGAGAACCTACAGCCATTTCCCTCGCCAGGCCTCCTGTGAACCTAACGCAGACGTATTGTTTCCTCAGTCACCAGATCTCTCTCGTACAATGAGTCTACGACAGTCGTTAGCTCCTGAGTCAATATAGAGGCCTTGACCTGCTGGAAATTATTAGAAACAGAATCGTAGAGCTCACTGAATGATTGAATGCCTCGCCTAACTTAGGAAAACCCTTGACTTGCCAAAATATCCCGTTTAAACAATTGCCTGTGTATCAAATTTATGACAGACGGCAAAAGGGAAGGAAAAGGAACAGCAAATCTCAGTGTTTGCAGGAAGGTACAGCCATGAGAGAAATATTAAGATGATGTGCAGAGCATTTCAGACTCTGCCAGTTCCCATCAATCCTGAGCTATGCAAACAGTGCAGAGCTGTAATGTTCTTTGTCTTTTTTTTATCATATTTTTGTCTGCAGGTACAGCTGCTGATAGAGAGATTATTAAAAATAAAGACGTCCATCAACTTGAGCATTAGTTTAGGAAAAATGGTCATCATATGGATGGGTGACTGTTAAAGCAAGATGCCAGTCTGGAAATGCGGACTTATTTGATTATATAACATGCATTCAGCAAGTTCTTTGACATAATTATTGAGTCAGAAGTATTATTTACACTCTGTAAATGAATGATTCCTTTTGGCTGCTCCCGTTAGGGGTCACCACTACAGATCTTTTGCCAGTATATTTGATTGGGCACTGTTGTTATCCCGGATGCCTTGGGCGACACAGTGGCTCAGTGGGTAGCACGGTCGCCTCACAGCAAGAAGGTCCTGCGTCCTTTCTGTGTGAAGTTCTCCCCATGTCTGTGTGGGTTTCCTCCGGGAGCTCCGGTTTCCTCCCGCAGTCCAAACGTGTGCAAGTGAGGTGAATTGGAAATACAAAATTGCCCATGAACTGATTAATCTTGTGTAACCAGTAGCTACCTGTCCTGTCATGAATGAAGTGTGTAAAACATGACATTAAAAATCTAATAAAATAAAAATTTAATAAATATCCCAGATGCCTTTCCTGACATAAGGCTCTAATTCTATTTATCCAGGCTTGGGACCAGCACTGAGGGTGCACTGATATGTGTCTTCCTTCCTAATGTCTACGTTTACGTAATGCCATACGCCTTCTGTGATTGTGAGCCCAGCCTGGGACTCACAGATATAATCTTTTAATATTTAGATTGATAACGCAATCAGAATTGATGTTCATGTTTACGCCACTACTAGTTTTATTTATTATTATGGCCCATCTGTTTTCTATACAATTAAAGAAGCCACATTATTTAATTAAAATATAAAGAGTTCAGTTGAAATATAATAACTTTGTAAACTTCTATATCCAGATAGTTCGGATGTAGGACTTAAAATTGGAAAAACAAGGCGTACACATATTGTTTTTGCACTTTCCCTCCACTTCCTCCCAATCTAGTTGGTCCAGTTCCCCAATAGTACCTTCCTTCATTGATTCTGACCCCCACTTTGACTGCCACCTAATATCCATGAATCAACCGTCCCTCCTTTAGGCAACTAGACCAGCCAGCTGAGATTCGCAACTACAGCGTCAAAGAGGAGCCTATTCGACCCCACCCTCCCTCAGACACAGCCACCTGTGTCTGTGTGTGTAAGGTTCTGTGGCGTCAGTGGTACTTACCACTCTTCCCTGATGTCACAGAGCCTTACAGAGCTCAGTAGAGGAAGGCCTTAAATAATAGGCCTTCCAATTAGGGCGAATTGCCTGCAGCTGTGGGCTGGCTTACTTAAGCCAGCTCTGCACAGCAGCGGGTGTCGCACCTTTTGTCTGCTTTTGTTTCTTTTGTTTGTTTTTTCAGTTCTCTGGAGGCAGCGCATCCACGCTTTTATAGGCCAGACGGTATCCCCTGGTGGCATGTGCCATTAGGGTGTGTAGACTGCAAGGTCGAGGTAACATCTTTATTTAGCCTATTGCTTTAGCGTGGTGCGACGCCGTGCAGCCCTCGTGCTGCCTTTTCTTTATTCGGTTAGCGTTAGCGGTGCTGCTAAACAGCAAGCGATAGCGCTTGCAGCCGTATCCGCATTAACCTCTCATCTTAAGTGGTCATTTGGTTTCGTAACCGCTGGATGGCGAGGCCGTTAAGTGTTCGGCTCTCGCGTTAACATCCCCGGTTCGAATCCGCACTTCTGAGGTTGCCTAACTGATTTGTTCTGTTCTTTTCTTTTCAGATCGGCGAACTTCATTAGCTGCAACCTTCAGCGAAGCCACGCCGATCGCGTTCTTCCCGTAGCCCACCGCCGTGCGGGGGGCTATTGATGTCCGGGAGTTCTTAACTCCCGTGTCATATTGCTGTAGTGCCTTAGCGCTTTCAGCTTGGTGGGTCAGTAACTGCCTGATGGTGATGCCGTCAAGCGCTCGGCTATAACGCCATTACCCGGTTTACACCCACCGCTTTATTCTCAGCGATAGTGGGATTAGTAACTGCCTGATGGTGATGCCGTCAAGCGCTCGGCTATAACGCCATTACCCGGTTTACACCCACCGCTTTATTCTCAGCGATAGTGGGATTAGTAACTGCCTGATGGTGATGCCGTCAAGCGCTCGGCTATAACGCCATTACCCGGTTTACACCCACCGCTTTATTCTCAGCGATAGTGGGATCAGTAACTGCCTGATGGTGATGCCGTCAAGCGCTCGGCTATAACGCCATTACCCGGTTTACACCCACCGCTTTATTCTCAGTGATAGTGGGATCAGTAACTGCCTGATGGTGATGCCGTCAAGCGCTCGGCTATAACGCCATTACCCGGTTCATACCCACCGCTTTATGTTTCAGCGCCTGTAGGTTCAGTAACTGCCTGATGGTGATGCCGTCAAGCGCTCGGCTATAACGCCATTACCCGGTTCATACCTAGCGCTTTATCTTCAGCGTCTACACACACCCCCTCACCCGCGCTACGTTAGCGCGGTGGCAACACAACCGCTATGCACCGGCGCGACCCGGGTTCGCGCCTTGCATTAATCTTTGTTTTCCTTTTTCAGTTTTCGTTGCCTGCATCGCCCAGCGGTCTCCAGCGGGGTTCATTATTGGTTTTGTTTTTGTTTTGTGTTTTGTGTATAATTTTTCATTTAAAAAATAAAATTATTATTTAAGTTAATCTCCGCACTTGAGTCCTTTCTCTCCCACGTGACAGTGTGGGTGTCTTAAACCTAAGAGGTTAAGATCCAAGACTGTGTTTGAACTTTAAGAATTGAACTGATGAATCTTGTGTAACCAGTAACTATCTGTCCTGTCATGAATGTAACCAAAGTGTGTAAAAAATGACATTTAAATCCTAATAAATATATTGTTATGATCATGTCAGAATGGACCACATGGCCACCTTTTTACTATTTTGGAACAAAGCATATACATTGGTAATAATAGCATTAAAATACAAATATAATACAATATAATAAAATATAATACAACTCTGCTCTGGTAGAGTTGTTGCTTTGGCCTTGGTGTTGTAGTAGGTGTGAAAGGTGTGCAAAAGGAGAAGCTTCTAATTCTGTAAAAAGAGCCATTTCTTTTTTTTTTTCCTTTTTTTTTTTCTCTCCTTCTTTCTAATCAAGTGCTGTTGACCCTCATTACAAAAGTGGTGCAAAGAGACCAATGATTTGAAGTCCTTGATTAGATATACCACTGATCTTTCTCTCTCTCTCTCTCTCACCCACTAACTTGCTCTCTTTATCTGGCTTACCCTTTAATCCTAACATTTATTTTTGTATTTATATGGCAGAATGCTCACTCTTTATCACACTATTTTAATCATTTTGTTTGTCCAGTTTTCTTGAAAAGCACAGTTTCACGTTGTAGAATACAATTAGTCCACACGTTGTTAGATGGGAATGATTGCGCACGGTTTCATCTCTTTGATAACGCAGTGGTGTTTAATGTGCAGAGGATTGATGGGCTAGGTAGGCACCATCGCCTGCTGGTTTTACTCTCCGTCACCTGATTGATCTCATTGAGATGCTAATTCATCAGCGCTGTACAGTGATGGGCAGAGAAGCTGCGCTGGGTTTAAACTGGCACTGGAGGCAAAAGCTGTGTCTTAAATAGCACACAATGCAGTTTATTGGTATACTACATTGTGATATTTGCTGTTTTGTTCTAGTTGCAGTGGTGGGAACTAGGGCTGTCGCGGTGAAAGAATTTCCCCTTGCGATATTCAACCTGTCTCAATATCGCTGTATGAGGTGATATCACCATTTTTTTTTTTTTTTTTTTTTTGAAAATTACTTAATTAATCTGGATTTTAGAG
The DNA here is from genome assembly GCF_030014385.1 of Trichomycterus rosablanca. Lineage (NCBI taxonomy): Eukaryota > Metazoa > Chordata > Actinopteri > Siluriformes > Trichomycteridae > Trichomycterus > Trichomycterus rosablanca. The sequence goes on along the minus strand of NC_085994.1, from coordinate 32,107,785 downwards.
TTATCTAAACAAGCTTTATTGTTAGGCTATGATTCGATATATTATTGCTTTATAATGACAAAGATGAGACAGCTTTAAGACCAATGAAATGCGTGTTTAATGTTAAATACAGAACAGAGCAGGGATGCGCGTCTTTTCTCTATTAAAAAAGGTTTAAATTTAGCTTCTTGCCTAGGCTAGATATACACTGTGAAACGAAAAAAAAAAGACTTTAGGCTAAATATTTTAAACGCACATCTAATCAAAATATGGTAAAAAAAAAATAGAATAAAGAATAAAGTCTGTAAGAGTTTAAACCTGCGTTATCATGCGCGCTAGAAGAACCAACATGTTCACCTGATGTGGTTTAGAGAGGATCTGAGTGGGGTAGTGATGTTCCCGACGTTACCGATGTTACACTAATACACACGTGTACTGATTTTGCATTCGACTTTACAGATCAAAGCAAGTCTAGCCTGGTTATTGCGCCACTATTAACTATCTATTTAGTAGGTATAATTAACATAACAATATAAACTACATTTTAAGTTATTATTCCTTTCAATACATTTTTATTCAACGAAAAAATACATTTAAATCATTTCAGCAAGCCAGCAAGAGAATATTTGCAGGCTGCAATGCCATATTAACCGTCATTAAGTGTTTTAGTACGCCGAGGCTGTTTGAATATAGTCTAAATTACAAGTATTTTATTGAGTGTGAACTCAATTTAATCATTAATAAACTTGCCTATAATTCCTGTTGCGATTGTTTACATTTTAAAACACAAAGCCTGACACTCAGCAGCAACGCATGCGAACAGGTTGCGGGAAAATGTCGCTCCTAGCTCATTTTCATTATGAATTTATTTAACATTTATTACGCCCGATTGTAAGCGTATAAAACAAGATGGACCTTGCAAAAAAAAAAAAAAAAAAGAGAAGAAAAAAAGAAAAAACGTGAATATCGCGGTGATGCGGTTGTTTGGCATGCCCTGCGGTTGGCTGGTCTATACCGCGATATTTCAAAATTGCGGTTAGCGCGACAGCCCTAGTGGGAACTGCTTTATTCTGGTCAGTGTTGCTGTGTGTTTGGTTCATTAGGCAAAAAGCAGGAAACACCCCACACAGGTCACCAGTCCTTCACACACCTACCTCGCCACCGTGCCACCCAGAGACCGGCAGATGGAATAAATTCTTGCTGCATATGGGTAACTGTGGGTCCGTTTTCCCCGAAATCACCTGGCACAATGTAGTAACCCACACCAGACCGGACGCTAATCCATACTTTTAGACATAGCCAATCATGTCTGTATGTAGATGCCCCACTGGTTGATAGCACTGCTGGGGCTTCGACCCCTAGATCCCAGCAGTAGTGGGCTATTGTAATTTACACCCACGTGACCCAAGTGCCTATTAAAAAAAAGTAATGATTTTATTTATTAATTGTCAGTTTTACCACCGCTTTTTCCTGGTCAGTGTCGTGGTGGGTGCAATTCCTTACATTTTAAATTTTCAGCATTTAGCAGGCACGGTGGCTCGGTGGGTAGCACTGTCACCTCACAGTAAGAAGGTCCTGGGTTCGATCCCCAGGTGGGGCAGTCCGGGTCCTTTCTGTGCATGAGTTTGCATGTTCTCCCTGTGTCTGCGTTGGGTTTCCTCCGGGAGCTCCGGTTTCCTCCCACAGTCCAAAAACATGCAGTCAGGTTAATTGGAGACACTGAATTGCCCTACAGGAGAATGTGTGTGTGTGTGTGTGTGTGTCTGCCCTGCGATGTACTGGTACCCCGTGTGCCTTGAGCCTATTGAAAAGCTGGGATAGGCTCCAGGTCCCCCCCCCCCCGTGACCCTAATTGGATAAGCGGGTGAGTGAGCATTTAGCAGACGTCTTTATCCAAAGCAACTTACATTACAGTTACAGTATACAGTCTGAGCAACTGAGAGTTAAGGGCCTTGCTCAAGGACCCAACAGTGGCTACCTGGCAGTGGTGGGGCTTGAACCCCTGAACCTTCTGATTACCAGTCCAGTACCTTAACCACTAGGCTACGGCTTCAATTTATTGGGCACCATGGACAGGTCGCCAGTCCATCACAGGGCAAACACACACACTCATTCCCAAGGCAATTTTGTATCTTCAATTGTCTTGGACTGTGGGAGGAAACCGGAGCACCCGGAGGAAACCCACACAGACACAAAGAGAACATGCAAACTCCACACAGACAAGACCCAGATTGCTTTGCCTGGAAATCGAACCCAGGACCCATTGAGCCACCGTGCCGCCACTAACAATTTTATTAATATTTTAATCATTGGCCTACTTCAGCAATTTGGTCAAATCTTCTTTCTTTCAGGGCAACTTTTAGAGCCACCCACTCTTCCAGCTGTGCCACTGTGCTGCCCCTGATTTTAATATATGAGAAATGACCCTTTATATCTGGTAATAGAGCTGATTGTAGATTATTACCCCGTAACCTACACAATGCAAGTCCCACTCATTAAAAATGTGCCTGTCAGTTCTGTTTTCAGGAAAGTAACTGCAGCATTGTTTGGCACGTTTTCCCTCCTGGCACCAGTTTGCACCTCCTCTGTGCTAATCAAATCACCTTGATTGCCACTCAATAGTATCTTTTACTCCTCAGGAAACGTATTACAATCCATCACCGAATTACAATGGGCAATTAACTCTGACTTCAGATTAAAAGTGGTGGCCCATGCACTGATATATAATCATTTTCCTGGAATACTTGCCCGTTTAAGTCACAAAACTCTGACCGTATGTTGTTTTTGCCTTAATTGGGGTTCGTTAGAGCTCGAAAGGCCAGCAGTGCATTAGCCTGATTAGCGCCTGTGCAATTTTCATATTTCTCGTCCGCCTCGGCGTGTAGGCTGCGCTCCAGTGAAACCGATTAGTTGAATAATCTGCCGTTCTTTTCCTATTCTATTTTTAAATCCACGGGTAAATAAAATGAGATATGATCTTGGCAGGCTGGAATTCATTTGTGCTGCCAGCGTACGGTCTTTGATTTACATCACCTCGGTGAAGTAAAGTTAATACCGAAACAGAATGACTTGGCAGTGGTTAGGGTGTGCGTCTCGCTGACCCAAATTTGAGGCTGGGTGCTGCCAGCAGCAGGAAAGAATGGGGGGGGGGGGGGGGGCTTCTAAAAGCTCAAACCGCTGAATCTGAGGTCTGTATAAAGGCTCATTCTTTTTGGGTGAGCTTATCCTGACCCTCCCTAACCCTCCCAGCTGAGAGAGAGAAAACAACACAGAGATGGTGAAAGACGAAAGGGGGGAAAAAAGATGGAGTGTGAAGGACGGGCGAGAGCAAGTGAGAGGGGGACAGTGAGATGAGACAAAGGGAGTGAGAAAATGAAAGGTGGGGATCTGTAAAGAGCACTTTCATTCCTGATGCTGGGCGGTTGTGGAAGTGGGGGCAGTGGGGGCCAGTGGGGGCAGTGGTGGTGATGGAGGAGAAGAGCAATGTGTTTGATCTACAATCCACTCATGTTAAACATCCTCAGCTGTTAATATAATACACCCCAGAAATCTCTTTCTACCTCCTGTCTCTCTCTCTCTGTCTCTCTCTCTGTCGCTTAGTCTTTTTTTGACTGGACCAATAGAAAAAAAAGGATTGGAATTTTAGGTACTCAAATACATAAACATTAAAAATGTGAAAGTCAAATAATCTGATCTTTTTTTCTTTTTTTTTACGAAAGGTTGAAATTGTCATTTAAATATTACTGTGATTTTATTTTTTTTATGTTTTTTTTTTTTAATTAAAATTATTTGTTGATCTTTGTCAGATATTAATATTAGTTTGTTAACCAAACAGAAAAGGGCACACAAACAAGTATTTCCCCCATATTTCATTTTAAATTCTGTCCAAGTTTACAGAAAATAGACAAGAAACACATTGCTTATACATACATTGCTTACACAGATAGATGGATGGATAGCTGGATAAATGGATGGATGGATAGATGGACAGACAGATAGACGGACAGACAGACAGACAGACAGACAGACAGACAGACAGATAGATAGATAGATAGGTAGGTAGGTAGGTAGGTAGGTAGATGGATAAATGGTCAGATGGAGGAATAGATAGATGGGTTTGATTGCATAAAATGGATGGATGGATAGATAGGTAGGTGGATGGATGGATGGATAGATAGAGGGGGTAGATTTGATATACTGGATGGATGGATGGATGGGCGGATAAAAGGACGGACAGATAGACATAGATGTGGTAGATTGGATAGATTGGATACACACTATAAAGACTTAACAGTAGAAATATAGGCAAGGACATTCACAACAACAAAACTGAATGGTTCCTTTATTTTGCATATAATGGATAACTGTAGCAGCAATCAGTGTAGTGTAGATGAATATATTGAAACTACTTTTCCTGCACATTCATTTAAAGTAAGAATTAAATAGTTATTACATTATTAAACACTAAAGTGACATGTGACGAGTATTGCACAATTCACATATGCATATACTTACACACACAAACACACAGCATCCACATACACCTATGGCTACATATAGGATCCTAAACAACTACTAAGGAAGTCTTCACCTCAGCAACACACCAACACTATAGTCACACCAACACTCTAACCAATATACACACAAGAAAAAAAAAAGGCAAATTGACCCCCTACTTTGATGTTTAAAGACTGAATCTATTATCCAGCCATGATAATAGCCATAGCAGCTGATATGGCATTAAGATTTAAACGAACAAACTAACATATAGAACCCTCAGTTTTTGGCTTCCACCTGCTGCCCCTGCCATGAGTTGTAGAGCCTTATGGCTCTGGGGACAAAGGAACTTAGCCTGTCCTTGGAGCAGCTCTGGGACAGCAACCTGTCACTGAACATACTCTTCTTGTCTCATGATGACTGTATGCAGGGGGTGACTATAATTCTGTCATTGTCATGATGGAGTGGAGTTGCTTTGCATTTGCACCTATTTGTGTCGCACCCTTGGCCCCCCCTCCATGTAGTAATTCTAAGTTACTTTTGCGATCACTAAATTACTAAGTTACTTTTGCTTGCATAGCCCCCTTCCTGGCCTAGGAGTGCCACAGACTAACACTTGTGTCCTCTGACACTCATACAAAGTGCTGCTTCTTTTACACCAGCGAGCGGTGGATTTAGTCGAATCGATTGGCATTGAATTAGAGTGGATTCAGTCGAATCAATTGGCATTGAATTAGAGTGGATTCAATCGAATTGATTGACATTGATGTAGTGTGGATTCAATGTCAAGCCCACACCACTGTGGTAAAGAGATGTTATTTTTCTGATTGTCAGTGATAGAAAATCCCACACATTCTCACACTTTGCTGCTGCACAAGTTTAGTGTAATTGAGTTTAAAGATGTCTATTTTTCCCAATTTAGTCGTCTCCACCCCCCACTTTCCAGACTACGATCTTGCGGCTAGTATTGCTTCATCTCTAGTCCATTTTCTTACAAACCTGATTTAACTCATTTGTGATTGCAAAATCTGGCTAAGGGAGAACCAATTTCTGGACAAGAGTTAAAGTACTCTAGGCAGTGAAAGAGAATACCCTCTGTAAGTTTGTCCTGGCCCCTTAGGACTGGTTGGGTGCTACAATCTAATTAACAAATGCACTGTGGATTAGCATTAGCAATGGCCGTAAAGGTTTATTAGCCATACATTGAGTTAAAGGAGTGAGAGTGACTAGACCCGGCATTAACAGAAGCCACTCAATCAATACTTCCCCGCCTCCTGAGGCACCCTTACCCTAAACCTACTCCCTCACCCAGCTGTCCACTCCCAGACATTATTGCCTTTAAATGAGCCATAGACAAAACAGATTTTGTAGTGCTGAAGTTATTTTCTCTCTTCTTGCTTAATGTAATTAAACTTTTAAAGATTACTCTATAATGTAGCTGAAATAATACATGTCCAAACTAATCCATACGTTTTTGTTTTTTATCTGCAGACATGAACTACTGAAACTGCGACAAGAAGAAAATCTGTAAAAGCTTGAGCTTCGGAATCATGGCGCTCTCCTGGTTGTTGACATTTTTTGTTGGATTTCTAATAAAGACAGTTGCACCGATCCCCGTGACCCCGTCAGAGCAACCTCTGGAAACTGGGACCTTCCAGGTAAAGGATACAAGCCTGACCCATTTGACTGTGAATCGCAGGACAGGTGATGTGTTCGTCGGTGCGGTGAACAGGATCTACAAGCTCTCTGAAAATCTGACAGAGCTTCGCTCGCACCAGACCGGGCCTATGGAAGACAACGCCAGGTGCTACCCCCCACCCAGCGTCCGAGCCTGCGGCCACAAGCTGGAACCGTCGGATAACATCAACAAGCTCCTGCTGATCGACTACGCTGGCAACCGGCTTGTGGCCTGTGGCACCGTCTGGCAAGGTGTGTGCCAGTTCTTACGGTTGGATGACTTGTTTAAGCTGGGCGAGCCTCACTTGCGCAAAGAGCACTACCTGTCGGGGGCTCGAGAGGCGGACGGCATGGCAGGTGTTGTCGTGGGCGACGACGACGATCCAAAGAGGAAAAGAAAGAAAGGAGACGCACGTCTTTTCATTGGCGCCGCCATCGATGGCAAGTCTGAGTATTTCCCCACACTGTCCAGCCGCAAACTGGTGGAAAATGAGGAAAGTGCCAGCATGTTCAGCCTGGTCTATCAGGATGAGTTTGTCTCCTCACAGATCAAGATCCCTTCAGACACGTTGTCGCTCTACCCCGCCTTTGACATCTACTACGTCTACGGTTTCGCAAGCCGCACTTACATCTATTTTCTCACTTTACAACTCGACACCCAGCTCACACAGATGGACGCCACCGGCGAGAAGTTCTTCACTTCCAAGATCGTCCGCATGTGCTCCAATGACACAGAGTTCTATTCCTACGTCGAATTCCCGCTCGGTTGCACCAAGGATGGTGTGGAATACCGTCTAGTTCAGGCTGCATACAAGCACCGGCCTGGCAAGATCTTGGCCCAGGCTCTGGGTCTCTCCGAGGATGAAGACATCCTCTTTGTGGTGTTCTCACAAGGCCAAAAGAACCGGGCGAATCCCCCACGAGAGACGGTGCTCTGTCTGTTCACCCTCCATCAGATCAACCTGGCCATGCGTGAACGGATCAAGTCCTGCTACCGCGGCGAGGGGAAGCTGTCTCTACCATGGTTGCTAAATAAGGAGCTGCCTTGCATCAACACGGTGAGTGCTTTTACTCACTCCTTTGTTTATTTTAACCAGATGAATGAGTGGGTCCAAACGTCTAAGGACGTATTTGATTTATTATTCAGCTGTTATTAAAAATAATTGAAGATCAACACTGTGTAGTCACCGCTATCATACTGCAGTACTTTTTAAATTATTAAGTGATTGATTTAACAAACTCATGTTCACGCTGGCCCACTACCGCTGGGTCAAAGTGGATTCTAAGCCAAAACTGAAAACAATAATTACAAGAGGATAACACCCTCCAATCAGCACCTCAGTTTGTAGCAGTACAACACAATGATGGCCTGTTCAGGGTGTGTTCCTGCCCTGTGTTCAGTGTCTCCAGGTGGCCCCATACCCACCACTAATTAGAACAAGGTACCTGCTTAATGTCCAATACATTAAAAGAAACTCTCACACAAGATAATACAGAAATAATAATCAAACTCTGTAATAATATAAGTAAAAAACCCTATAGGCTAATTAGAGCAGTCAGTCTACCTTCTGCATGGTTTTTAAAAGGTGGATGGAAACTGGATTACCTAAAAACAATGGGGACACAGGGAAAAAAAGCTGTTTATAGCTTTGGTCTATGTGATTTTACCTTAAACTTAACATAAATTAGAGATGGGACGATCGATCGGCTACGAATCGGTATCGGCCGATTTTTAATCAAAATATGCTATCGGCGATCGGCGATATTTCCTAAAAGTAGCCGATCCGATCGTGTGATATATAAAGACCATGTTAAGTTAACAGCTCAGTGGATTGATCCAGACTTTGAGCTACGAAGCACCAACCATCACATCACCATTCATCAACAATCGTACAGAAACCATCGTGAAAGCTCTTACGATGTAATTTTGCTGATTGTAATATTTACTTTAAAAAGATAATTCAACCCGGTCACATCTGAGTCGATTCTATCAGCACGTTATATAAACTCCTGGTTCACTTTGGTAAATCGTAAGCGGTTCTTACTTGTGATGTAGATGAGAACAGAAAACGTTACAGAGCCAATCCGAGGCAAAAGTTTATTCATTACCAAATTCGTTAGTTCAGGATCATCTGCTGAACTTTTAGAAAACGTTTAGCTCCTTAGACGGAACGAGTCTGACTCGGTTACAGATCTGTGGTAATAGCAGTTTAATTAAGCTTTTTAATTAAGCTTTTTAATGTAAGAGAGTCACACAAAATATTCTGTAGTAGCTGGTGTTTATTTAAAACCACGACATTTAATTAATAACAGTAAACACGGAGAGATAACTGAGAAGAGAAACTTACGCTTCAAATAAAAACGAATCAACTCATGAATCAATGAATCACTTATAGCGATACTGTGAACAAAGCGTATCTTCTAAAGGCACACACACGCGCTGCTCTGGTTTATCTTTACTGTGAGGCTCTTTTTAAGTTTATTTACTGCTAATACCCCCCCCCCCCCCCCCCGATCGGAAAGGAGATCGGATCGGAATCGGTGCCAAAAACCCCGATCGGTCCATCTCTAATATAAATACTTTTTTTACCTCAGTGAAGTTGGCATTTCATATGATTAGGAAAAAATAAGTTCATTAAATGTTCATTAACTGTTTTATCCTGCTGTCGCCTCACAGCAAGAAGGTCCTGGGTTCGATCCCCAGGCGGGGCGGTCCCGGTCCTTTCTGTGTGGACTTTGCATGTTCTCCCCGTGTCCGCGTGGGTTTCCTCCGGGAGCTCCGGTTTCCTCCCACAGTCCAAAAACATGCAGTCAGGTTAATTGGAGACACTGAACTGCCCTATAAGTAAATGGGTGTGTGTGTGCGTGTGTGTGTGTGTATGTGTGTCTGCCCTGCGCTGGACTGCCGTCCCGTCCAGGGTGTTACCGTGTGCCTTGCGCCCATTGAAAAGCTGGGATAGGCTCCAGCAATCCCTCCGCCCCGTGACCCTAATTGGATAAGCGGATAAGAAAATTTATGAATGAATGTTTTATCCTTGTCAGGGTTGCAGCAGGTCCAGTTTCACTGGGAAACACTGGACGCAAGACAAAAATACCCTAAACAGGGTGCCAATCCGTTAAGGGCTTTCGCCACCCTCTCCCACACATATCCATTTATGTCTGTTTAGATGCAGAGCCACCTAATAGCACTTAAGATTCTAACCCAGATCTTAGCAGTGGTGGGCGGTTGCCTATAGTTTAAAGAAATAACACCTTAAAATTTATTTATGTTTTATTCATTCCTTTTTGGATTTTTTTTGTTTGCTCTTGTTGCATCTTTTCCTTTTTCCCATATCTACTGCTTTCTTTTTCTTTTGTGTGTGAAATTTATTTTGTGCTTACATTGTTTTCAGTGTTTTTTGTCTGTAATTGCCTTTAATTGTCTGGTTTCTGTCATTGACTTTCCTGTTTCATTCCTATACGTCTTTGTTTTTAGCATTTAACATTAATGTGACTGAGTAGCATTTTATTACTGATTTAAAAGTGATTTATGATCTAGAAGCTTATAAAATTCAATCCATACAATAATTGTAATTGCCCTTGTGGGAAAAGTAATCCTAATTTTATTTTATCATATCATTAAGCTGCTGTTATACCGCAGCAGCGCTCATCAACTTTTAGCTTAGCATGTTTGTTTATTGTTGCTGAAAGGCTAATTTGTAGATGTCATGTAAAATGCTCAGTGACCTTATTAGAATCTGATAGCGGCTCATCAGTACTGAGTGTACAACCAGGCTGTTTAACACCATTAATCTGATCTAATATGTCTGTGATGAAAAACCATCCGAGATAAACACAGCACAGAAACTCATTTTATATTCCTGAGGTAAAAATGAGAGCTAAATATCAGAAGCTGTTTAATATGCAAACTGATCTCAGTGTATCAGAGATATGAAGATTTTTAAGCAGCGCTGTGCTGATTATTACTGATTTAAAAAGGTAAAATATTTATTAGACCTGTTACTTGTACACATTCTGGTTAGCATGTTGCTAATCACTGTGAGAGTGGCCTGGCAATATAATACAGGTAATATATTACCTAGAGTTACTTATCTGAAGTAGTAAATATAAAATATTTATATATACGTAAGATAAATCTGTCCATTTTTACAGCCTTATTGACACCATTGTGAAATATTTTAGCCTTTGTTTGTAACATCTGTCTGTGACTGTGCTTATCAGTCTTAGTCTGGCTTAAGGGTCTTACACTGTTCAAGCACAAACTACATCTGACTTTAATCAGTTGGTGTTGGTTGTATTAGATTAAGGACTTGTGGTCACTTGATCTTTATCGCAGTTATAATCTGCTCTCAATACTTGGGGGGACATTGTAAGTGCGCTACTAAATAACATAAAATAAGGGAATTGACAGTGTTTACAACATAGCGTAGTTGGCTACAATAGAATTTTTAATTGTAATCGGTTGTTTTATGCTCAGTGAACAGTTTGCTCAAGGCATGAATGGTCACAGAAGAACAAAATGTAATTTGCAATGTCTAAAAACCCCCAACAGTTTTTTAAATAGACATATTTTTGCTTATGATTGTATATAGTTTGTCAAATAACATTAGTTTATCAATAATGTCAAATAATGTATATAAATATGAATATTTTCTAGCCCAGTGCTGTAATATCCAGAGTTCAAATCTAACCCTAGCGGTGATATCAGCCAGTTAGGTCTAAACAGACGTGATTGCCTATGTCTGGGAGTGTTTTGGCCCAACAGCCGAGCATTTAAAAGATATACTTGTTGGTGCACTCTCAGTGCCGGTCCTAAGCCCGTAAAAATTAGGAGGGTTGCATCGGTGAGGCCATCTGGTGTAAAAACTGTGCCAAATCAGGTATGCAGACTAGAATGATCTGAGTGGCGACCCCTCATACAGTCATACACTCATAAAGTCTCTGACTTTACATCTACAAGGTGGACCAACTAGGTAGGAGTGTCTAATAGAGTGGACAGTGAGTGGACACGGTATTTAAAAACTCCAGCAGTGCTGCTGTGTCTGATCCGCTCATACCAGCACAACACACACTAACACACCACCACCATGTCAGTGTCACTGCAGTGCTGAGAATGATCCACCACCTAAATAATACCTGCTCTGTGGTGGTCCTGTGGGGGTCCTGAGCATTGAAGAACAGGGTGAAAGCAGGCTAAAAAGATATGTAGAGAAGCAGATGGATGATATGGTAAGTGGAGCTGATAAAATGGACAGTGTGTGTAGAAACAAGGAGGTGGTTTTAATGTTATGGCTGATCGGTGTACATCACTGTGACAATATATTGTCTAAGCAATTGAGGGTTAAAAGCTTTGCTCAATGGCCCAACAGTGGCAACCTGTCAGTGGAGGGGATTGAACCAGCGACTTTTCAATCACTAGTCCAGTACCTTAATTTCTAGGCTGCAACTGTATTAACAAAACAAAAGGTTGAGTACTACAGTACTTCTTTCCTATTGGTGTTGCTCAATAGTTGTGTGGGGTGCCCAGTTGTGGTCAACAGTGCTTTTTGCTTGCCAAGCAACAAAATAATTGAATTTTACTCTACTATATAATTTTAAGCACAGTCATGCTTATTTAACTCAATTCCAAAATAGCTGGCAAACGCAAGCCTTGAACAGCCGCAGTAACACGTCCATTATTTCTTCCCATCAGTTTTGTATTACACTCACCCACAGCCAAAATCCTGAGGCAGGTCATGGGAAATGTCCTGTAAAAAGCTTTTATTGTTAGCCAAGACAATGATTTGTGTGGCTGTGTAAATGGCACCGAGAACAATGGTACAACACCTCCACGGCCAGTTTGAACAGATGGACGAGCGAGAGAGGAAGTACTGGAGTATGATGACCTGTTTCCTCTACGGAGGAGTGGCAGAGCTTGTTTTTATGAGCTAGCTGCAGGGTTCTCCATGACTGATGCAGATATTATTACGGTATTATTAGGTAGTTTGGATGCACGGCAGCGACCCTGCGCTTCGTAATGAGAACGTACGTGTAGCCCGCCCGCGCTCGCCTCGTTTACTACATTCATTCTTTATAAGCACGAAGAGAAACAAGGCACTGCTGTAACCAGCTGCCTCGCCCTGCTAACACTCAGCACCCCGTCCAACCCTGCCAACCTCGGGATGGTCAACAGAACAAAGAACATTATGCTACGTCTAACCTTAAACTGATTAAAAATGGCTGTGTAATATTCTGCTTAGTGCTGAAATCGTGATTATGATTATTTACAACCAATAATTTTGCCAATTTGTGGCAAACAAAAGGGTTTTTTTGATTAGTTTTGATGATTAATTTAATTGCTCGCAATGTGTCATTAAATCAGCGGTTCCATATTTAACCCTTTAATGGTCTCACCAAGAAAATAAGGTTTAAAAAATTTATTCTTTGCATCTCTTAGTTTCTTGGGACCACACCAACAACAAACAATACATATTTTTTACCAGTGCACACAGTATTTTTGTATTATGTTCACATTATTATGATTTTTCAGCTACTAGCTTCAAGTTGACATATAGGTTATAAAGGCTGTTTTTTATTATTGAAATAAATCTTATTTTACCACAGTATTAAAAATCAATTATTAATCAGACAATTAAAGCATTAAAAATAAACAATTATTTATGAGTCATGACTTGAGGTATTACAGCAAGAGGGTCCTGGGTTCGATCCCCAGGCGGGCAGTCCGGATCCTTTCTGTGTGGGTTTCCCCCGGGAGCTCCGGTTTCCTCCCACAGTCCAAAAACATGCAGTCAGGTTAATTGGAGACACTGAATTGCCCTATAGGTGAATGTGTGTGTGTGTATGTGTGTGTCTGCCCCGCGATGGACTGGCGCCCCGTCCAGGGTGTTACTGTGTGCCTTGCACCCATTGAAAAGCTGGGATAGGCTCCAGCATTCCCCCGTTACCCTAATTGGATAAGCGGTTAAGAAAGAAAGTAAGTGAGCGAGTGAGTGATGTCTGGTCCTTACAGATTAGGTGTACATGCTTTTATCCTAAGTTACTTACAATTGTGACTAATACCATGCAAACCTTCTCAGGGGCCCGACTCTGGCACCTTGGCAGGGTTGGGGTTTAAACCTACAATTTATTTCTGACCGGGCTTTCTCTGTGGCCGCCCCAAAGTTATGGAACAGCTTGCCACTTTTTATTAAGACATCCCAGCTCCCCCCAACTTGCAGACCTAATTATGTGCTTTTGGGTTTTAGCATAGTTTTATTTGCTGTATGTCTTTTATTACTGTTTTATGTCATTGATTTGATTTATCATTGTTCTGATTTGATTGTACAGCATCTTGGACGGCACTCAATGTCTTTAAAGGCGCTTTATAAATAAACATTTGATTACTGGTCCAGCGGCTTAACCAGTCCCCTACCAGTTCTCCTGCATTCGCTTTAGATGGGTGGCACAGTGGCTCAATGGGTAGCACTGTCGTCTCACAGCGTGAAGGTCCTGGGTTTGACTCCCAGGTGGAGCGCTCTGGGTCCTTTCTGTGTGGAACTTGCATGTTCTCTCTGTGTCTGCTTGGTTTTTTTTAGGGAGCTCCGGTTTCCTCCCACAGTCCAAAGACATGCAAGTGAGGTGAATTGGAGATACTAAAATTGCCTTAACATTAAAAATTCCTAATAAATAAACATCTTTGGATATTTTTGTCTGTTTTACTAATTAAAAAACACCTCTTTACCATAAAAGACCTACTATAATTTATGTTTGTCATAAGTTAATTAAAAAGTACTTGGTCAAAATGAATAAATATAGCAAATTCAATCATTAATTTGATGTTTTATTGTAGCATTTATTTTGGCGACACCTTCACGCCGGAGTGTAATAGAAAATCAGTGGTAGGTTCTATCTGAACAGAAGGATGTGCCATTATAGGAAACACCTGGTTAAACCACTGCTGCTGATGTCATCAGGAGGGCAAAGTGACCTCTGTGTGAGCATCGCCTAGAAGCGTAAGTGTTTAAATGAGCTAGCAGACCTTGTCGGAGAGGAGGAATGAGATGGCGAGGCCGAGGGAGACTCACCCAGGCGGCGTGGGTGGTGGTGGTGGTGGAAGGGGGGGGTTGTGGGTAGATGAGAGTCGATAGTTCACCGGAGCAGCACAGGAGTGGGTCAGCACTCGATGACATCATCATTAGCCCATCCTGCAGATGTTCGCTAGCGCAATTGATTTTTGAATAAGTCTTCCCGAACGTTTTCTCTGCAGAAAGCAGCAGGGGTTGATTGTGTCGTTCCTCGCTGTCAAACCAAAGCCCATTACCAAGCAGAGGAACAACGTTTTAGCAAAGGCTTTTTGGGGAAAAGGGCACATCCAGAGTGATAAACTCCTCATGAGAGAGCTGGATGATGTCATGTCTGGAGGGTGTGTAGACTCTTGCGTTCTTGCTGCTTGCCAGGGGTTGTTTTTGTTCCTTCTCTCAACCTCTATTCTGCCTGTATTTACATTCACGTTTGCGGCATTTAGCAGCATTTTATTCAAAGCGACCTATGGTTACGTTTTAAATGCAGTTTTAGCAATTGAGGGCTAAGGGCTTTGCTCAAGGGCCCAACAGTGGCAACTTACTGCTGGTGGAGCTTTAATCCCCTAGTCCAGTACAGTAATCACGGAGCTACCACTTCCCCCTTAAACACTGTATGTTTTGTTTACTACCTGCCGATGAGCTTCTTATTGATCCAGCCAGGCTCATGTTATGTACAATCAATATAGTCATTATTTTAAATGCTTAATTGATTTGATCTTTGTTTGATTGGCAAGTCAGGTACTGCTGATGAATATATGATGTTAATACAGTACCAGTCAAAAGTTTGGACACACCTTCTCATTCAGAGTTTTTTCTTGAATTCTTTTATTTTCTACATTGTAGATTAATACTAAAGACATCCAAACTATGAAGGAACACATATGGAATTATGTAGTAAACAAAAAAGTGTTAAACAAACCAGAATATGTTTTATATTTTAGATTCTTCAGAGTAGCCACCTTTTGCTTTGATGACAGCTTTGCACACTCTTGGCATTCTCTCAATCAGCTTCATGAGGTAGCCACCTGGAATGGTTTTTAATTCACAGGTGTGCCTTGTCAAGAGGTAATTTCTGGAATTTCCTGCCTTCTTAATGTGTTTGAGACCATCAGTTGTGTTGTGCAGAGATAGTGTAGGTACAAAGGTCTATACAGTGAATAACCCTATTTGACTACTGTTCTAATCCATATAATGGCAAGAATCACTCAACTAAGTAAAGAGAAACGACAATCCATCATTACTTTAAGACATGAAGGTCAGTCAAACCAGAAAATTTCAAGAACGTGCAGTCGCAAAGACCATCAAACGCTATGATGAAACTGACTCTCATGAGGACCACCCCAGGAAAGGAAGACCAAGAGTTACCTCTGCTGCAGAGGACAAGTTCATCAGAGTTACCAGCCTCAGAAACCTCCAATTAACAGTACCTCAGATTAGAGCCTACATAAATGCTTCACAGAGTTCAAGTAGCAAACACATCTCAACATCAACTGTTCAGAGGAGACTGCGTGAATCAGGCCTTCATGGTCGAATTGCTGCAAAGAAGCCACTTCTGAGGAGGTACAACAAAAAGAAGAAAATTGCTTGGGCCAAGAAACACAAGGAATTGACATTAGACCAGTGGAAATCTGTCCTTTGGTCTGATTAGTCCAAATTTGAGATTTTTGGTTCCACCCGCCATGTCTATGTGAGACACAGAAAAGGTGAGCGGATGGTTGGTACATGTGTGGTTCCCACCGTGAAGCATGCAGGAGGAGGTGTGATGGTATGGGGGTCCTTTGCTGGTGATACTGTTGGGGATTTATTTAAAATCCAAAGCACTTAACCAGCATGGCTACCACAGCATTCTGCAGCGACATGCCATCCCATCTGGTTTGCGCTTAGTGGGACCATCATTTGTTTTTTAACAGGACAAGGGCTATTTGAACAAGAAAGAGAGTGATGGAGTGCTGCGTCAGATGACCTCCACAATCACCTGACCTAAACCCAATCGAGATGGTTTGGGATGAGTTGAACCGCAAAGTGAAAGCAAAGCAGCCAACGAGTGCTCAGCACCTCTGGGAACTCCTTCAAGACTGTTGGAAAACCATTCCAGGTGGCTACCTCATGAAGCTGATTGAGAGAATGCCAAGAGTGTGCAAAGCTGTCATCAAAGCAAAAGGTGGCTACTCTGAAGAATCTAAAATATGAAACATATTCTGGTTTGTTTAACACTTTTTCGTTTACTACATAATTCCACATGTGTTCCCTCATAAGTTGGATGTCTTTAGTATTAATCTACAATGTAGAAAATACAAGAAAAAATCAAGAAAAAACACTGAATGAGAAGATGTGTCCGAACTTTTGACTGGTACTGTATATACTGATTAGCCATAACATTAAAACCACCTCCTTGTTTCTACACTCACTGTCCATTGACTGTAGTCCATCTGTTTCTCTACATACTTTTTTTAGCCTGCTTTCACCCTGTTCTTCAATGGTCAGGACCCCCACATGACCCATTTTGAGTTTGTTGAAGGCATCAAATCCAAAATCTGTAACATGAATTCAAATGGACATTAGCATTAAAAAGTATATTTTATTTGTTCTTTTGTCAGTTAAAAAAAGTTCAAGACAAAGAACAAATCACAGATTCTTGATTTTATTGCATTTTACAAAATGTCCTAACTTTTCTAGAAATGGAGTTAAATTACAATTATAACACAGCATTAACATCTAATGTTTAATCAGTTAATGATTAATTAACAGCGGTTCTGAAACTAGGGTACTTGTACCACTGTTACTGCCCAAAGTACCCTAAGCTGGTGCTCCAGATGACCTTGTACAGGCTTACAGCTTTAGACTTAATAATCAGTACATATAGGCCTACAGTGTGTAACCATGCATGGCATGTGCTCCTGTGTGAGGACCCCTAGATTGTTATGTAGAGGTTTTCCTTTAATCTGGGGTGGCACTTTGTTCAACATGTAAAATATTTGTGCCCCATTTTAACCATCTGTGTTCTTTTTCTTTACCCCACAGCCAAAGCAGATCGGCGATGATTTTTGCGGACTGGTCCTGAACCAGCCTCTCGGTGGGCTGCGTGTCATTGAAGGGACACCATTATACGACGAACGGGTGGACGGCATGGCCTCGGTGGCTGCGTACACATACAGGGATCATACCGTGGTGTTTGTGGGGACACGGACAGGCCAGCTCAAAAAGGTAAGACGCATTTCTTTTTGTAAGCTTACGTTCTGGATGGCAGGGTGGAGCAGTTAAATGTGGTCACACTACACGATATATCACCAGGAGGAATCTCAGATGAGTCTATCTGGTCTCGCACACTACGATGTGTCATGAAAACACATGGAGAAGAGACAATGGGTTTAGTGATACCGTATCCAAAAATGCACATCAACAATAAGCGAGCGATTAAAGTTGTTTGTGGGCCGATATGAAGTTTAAAAACAAGTAGGAAAAATAAATGAATCTGGGTAAAGGAGTGGATTTGGCTATGCGGCCAGCAGAGAGAGTTTTTTGCAGTGCAACGTTGGTATTATGGTTTAGCGTGGACGATAAGTCACACATGCTGTAAGGCTTGTGTGTGCCGATGTATTCTGATAGAAACTATATTATGCCCCCTGTTCCACATATTTACACGCCTCACCCGAGTTTCCCTTCTATCACAATCATAAACTGATCCTGTTTGCAACACCTTTCACACTACATGATTTTTGAGTCGCCAAAAGTTCACACACAGCGATTGAGAGCCGATTTTCGAGCCCTGAGCGAACGCCGATTTGCCTCCGAGCTGCCACATCTAAGCGGCGACCTGTCGGTGAACGAAAATCAAGGCAAAAATTGTGTAGTGTGAACTAGGCATAAGTGATGTGTACTTTTTTGGAAGTTTGCTGTCAGTTTTAACGTCCTACCACTGTGCTAATCATTGTTTGGCTTGGATGACACTCTTTAGATTATTTATTACAGTGCTTGATTAGCCATGGTATTTGTTGCTGATTGGTTTGTTTCCTTTATGTATCAAAAATGTGTTAATGTATGAGGGATCTTCAAAAGGTTTCTGCACTTGGTTGGAAACAGTGAGGGCGGGAGGGGTAGTAATTGGTCGTGTCTGAGAGACTGAGAGAGAGCTTATAGTCCGGATTTAGCGGCATCTGATTTTCACCTTTTTGGACGCTCAAAGAAGCTTTATTGGGAAGAAGATTTTCATGTGATGATGATGTGAAAGCAGCGGTGCGTCAGTGGCTACGCGCTCAACCAAAAACTTTTTTGCTGGTGGCATTAAAAAGTTGGTACGACGCTGGGAAAAATGCATCGGAAGGTGACTGTAGAAAAGTGATGTCATTTGTGTTTGAAATTCTTAATAAATCGAGTTTAAAAAACTGCGGAAACTTTTTAAAGAACCCTCGTATTAAATAGTTTGAACCATTTTAAACATTGAGCAGCTGTTTTGCTGGCGCCTCGGTATCATTTAGCTTTAAAATGTCATTCCGTGTCACGGTGCATCTTGGTCACGTTGGCAATCTAACTTGAAGGCAGGGCTGGTTCGATCGATAAAGATTTGTGAGTTGAGCGTGAGGTCAGTGACGGGTTTTGGGAAAACTGATCCTCGTAGAAATGTCGCGTAGGCGCCGCCACAGGTGCTTGTGTGCGAGTGAAAGTCAGCCTCAGCAAAGCCAGCGAGCGAGAATGTGCCAGTGCAGCTTTACGGGGGTCGAATTGCATTTAATCCTATTATACCCCTGCACATGTGTTCCTCTGCAATGGGATATACTGCAACCCACAGAAAGCATTCGGTCTTCATTCCAGACTACACACGCACACACACGCACACACACATACACACACAGACACACCTTGAGCAATAATACAAGCCCACCTTTATGAGTCATCTTATCTGTAAGCGGGCAACAGCTGCGCATGTTTAAAGAATAATACGGTCACTGCTGAGTTTATGAAAATACCCCGGGTACAAACTGCAATTTTTCCACTCCGCCGACGGGCTACTGACAGTCTCAGCCCAGCGATTCTTGCACTGCTGGCATTCAAGCATGTAGAGAGAGAGAGGGGAACGTATTTAAAACCTTGGGGGTTGGAAAAGATGAAGGAGGGGGTGTCGAGACGTCAAGCTTGGGGTTTCGGCTGTGAATTATAATAACATTTAACATGCATCATTTGAGTGTGTGGGGGTGCAGGGCATTCTGTATTTTTTTTATTTCTTTTATCCTCCTGGTCAGAGTCTTGGCTGGGGAAACATTGGCCGTGAACGAGAGGGAGGTGGCCGAAGCCCTACCATAGTGGGGTGTTCTTTCTTTGTGCCCAATCACATCTTGGTAGATGCACGGCTGCCCGATAGCAACGCCCAGATCTCAGTGACAATGGGCTAGTGTAGTAGACCACTGTGCCACCCAAACTCCCCAGGTGATCTACTTCTTACAGTAATACTATTACATAGGTAAATATGCCATAAAAATGAAAATATAGAATAGAATGCCTTTATTTGTGATATATACATATACAGTACATGTATACAGTACAACAATTCTGTGGAATTCCCTCCCACAAGAGTGGACGCCCTTATAGCCAAGTGTGACCTGAGCTTGCGTAACCGATGCAAAGGCTTATCAAATAATAGCGGTGCAGTCTATCATTTACAATTACAGGGGCCAAACAGTGGCAAATGGGTGTAGGTGAGGCTTGAACCAGCAGTCCAGACTCTTAGAAACCAGTGTGTAAGCTAATTAAAAGAACTGGCCCCTAAATTTGTTGAACACCAACTTTGAGAGTGAATTTTGGGTTTCACCAACCTCAAGTGCAAGTAAAACATCAAAATGACAGAAGTGGATTCAATTGGGTCAAATGTGAACGTATTAAATCAGAGCAAAATGCATTTAAACCATTGGATTAAGATGGGGCTAAATAAAAGGCCTTGCTCAGGGGCCCAACAGCGGCAAATGGGAGTGTAGGTGGGGCTTCAACTAGCAGTCCAGATGCTCGGACTGGGGGTGTAAGCTATTCATAAGAAATAGTCCTTAAATATGTTGGAGAGCACCAACTTTGAGAATGAATTTTGGGTCTTACCAACCTCAAGTGCAAGCAAAACATCAAAATAAAAGAAGTGGAAAAAACTGGGTCGGACATAAATGTATTAAACCAGAGCAAAATGTATTTAAACCATTGGATTAAGATGGGACTAAATAAAAGGCTAATTAAATAATAGTGGTGCAGCCGATATCATTTACAATTACAGCATTTTGCTGACGCTTTTATTCAAAATGCAATCCAAGCAATTGAGAATTAAGGGCCTTGCTCAGGGGTCCAACAGCGGCAAACCAGAGTAGGTGGGGCTTGAACCAGCAGTCCAGACTCTCAGAACGAGTGTGTAAGCTATTCAAGAGAAATAGATCTTAAATTTGTTGGAGAACACCAACTCTGAGAATGAATTTTGGGGCTTGAACCAGCAGTCCAGATTCTCAGAACGAGTGTGTAAGCTATTCAAACGTGTCCTTAAATTTGTTGGAGAGCACCAACTTTGAGAGTGTATTAAATCAGAGCAAAATTCATTTAAACCATTTGATTAAGACTGGAGTAAATAATAGGTTTTGCTCAGGGGCCCAACAGCGGCAAATGGGAGTATAGGTGGGGCTTAAACCAGCAGTCCAGATCCTGAGACACGGACTGGGGGTGTTAGCTATTCATGAGAAATAGTTACTACATTTGTTGGAGAACACTAACTTTAAGAATACATTTTGGGGCTTGAACTAGCAGTCCAGATACTTAGACCGGAAGTGTAAGCTATTCATAAGAAATAGTCCTTAAATATGTTGGAAAACACCAACTTTGAGAAGGAATTTTGGGGCTTGAACCAGCAGTCCAGATGCTCAGACCAGAAGTGTAAGCTATTCATAAGAAATAGTCCTTACATTTGTTGGAAAACACCAACTTTGAGAGTGAATTTTGAGTTTCGCCAACCTCAAATGCAAGTAAAACATCAAAATGAAAAAAAAAAAGCGTGTTAAATTGGGTCATATGTGAATGTATTAAATCAGAGCAAAATGTATTTAAACCATTGGATTAAGATTGGACTAAATAAAAGTTCTTGCTCAGGGGTCCAACAGCGGCAAATGAGAGTATAGGTGGGGCTTGAACTAGTAGTTCAGATGCCTAGACCAGATGTGTAAGCTATTCATAAGAAATAATCCTTAAATATGTTGGAGAACACAAACTTTGAGAGTGAACTTTGGGTTTTACCAACCTCAAGTGCAAGTAAAACATCAAAATGAAAAAAGAAATGCTTATTAAATTGGGTCATATGTGAATGTATTAAACCAGAGCAAAATGTATTTAAACCATTGGATTAAGATTGGACTAAATAAAAGGCCCTGCTCAGGGGTCCGACAATGACAAGTGGGAGTGTAGGTGGGGCTTGAACCAGCAGTCCAGATGCTCGGACTGGGGTTATAAACCATTCATGAGAAATAGTCATTACATTTGTTGGAGAACACCAACTTTTTGGGGCTTGAATCAGTAGTCCAGATGCTCAGACCAAAAGTGTAAGCAATTTAAGAGAAATAGCCCCTAAATTTGTTGGAAAACACCAACTTTGAGAGTAAATTTTGGGTTTCGCCAACCTCAAGTTCAAGTAAAACATCAAAATAAAAGAAGTGTATTACATTTTCATACGTTGTGTGTTTGACACATGGTTAGTGACTATCCGTAGTGTCTAAAAAATCAATTCATATTAAATTTTTCCCCTCTCATATACACTGACTGACCCTGTGCTTTTTTTGTATAGCTGATTTCAGGTGATGTGGGCTAAGAAAATGAATCGCTGCTGCTGTAAGCAAAGCTTCGGCTCCGTCGCAAGAAATCTGACATATTTGACATATGACAAATTCAATTCCATAAATTCGGCGTCACACCTGGCATGCCGAGAAATCATTTAGAGACGCTGACTCTGCTGCTCGACTATAAACAACCGAATGAAATATGCCTCAATCCACCGTGTTTATCAAGCATCCGAGTAGAAAATAGAACCGGCCCTGCAGCCCCCGAGCTCTCAGACAGGAGGCTTGAGAACATTCCATAGGAAACGGGCCTGTTTGGACGTCTGAATCCGTGCGTGTACGCGCGTCGTGTTATCGCTCGGCTCGGCTCGGCTCGGCGCGGGAGAGAGCTCTTGTGCTGTTATGGATATATTTTGTCGGCGTCTGGGTCAGAATAACCCAATTTAGCGTTTGTCTCTTTGCCAATAATAACATTTTGTATCATCTGGCGTGATGTTTTTGAGAAGCTCTCACCCTGGTCCGGCTGAGTATCGAATGTGAGTCATAATAAACAGTCGCTTTGCGGTCTGACGTCTGGATAGGAAACGTGTCTGTGTGGAAAACTGAGCTTTATCATTGCGGGTGAGTCTGCATTAACGGAGCTCATGCTGGTGCATAATTAATCACGCAGAGTTCCGTACCACAGTTAAAAAGTCCGCAATCATATTGATGGATTGGAATTAATACATTAATGCAAAGCAGACAGCTTTTTGTGGTGTTTTATGGCCATATTGGTAAATGTGGCATGACTGCATAGTTCACTATTGGACCGTGCATTAAACATACTAAATACTTAACCATGGTTATGTCAGTTAGGTTAGTTTGTGCCCTTGCTGCCTACTTAGAAACATTTGCTCATCTGAGCATGTAAAGAATGGTGTGTGGAATTTCTGTTTTCTAAATCGGACAGCTGCATGTACGCCCGAGAATCTCTAATTAGTTTCATACTTTGGTGTGTCTGTGTTAAAATTTAAAGACTTGTTTAGCCTACGAATGTTAATTAAGCCAAGTTCTTCGTTATCGACTTGTAACTAGCAACTAGTCACCAACAAGCCTACAGCAACCCGTCAAAATATGAAATCACAATTTTTGGCTTTATTATATAATAATAAACAGTTTAATGTAATGACTTGAGTGAAAAGTTGAATCTTTTTGATTCACTATTGAACAGAAAGTAATGGTAGGCCAGTGGTAGCTCAGACTAGTAATCTGAGAGCTGCTGATTCAAACACAATTGTTTGGAGTGTATACGTCACAAATCAGCCATAACATTAAAACCACCTCCTTGTTTCTACACACATTGTCCATTTTATCAGCTCCACTTACCATATAGAAGCACTTTGTAGTTCTACAATTACTGACTGTAGTCCATCTGTTTATCTGCATGCTTCGTTAGCCTGATTTCACCCTGTTCTTCAATGGTCAGGACTCTCCCAGGACCACTACAGAGTAGGTATTATTGAGGTGATGGATCATTCTCAGCACTGCAGTGACACTGACATGGTGGTGGTGTGTTAGTGTGTGTTGTGCTGGTATGAGTGGATCAGACACAGCAGCGCTGATAGAGTTTTTAAACATCTCACTGTCACTGCTGGACTGAGAATAGTCCACCAACCAAAAATATATCCAGCCAACAGCGCCCCGTGGGCAGCGTCCTGTGTCCACTGATGAAGGTCTAGAAGATGACCAACTCAAACAGCAGTAGATGAGCGGTCGTCTCTGACTTTACATCTACAAAGGGGGACCAGCTAGATAGGAGTGTCTAATAGAGTGGACAGTGAGTGGACACGGTATTTAAAAACTCCAGCAGCACTGCTGTGTCTGATCCACTCATACCAGCACAACACACACTAACACACCACCACCATGTCAGTGTCACTGCAGTGCTGAGAATGATCCACCACCTAAATTATACCTGCTCTGTGGTGGTCCTGTGGGGGTCCTGACCATTGAAGAACAGGGTGAAAGCAGGCTATAAAAGTATGCAGAGAAACAGATGGACTACAGTCAGTAATTGTAGAATGTAAAAGTGCTTCTATATGGTAAGTGGAGCTGATAAAATGGACAGTGTGTGTAGAAACAAGGTGGTGGTTTTAATGTTATGGCTGATCAGTGTAAGTACGCACATTTGTGAAAGCTCAGATTTTTGTTGACCTTAAGCAGGTAGAAGTTAATACATTTGAGGTTTTTAATGCTGGTTATGTGACTTTTTGAAAAATATGTATTAAATCAGAGCAAAATGCATTTAGCTAGCTCTCTCAGACTTTTAACACCCCTAAGGTTTAGCATTCAAAATCATGATTATAAACAATTATAGATTTAAACCATTGAATCAAGATGGGACTAAATAAAGGGCTAATCAAATAATAGCAGTGCAACTACACTTTTACTACATTTTTTATACTACATACATTTCATACTTCATACTAGGGCTGTCGCGGTGAAAGAATTTCCCCTTGCGATATTCAACCTGTCTCAATATCGCGGTACGTGGTAATATCGCCATTTTTTTTTGTTTTTGAAAATTACTTAATTAATCTGCATTTTAGAGCTATATAAACAAGCTTTATTGTTAGGCTATAATTCGGTATATTATTGCTTTATAATGACAAAGATGAGACAGCTTTAAGACCAATGAAATGCGTGTTTAATGTTAAATACAGAACAGAGCAGGGATGCGCGTCTTTTCTCTATTAAAAAAGGTTTAAATTTAGCTTCTAGGCTAGATATACACTGTGAAACGAAAAAAAAAAGTGTTTAGGCTAAATATTGTAAATACACATCTAATCAAAATATGGTAAAAAAGAAATATAATAAAGTCTGTAAGAGTTTAAACCTGCGTTATTATGCACGCTAGAAGAACCAACATGTTCACCTGATGTGGTTTAGAGAGGATCTGAGTGGGGTAGCGATGTTCCCCTCGGTACTAAAACTCTCTCTGATGGGGCTCGTTACACTAATACACGTGTACTGTACCTGCATGCGACTTTACAATGCGACAAACTATCTATTTAGTAGGTATAGTTAACATAACAATATATACTACATTTCAAGTTATTATTCGTTTCAATACATTTTTATTCAACGAAAAAATACATTTAAATCATTCCAGCAAGACCAGAAAGAGAATATTTGCAGGCTGCAATGCCATATTAACCGTCATTAAGTGTTTTAGTTCACCAAGGCTGTTTGAATATAGTGTAAATTACAAGTATTTATTGAGTGTGAACTCAATTTGATCATTAATAAACTTGCCTATAATTCCTGTTGCGATTGTTTACATTTTAAAACACAAAGCCTGACACTCAGCAGCAACGCATGAGAACAGGTTGCGGGAAAATGTCGCTCCTAGCTCATTTTCATTATGAATTCATTTAACATTTATTACGCCCGAATGTAAGCGTAAAACAAGATGGACCCTGCAACAATATAAACAAAAAAAAATAGAAGAAAGAAAGAAAAAACGTGAACACCGCGGTGTTGCGGTTGCTTGGCATGCCCTGCGGTTGGCTGATCTATACCGCGATATTTCAAAATTGCGGTTAGCGCGACAGCCCTACTTCATACTACTTTTTTTATTCTGTTTTTTGTGTTTTATTTACATATCGTTGTACATTACTTGTGTACTTGAACTCTATCTGTCTGTCTGTCTGTCTGTCTGTCTGTCTGTCTGTCTGTCTGTCTGTCTGTCTGTCTATCTATCTATCTATCTAATGTATTTAACGCACAGCATTTAGCTAATGTTTTGTTTTTGCACTTACACTTCCACTTTGTCCAGATCAATGCAAGCAATTGAGGGTTAAGAGCCTTGCTCAGGGGCCCTACAGTGGCAAATGAGTTCAGGTAGGGCTTGAACCAGCAACCTTCAGATCAATAGTCCAGTAACTTAACCACTGAGCCACTACTCCCTGGCTATATCTCAAAACAGCTACGGTAATAGAATGCTTTATAAGGTACAGGGCTTATTTCATTTTTACTGCTTTATCCTGGTCAGTGTCACAGCCATTCCTTCATGGGGTCTCAGCCATCCGCCCCTCTCAGACATAGCCAATCATATCTGTATGTAGAAGCCCAACCGGCTGATAGCACCATTAAGAATTTGCATCCTTGATCCTAGTGATAGTTGGCTAGTTATTACACAGGAAGCAACAATAGGTGCTACAGGGCTCATTGGGTAGAACTGTTTTCTCACTGTTTTCTCCCAGTCCCGGCTCTTTCAGTGTGGAGTTTGCATTTTCTTTCAGTGTCTTTGTGGGTTTCCTTCCACAGTCCGAATACATGCAAGTGAGGTGAATTGAAGACACTAAATTGTCCATGACTGTTTGACATTAAAAAATTTAACTGATGAATCTTGTGTAACCAGTAACTAACTACATGTCCTGTCATGAATGTAACCAAAGTGTGTAAACCATGACGTTAAAGTCCTAATAAATAAAATTGGTGCTACACCATATGGTCAATAGTGTGTGGACACTCTGCCATGAGCTTGTTTGAGATCCTATTTCAAAACCTTGGGCATTAATATTTAAACCATCAAGAGTTAACTGTATTTAGAGTAGTTTGGGACGGGTCAACAGAAGCAAATACATAGAATAAATATCTGTATTACACGGGCGCAAATTCAGGCGTCTTTTTAAATCCATCAACAATCTTGCTGCAACTTAAGGTATCCAAATGTGCTTTTAATATGACCACAAACTGCTAAAATCATGTAATGATTAGAGTATCAGTGTGCAAAAACCACACAATTCAATCTGATTATGAAGGAACTTGACCTGGATTATGGAGTGTGTATGATCCAGGCGTGCAGCTGACACATGCTAAACTGCTAACTATAAGCTTGCATTACACTGCAGCTGCAGGGAAGGATTTAAGACGAACGTCAAAGTGTGACTTTACTGATGGACTACACATGGAGTGGAATGAATTGTGGGAACTTTATTTCTTAGCTGAGCTGTTCTGTTAAAGATCAGGAGCTGTGAATACGAAGAGTGATTTCAGATGCACATCTGCAATCGATTGAACAATAATTCGAAGTTTTTTCTTTTTTCAGTAGCCCGGCTTGTTCCGCTAAGCCGGACGCCATTCAGTTACACAGTCCTGAAGAGTCCTAGATCACGTCTAGCTAAACAATCACAGTGTAATCGTATAAACCCTCCGCTAATGGTTAGCAGTCAGACATTGTGCTGCAGTTTGGAGTGTTAATCCACCTGAAGGGCACCACTGCATGCTGGGTAATTGCCCTGTATCTCTCCTGCCACGGCCTGTTTGTTTTGGCAGGAGAAGAAAGAGCGCGGGTCTCTTTTCTCAGGCCGTACGGAAATCACCCATGAGGCGTCAGGGCTTCCTGTGTTTCAGTCTGCTGCTAGAGTTAGCAGGAACACTTAAGAGTTTAGGAGAATCAGCTATCATGCTTACTTTATCCAACACAAGCCCGAAAATTATCTGTACGTCAAGAATTTTCTAGTTTTCCTCAGTTTTTGGGTGCTGTACTGTGACTTTTTGACACTGTAATGCTGATGTGTTGCATTAAAATGATTGTGATGATCACAGTTTACAACAGCTTTTACAAATCTGGGATTAATTTAACTCAAAACTTTTAATCCCACACTAAAAATGGTTCAAATATTTGTAATACAGAACTTTTTCTGTCATGGAAATGGCTAGATTATAGGGCTGGGCGATATGGATAAAAATGTTATCACGATAAATTTAATTATCATGATGTAAAATCACAGTTAAAAAAATATTCTTAAAATACAGACAAAATAGCCAGTATTATTATTATTTATATATATATTCTATTTAATTTTTCTCCCAATTTGTCTTCTGCTGCTGGGGGATCCCCGATTTTTTTTTGCAGTCGAGGTGGTTATATTGCTGTTCACACCTCCGACGACCCGTGCACAACCCTTAATGGAACCCTTTTCCACCCATGCACTCTGCACAGGTGTCTCTATCCGCCAATCAGGGTACTAACACAGCGTTTGAAGACCCCGTCCACATAGTCCGGTCATCCCTCCCTGCAGGCACTGCCGATTATGCCCGCTAGATGGCACCCAGCCGATCTGTGGCATGCTGAGTTTTGAACCGAGGAGTTCAGAATCTCGGCACTGGTGTGCTAGCCAGTATTACTTTTTTAAGTGTTTTAATATTTATTAGGGGACAGTGGTAGCTCAGTGGTTAAGGTACTGGAGTAGTAATCAGAAGGTTGCAGATTCAAGCTTCACGACTGCCAAGTTGCCACTGTTGGGCCCCTGAGCAAGGCCCTTAACCCTGGTCAGACTGCATTTAGTCTTAATTGTAAGTAGCTTTAAATAACAAGAACAAATTAACAAATAAGAGCAAATCAACATAAGTAAAAAACTGACTGTGACACTTTGATCTTACTTTGAAAATTGTAAAACAAACAAATAAACGGATCAGTGTCAAACTTTTTTAGGCCATAAACATCTCAAACATTTAAAAAAAGAAGTTTTTTTTGTGAGTTGATACATTGAGTCAGAGCAAAACCTTTAACTTTTAACTGCTCAAATTGTATTCAGTCATCACTGTAAGTCACATTGGATTAAAGTGTCTGCTAAATGCTGTAATGCTGCAAATGTTGTCATTTCCGTGTAGTGGTAGCTAAGGTATTGGACTAGTAATAAATAGGTTGCTGGTTTAAACTCTGTCACCGCCAAGTTGTCACTGTTGGTCCCCCACCCTTTTTCCCAGCACTGGACTTTTCACCTACATTTCATTATACACACACATGTATATATTTACATATAGTATATATAGTGTTTTATTATATAGTTTAGTTTCCATACTGTTGTATAATAGTATATGTTGTATAATAGCTAATATGTTTTTATAATTTTTTTATTTTACTCGTTTATTACACTCGAATTTCCCTCATGGGGATCAATAAAGGAATCTTATCGTATCTTATCTTAAAGTCTTCTTTCTCAATTAAACTAATGAGCATTATACCCTTAGAATAAAATAGCATAGAATGTTTATTGTCACTATACACAGGTACAATGACATTTTGAAGCCATGAAATAGGTGACAGCTGCGTCTTATCGGACTTTTTTTGGGGGGTAACAGCAAAAAAAGACACCTCAATTGACTATTGCTCAAAAGAAACTCCACTGATGATGGCGGACAAACGGCTCTTATAAATGGCTGGTTAACAACATTTCCATTTCTGGCAGACAGCAGACTCTTTTATCCAAAGTGATTTACAATACTGTGACAAGTATACTGTCTAAGCAGTTGAGAATTAAAGGTTTTGCTCAAGGGTCCAACAGTGGCAACCTGACAGTGGTGGGCGACCTTTCGATAGCTAGTCCAGTACTTTACGTGATGGGCTACAACTGAATTTGAATGCTGTTTTATTGTACGCTCTGTATACTTAACTGGGTGGTATTTTCTCAAATGATGAACAAACTGGTAGTGTTATCGACGGCGCTGGACGGCGACATATTTAACATCTTGGGCTCACTGCGCTTGGTCAGGCTTAAGAAATCTGAACCACATTCATCAACCTTTCTTTGTAACAATGTTATGGAGAGCAGACGGCTCCCCTTCGCCTTCTCTCCACCTGCCTCCTTTCTATCTTCCTGTAGCTTGCTACTGTTTAAGCACTGTTCCTCTCCTTGCGGTTAGCTGCAATTCAGCGTGCACCCTGATTGGCTATTGTGCCAGCTTCACGCCAACCCTACGTGCTGCGTGATCAGGCGGCTTTCTGTGGCTTTTCCGCGCCAGTGAGGCGGAAAAACAGAAATGAAAATATGCTCAAAGCTTATCGTGACCGAGGAACGGTTTACCACGATACAAATCAAGATCGTTTTATCACCAAGTGCTACTAGATTGTGAGGTAAAGAGGGAAAATCTAGAAAAAAGTATGAGAAAACTACAATGCCATTATTATTGCTTCGAATAAGCAGCCTACACAGATTTATTCTATAAAAACGAATTCAAAACCCTCATTGTTGTCCATGTTTAACTATAGCATGAACAGACGGCTCTAGTCTCTAGGGACGTTATTTATTTATTTATTTATTTAAGAGGTCCTTCCACTTACAGTTACATTGTGTATAGAGCTTAATATCTTGGTGTCATTAGATGATTTGATGTCTGTTGTATCCAAACCCAATATATGTGACTTATTAGAGGGCATTTGACTGGTGGCAACCTTTTAGCTGTTGCTGCCTACACACATACCCCCCCTTAAAAAAGGATAGGGACTTGTGGCCGTCAAAGCTGAACATCTGCTCTAAGCATGTTCCAGTGATTAATCCATTAGTTCACACTGCACACTGTGTATAATGTTTTCATCTTGGCTATACCTACAATGAATTGGCACCCTATCCAGCCTTCCACCCAGTGTTTACCAGAACCAGATCCCCCACTACCCTGACCAGGATAAAGCGGTTCATCTTTGACCATGATTGATTTAACCATGTCGGGGGTGCTGTTGAGAGTCTGTCGTTCCTGGAATCTCTGGGCGCAGTGCACACACAGTAACACACCCCAAACAGGACGTCAGTCCATATCGCAGCCAATCATGTCTGTATGTAGACGCCTGGTCGGCTGATAGCACCACAGTGGATTGGAACCTTGGACCACCACTATCGCTGCACTACCTGAGAGTCAGGTGCAGGTGATGAAAACAATAAATTATATAAAAAATGGTGTAATTAATTAAAAAATGTAATTACTCTGTGTAATTAATTAGAAGGTTAAGAGGTTGAATCCTGGCGCTCCTAAGCAGCCACTGGTGGGCCCTTGAGCAACCCTCTAGGTTCCAGACGTGCCGTATAGCCTCATAATTAAACTAAAACGCAGAAACGAATCCTCTAAATATACCAAACCCAGTAATAACAATAAAACGTATCCTGGTCAGGGTCCTGGCACGTCAGCTTCCCCAGACAGGGCACCGGTGAATTGCATTGCAAGGCTTGATTTAATGTTATCTATCCTAAAAAGTAAATTAAATTAAATTCTTATCCAAGCCGACCTGCATTAAGAAAAAACAAATAAGTGTAGTAATTTTGTCATTGGTCACTGAGGCGTGTTTTGGGCTTAAAATTACACCAGGCAAATTACACTAAGCAGCCCGGAGCTGTTTTTCATCTCAAGTTAATTATGTAGCGGTAATTAAAGATTGTATGGGATCGTGCCTCTGCGATCAGCACGAGTTGCTAATAGGATGTTGTATATTTCTGGAGTGATATTTTTTAAAAACTATTTATTTACTTTAAATAGTTGAAGTGGCTCTCAGGTGGCAGAGTGGTAAAACACACTAGCCCTCTACCACTAACACTTAGGGTTTGCGTATCAGCGTTGTTATCGTCTACATTGTATTATCTTCGCCATGTCTGTGAACAGCCTAGCCATTGGTGGGGGGGGGGGGGGGTGGGGGGGTGGGGGGGTGTACAGTGCCAGTTCCAAGCCCAGAATCCCAAATAAAAATAAAAGGGTTGATTAAGGAAGGGCATCCAGCTTAAACTCTATGCAAAACCAAATATGTGGGCCAGATCGATCCACTGTGGCCATTCATTCAATCATTCATATATATATATTAAGAAAAAACACAGGTGTCAGAATACACAGTGCCTGATATATATATATATACATACATACATACATACACACACACACCAATCAGGCATAACATTATGACCACCTTCCTAATATTGTGTTGGTCCCCCTTTTGCTGCCAAAACAGCCCTGCAACTGTGATGCACTGTGTATTCTGACACCTTTCTATCAGAACCAGCATTAACTTCTTCAGCAGTTTGAGCTACAGTAGCTCGTCTGCAAGCCTTCGATCCCCACATGCATCAGTGAGCCTTGGCCGCCCATGACCCTGTCGCCGGTTTACCACTGTTCCTTCCTTGGACCACTTTTGATAGATACTGACCACTGCAAACCAGGAACACCCAACAAGAGCTGCAGTTTTGGAGATGCTCTGTACCAGTCGTCTAGCCATCACACTTTGACCATTTTTTCTGCTTCTAACACATCAACTTTGAGGATAAAATGTTCACTTGCTGCCTAATATATCCCACCCATTAACAGGTGCCGTGATAAAGAGATAATCAGTGTTATTCACTTCACCTGTCAGTGGTCATAATGTTATGTCTGGTCGGTGAATATTCAATCTAAAACTTTGAGGTTTGTGTTTAGCGTGTTTAACATTTTTAATCCACGTACCATTTAAGTGCCACACGTTCACTGGTTAATTTGCACTATGAGGCATCCTACGGCAATTCAGTTAGCAATCGGTTAATCAAAATGACCAAGATGTCAAAGTCTAAAGCAGCTAAAAACACGACTCATGTAATTCTGTGGATGATGGGGGTTGTGGTATTTTCATATTTGAGACGGAGCCTCACACCACTGCTGGATGTTCTAGGATTACATTCAACTATTTAGGTAGGCTGTACTGTGTATTATAGCTTTCATTTATGCTATCATTCAATTTATGAGTGTAACTTAATGACTGCTATGAAATGTAGCACCTTGTTTAAAAAAGTCTGTGATTTACACACTATAAATGGGCAAAAGTATTTGGACACACCTCTTGATCATTTATCCAGTCCTATTGCCACAGATGTATGAAATCAAGCAGTCTGTCTTTATAACATTCGTAAAAGAATAGGTCATTCTAAACGCTCTGCTGACTCAATAACTGCTGAGTTCCAAACCTCCTTTGGCATTAACATGTCATTAACATTGAATGTCAGGCCGCTCAGGTGGCGCAGCGGTAAAAACACACGCTGCAACCAGAGCTGGATCTCGAGTACGTCGTATCGAATCCAGCTCTGCCTTACCGGCTTGAGGCTGAGTGGCAATATGAACAACGATTGGCCTGTTGTTCAGTTGTGGGGCGGGACAAAGGGCCCCTCTCTGTCAGAATGGCAATTACGACCTCTGCTGGCTGATTTGAGGTGCCTGCACAGAGATGAGGAAGGAGTGCTCTTAGAGTGTGTCTCTCCGCATGCAACGCTAGGTGGCACACCACTCGTCAATGTGTGGGTGGCAAAAATGCATACGGCTTGCTGCTCATATGTCGGAGGGAATGTGGGTTAGCTTCGATCTCCTCGGTCAGGGCAGGGTTCGGCATAGGAAGAGAGGAAGCACGATGCAAAAAATTGGATGCGCTAAAAGGGGGAGAAAAAAAAAAAAGAAAAAGGGGAGAAAATGCAAAAAAACCCAACAAAAAACAAACAAAAAAAAAACATCAAATGTCGACCACTGTTACCCCAGTCTGGAAACGCACTGTTTTTTATTCGGAGTCGCTGTTGTGTTGTGATCAGCTGTGGTAAGATTTCATCTGATGACCACATGTAAATACAGACTGTGAAAATTGAAAAGGAAACCATGGCAAAGGCCAAAGCTGCTAAAATTGATTTTGAAGCCTAAGACACACAAACGTTTCGGTGCTGGAGAAACGTCAGACCGAATCTGCACGGCACAACAAGGTGAAAATTTCTGAATGCTTTGCACAGTCCAGGCTCACCTTCACCTTTCTGTACTCTGGTGGAAGTGGTACAGAACATATGCCGCTGAAATGGCCCCCCTCTGTGCGGGGGCCATTTCTGCCCTAAATGTAGAGTCAAATGAAAATAAATAGAAGTCGCCATTTCCCGCCACACCTGCTATCTGCAGCCTGGCCGCAACAGACTCCTCATAATCTCACCTCTGGGAAATAAACCTGAGCTCACTGGCGTTTTTTTATGGAATCGTGCAGCTGTACATGCAGTATGGAGAAAAGCCTGCGAATACGCAGTGTGTATACAAGACTGGATTAGATTAATGTACGTGTATATGACGGTGGTGGGCGAGTGTATAAATGGACGAGTGTGCGGTGTGCACTTGAATCGTTAATAAGGAATTTTATATAGCGTTAGTGCGTGGTGTTAACCTTCTAAAAGGCTCTTGAGGTAGTTTCACTATATCATTATTAGTGAGTCGACCTCCAAGCGTCCCAACATCCTCCTTTAGCCGTGGGGATGGAAATGATGATTTTGTTTTAGTGCTTTTATTTATGTGTTTAGTAAATGGCACTTCTTCAAGTGTGCAAAGACAACAAGTACACTTGCCTGAAACCATTAAAGAAACACAAAAACAGTTTTAACCTACCTCACAGCAATAAAAATCAAAATGAAAATATAAAATGTGCCAAAATATAAAGACAAGATTAAATAAACAGTTGGGACAGAGGTAGCCTAGCAGGTAGAGCTTTGGCCTATCAACTAAAAGGTTGAGAGTTCGAATCCAAGCTTTGCCATGCAGCCACTGTTGGGCCCTTGAGCAAGGCTCTTAACCCTGTCTGCTCCAGGGGTGCCGTACAATGGCTGACCCTGCAGTCTGACCCCAGCTTCCAAACGAGCTGGGATGAGCAAAGAAAGAATGTACTGTACGTCTGTATGTGTATATATGACAAATAAAGGCATTCTATATTCTGTTCTATTCTATTTTGCTATTAAATGACACATATGCAGGGCTCTAGACTAACTTTTTGCACTGGTTGCACTGGTGCACCTAACTTTTTTTCTTAGGTGCACCAGCACAAAAGTTAGGTGCACCCAAATTTTCGACCGCATCGCATTTAACACCGCAGTTTTACAGGTTCACTTTTTTTTTTTTTTTTTAATCACTGTCCATACAGGCAATATTGACTTGGAAATAACTAACAATCTGGTCAACATGGCCTCGTCTGATGATCTGTTTTCTGCTGCCTGACAATGAAGGGCAGTGGGGAGAGGGGGACACTTGGGCAGTGCATTTATCGAGGCATGTAATGTGTTTTATAGATGCATTGGGCTTTTTCAGCCTTTCAATTCGAAATGTATTAGAACCAGTCACAAATACACTATTGCCGGCCACTGTCTTCTTTACAGTTAATTATAGTATTACAGACTAATTATAGCACACTTATAAAAATTATAAAAATAATAGAGTAAATGTGTATGTATGTGTGTATATCTATTTATATGTGTGTGTATATTTAAAATTATATGTATATGTTTGTGTGTGTGTGTTAGAGTGTAATCTTAAATGCAGTGCATTATATTATCGGCTTTACTGAATCTTTTACACAGATTCCCAAAATCGCTTGCGGTGCACTCACTGCGTATTTTGACTACATGTATTGTAATATATTTTGGTCTTTTAGTTATTTTTATATTTTACTTAACGAAAATATTGTCGTGTTTTTACTTTCACTATCGCGGCACTTTACCGCTAGCATTAGCCCCTTGCTACTGTAGAGGGTCGGCTCACCTAGCCGCTGTCCGGTGGGGATGCTGCGGGTCTTTTGCTGTGCGGTGGTGGAGGTGTGGGAATAAAGGCACACGACAGGGTAGAGTCACTTTTACTGTTTAGTCAGGACTTCAGTGAGCGTTACGACACTTTACACCGCCGAGCTCCAGAACCCGAACTTCCATTCTGGGGACATCCGGCGAGTCCAAACGCACGTGTATAAACCTGGTGCTGCATTCTGATTGGCTGAGCTGAATGTCGCTCACATATCACCGCTAGAATATTGTCCCGCCCTTCACTATCTCTGATTGGTTTAGACCATGTTATTGGCCTAATGTGTGTCTGTTGTTTTGTTATTTCCCTCGGACGCCTGGTCGCACCGGTGCGACCTGAGATTTTTTTTAGTCGCACCATTGAGAAATTAGGTCGCATGTGCGACCAAATTGGTCGCACTCTAGAGCCCTGATATGTGTTAAACATGGTGTTAAAACCCAAATATATGAATAAATCAATAAATAGGAGTTAAATTATTTGAGTTGCTATTACATTTACATTTACAGCATTTAGCAGACGCCTTTATCCAAAGTGACTTACATTACAATTACAGTATACAGTCTGAGCAATTGAGGGTTTTGCTCAAGGGCCCAACAGCAGCAACCGAGCAGTGGTGGGGCTTGAACCAGTGACTTTCTGATTACTAGTCCAGTTTCTTAACCACTAGGCTATGGCTTGCCAGTCGGGCGTCTACATACAGACATGATTGGCTATGTCTGATGTGTTGGGAGATCGTGTGGATCAAGGCCTCATGATAGATTGGCATCCTGTCCAGGGTGTGTTATTTTATTGCGCGACCTGGGGGGCGGAACAGTGGCTCAGTGGGTAGCACTGTTGCCTTACAGCAAGAAGGTCCTGGGTTCGATCCCCAGATGGGGCGGTCCGGGTCTTTTCTGTGTGGAGTTTGCATGTTCTTCCCGTGTCTGCGTGGGTTTCCTCCGGGAGCTCCGGTTTCCTCCCACAGTCCAAAGACATGCAAGTGAGGTGAATTAGAGATACAAAATTGTCCACCGCAACCCTGACCAGAATAAAGAGTCAGATGGCAGACTGGATTAGAAAAATCCACTTTCCCAACTGACTTGTGGCACCCTGAAAGAAATGATTAATTAATTCTTCCTCTTGGGGGAAAAGTACAGGTACAAGTGCTCCACGTTTCTACATTGTGTACAATATTTGACGAAAAAATGTAGACGCGTACTTCATTATGATCCCCGTGTCTGTGTGGGTTTCCTTTGGGTGCTCCGGTTTCCTCCCACAGTCCAAAGACATGCAAGTGAGGTGAATTAGAGATACAAAATGGTCCATGACTGTGTTTGACATTAAACTTGTGAACTGATGAATTCTGTGTAACCAGTAACCAATGTAACCAAAGTATGTTAAAATCCATGATTGATTGCTAGTCCTACCAGGTAGCCGCGTTGTGTTTTGCCATCCGCACCCGCGTTAGATAAGCACGCCATTTAAAATCCATTTAATCCGGATACAACAACCGGTTTTTATGATCGCCTTCTAACATCCCTGCTATCTCATCAAAAGATCAGACCCTCTCCTTCTCTCCGCTCACATTAACCCCACAGGTCAGATCCGACCTACGTCACTCATTTTCGCCCTATTCAGATCTGTGATTGGGCATCAAACGGAGCTAATTCTCCTGCGTAAATCAGAGCGCAGCGTGGGCCTGGAAGTGGCCGGCGGGGCAGATTTACGAGCCTCCTCGGCCCCCGGCCACGTTCGATCATCGCTAAATCTGTTTGCAGTAAATTGACTGTCAGGGAACAAGCCAGAAAGACGTGTCGAGTCTGAAACCGAGCATCGTGAGCGGTGATATGGCTCCGAGATGTTTCAGAGATCATCTATACCACACCTGGGTATTTTTTTTTTTTAATCCGGCATTTAGGCTGTCCTCAATCGGCCTGCATGAGGTCAGTGGTAATTAGAAATCAAGCGTAAATACGCCGATCAGCCATAACATTTAAACCACTTAATTGTTTCTACACTCACTGTCCATTTTATCAGCTCCACTTAGTATATAGAAGCACTTTGTAGTTCTACAATTACTGACTGTAGTCCATCTGTTTCTCTGTATGCTTTGTTAGCCCCCTTTCATACTGTTCTTCAATGGTCAGGACCCCCACAGGACCACCACAGAGCAGGTATTATTTAGGTGGTGGATCATTCTCAGCACTGCAGTGACACTGACATGCTGGTGGTGTGGTAGTGTGTGTTGTGCTGGTATGAGTGGATCAGACACAGCAGTGCTGCTGGAGTTTTTAAATACCCTGTCCACTCACTGTCCACTCTATTAGACACTCCTACCTAATTGATCCACCTTGTAGATGTAAAGTCAGAGACGATCGCTCATCTACTGCTGCTGTTTGAGTCGGTCATCTTTGAGATCTTCATCAGTGGTCACAGGACGCTGCCCACGAGGCGCTGTTGGCTGGATATATTTTTTGGTTGGTGGACTATTCTCAGTCCAGCAGGGACAGTACTGCATTGCTGTGTCTTATCCACTCATACCAGCACAACACACACTAACACACCACCATGTCAGTGTCACTGCAGTGCTGAGAATGATCCACCACCTAAATCCTGGGAGAGTCCTGGACACATCCAGGACTGGAGCAGTCAAGACCAGATTTGTAATTTAAAGAAAATAAGAATGTAAGAACGGACTTCAGAAAGGCCTGAAAAACAGCACATGAGGTAAAGAGAATCCAAACAAAAAAGCAATAGGACTTTGTGTATAGTTCATTTACACATTACTCATTTTTACTCTTCCTACTTCTCATTTTCATTGTCTGATTGCAACATCTACTCTTTCATTATACAGTTAATATTGAGCAGAATTAAGTTCCCCCTATTGGTCCGGCCCACAACAACAGTCCCAGTTTCTCATGTGGCCTGATCTACACGGACAACTGTCCACAAGTAACAAGTACATGGAAGAGTGGTTTCCTGCTAAGGTTGAGAAGAAAACCCAAAGTGTCACATTACACCCAAAGTGCATTAGTCTGGATGGTCATTAGGAATACAAGAACCAGGGCGCTCAGGTGGCGCAGCGGTACAACACACTCGTCGTTCGAATCTCAGCCCTGCCATCCGCCAGGCTGGGCGCCTACATGAACAACGATTGGCTGACTTACAGTTGTGACGGTATACAATCTAAGCAATTGAGGGTTAAGGGCCTTGCTTAAGGGCCCAACAGTGGCAACCTGGTAGTGGTGGGGCTTGAACCGGCAATCTTCTGATTACTACTCCAGTACCTTAACCACTAGGCTACAACTCCCCAATTACGAACAATTATGACCTGCACTGATTGACTGGGGATAATGTGTTGATCAGGGTGTGTCTCTCCGTACACAAGGCTGATCCACATATTAACTCACCTCAGCAGGTGAAAAGATGCAGTCGGTACTGTGTGTGTGTGTGTGTGTGTGTGTGTGTGGGGGGGGGGGGGGGGGTGTAATGCAATTGGGTAAGTTAGGAGAAACGTTGGGAATACAAGAACCACAGAATACAAGGCTGCTATTAATGGATGTTGCTGGAACATGTAGCACTACGCACAGTCAGGTGAGTCAAGAAAAATGCCCCTGGTCCGAATTTTGCCCCTAAACACATGCGCAAAGAAACTATAGGACTAGCGGCTTGTCGATGTTAATCTTGCTTGACTGTCAGGTGACCACTAGCTTGGAATTAAAAGTCATTAAACGACAGAAATTTAGCAAGCCAGTTATGAATAATTCACATTTCCATAATCTTAGCTTCGCTGTATTTCTACTCTGTTGCACTCACTCAGGCAGCGGTGCTGATAACCTGAAGCTCTTCCCCCCCTCACTTAATTAGGCTGATTTCTACCTTTAAAGGAGGCGCCTGTCCTCTCTCCAGCTCACGGCTGATTTGTAGTGACAGCTAGATCAGACCCAGCAGGCCGGGGGTCAGATCTGCGACCCTCTCTCCGCATAATTCTGCATGCGCAGAGCGTCTGAGCTTTAAACCGTAGCTCGACGCAGACTCATCGATTCTCGGCCCTTTCGCCTCGTTAAAAATGCCATTGAAATGTCATTGAATTTAATAGAAAGCGTTTCCCATTTTTTGACATTCCGGTCCCCTCTGCCCCAGAGACTAATAAAGCTTAAACTCTAAAAAGAGGCAGGCGTGCAGCGCGGTGGATCTCCATAGCGCTGGATGTGCAAGTCACCCGCTGCTCGAGCGCTTGATTAGCCTGAGTGGGTGTGAAAGATCAAGGAAAGGCACAAGATCTCGACGAACGAGCTTAATGCCCTCGGGTTTAAGTTTCAATGGAGGTAAGGGGGTCCCTGAGTTCAGCATCCATAAAAATAGCACTTTAATCATGAATGATGACTCAGTGTTGAGTTTAGCTCATCAGGGATCATGTGCTAGTCCTCGCTAGGGCTCCACTTTTGAAAGATTGATACTTTTTCGAAAGACGCGTGTGTATTAAAAGCAGCATCGGGTCCGTATTAAACACCCGTCCTAGATGGATGATTTATGCCTCGCCTGTGAACTTTAAAATCCCTGTTTCCGGGAAGTATTTTTCAGGCTTGAGAAGCAAAACGGCTGTAAAATAAATGTTGGTCACGGATTGGTTGACTTTAAATCCCACCACTGCTAAGCTGCTATTGCTGGACTCTTGATTAATGCTCTTAATTGACCCTCATTTCTAATTTTGAAACAATACAATCCTCGCAGTTGCTTCAAATAGGGTGCTCAGCGGTTAGGGTACAGGACTAGTAATCAGAGGGTTGCCGGTTCAAGCCACATCACTGCCAAGTTGTCACTGTTGGGCCCCTGAGCAAAGACTCTAACCCTCAATTGCTCCAATTGTATCAGTCATAATGGTAAGTCACTTTGGATAAAACCATCTGCTAAATGCTGCAAATGAAACGTTGTCATTTCTGTTTCAGTGGTAGCTCAGAGGTTAAGCTCGTTCACCGCCAAGTTGCCACTGTTGGGCCCCTGAGCAGGGCCCTTAACTTTCAATTGCTCAAATCATGTTCAGTCACAGCTTCCGCTAAATAGCCGGAGCAGGGCGTCCACAAGCAAAATTGGTCAAGGGACTGGTCTGTGGGAGAGGGACCTAGTGTGGCTTTCCGTACGTAACACTGGCAGGTGAAAAGAAGTGGCCCCATATTGTACAGAAGTCAGAAAGGGGTGTGTATTGAGGTTTATCTGTTATGTAACTTCAAAGTAAAACTACAATAGATATGATTTACAGTGGTACCTTGAAACTTGACGTCAGTTGGTTCCGGTACTGGTGGTGAGTTTCAAGGTATTTTTTTTCCATAAAGATGTATGGGAAACCTGTTAATGTGTTCCATGGTCCCGTGGAACTGCATATAGGCTTACGTAAAATAATGGGGTTGTTTTTGACACTTATACACTGAAAATAACACAAATCTAATATAAAAACATTGAAATACAATTTATTGTTTCCTTATGCTTCTTAATCGTGGAGATGCTTGATCTTGGAATACCGTATTTTGTTCAGTAAAGGTGCATTCACATGAGAAGTGGCAAAAACGCTTATTTCCTATGGAGTGTGCTGGTACACAAAGCTTAACGTGACTTATAGTACTAAAACAACAAACAAGGAATTTCATTAGTGGAGAACACTTATGAGCAGTAATAATTAAGAGAGGTTTAGTGTTTCTGTATCGTTCTTTTAATTCATTAAGTCACATTAATGACCACTTTAGCCTAGTGGTTAAGGTACTGGACCAGTGACCAGAGGGTCGCTTGTTCAAGCCCCACCACTGCCAGGTTGCTGCTGTTGGGCCCTTGAGCAAGGCCCTTAACCCTCAGTTGCTCAGACTGTATACTGTAACTGTAAGTCGCTTTGGATAAAGGCGTCTGCTAAATGCTGAAAATGTAATGTAAATGTAATTAAGCTTTTTTTTTTTAACAATAATAGTTTTAGACTGTTGGAAAAGTTGATTCTCACAATTCCTCAGAACCCCGAGCTATAACACAAGTTTAAAAGTGAAACAGGAGGAAGTACAACTAAACACAGATACATGTGGAGCTTTCAGAGTGAATTTGACGGTTATTCCACACAAATGCAGATTCGTCTCATATTCGCACTTTGATGACGTTTTTACCGCACCACTCAAGCCGAGCGCTGAACAAAAGTGGCAGTCGCACACGTGTCAAGTTTAAGGGAAACGTTGAGTTTAAAGGTACAAATTTCTCGACGAAGTGCATCGAGTCTAGGGGCGGTCGAGTTACAAGGTACCACTTTAATACTACAATAGAAACGGTTTGACTTTAACAGTGACTTTCACGTTGCCAGTTCTAGCACTTCTTTTGTCTGTAAGCAGTAGATGTGAAATGTAGCAGGGAAAATCAGACCCAGCTGTGCATAGTCTTCCTAATCTGCGATGTGTAGGTTCCAGATGTGGCAGCTGCCACTCTGATTAAGACCTTGCCCTGAGGGGGAAGAGAAAGGAGATGAAGTCTGGAGGAAAGTGAATAATAGGCGTAATCAGCCTGCTGATCGCCCAGCGTTCTCCAAGTCATGTGGAAGTCCTGGTGAAACGAGACTCGTTCTCTAGCGCGGTTTGTGAACCACGTTTCAGAACAGTGTGTAATTGGTGAGCTGTAACGCCTCTGCCTGCTGTCAGTGCCGTTGTTTCGCTCCGGCATTGTTTTTTCTTTACGCCCGTACCAAACACACTGGCTGCAGACAGCTGCCACAGGTACAAGCTAATGAACAGAAGTGCTTATGGCCGTTGCGTGGCGGGATCAAGCTGCTCGGGGTGTCGCTGCAACTCATACCCGCTTGTTTCTTGTCATAATTTAATGAGCGGCTGAGTAACTTCGTTAAAGGTCAGGAGGAACAAGCACGCGTACGTGAGCAGGCACATGGCGACACGGGCTAAAGGGCAGATCTTAAGCACCTGTGCGAAGCTGCCAGGCTGGACCGAGATCAAGATGCCCGCTTGTACAATTAGGCATTAACGGAATACAAACAGTGTTCAGATAGCGTTTAATTATTTCTATTTATGGTGGCACAGCGGTGCAGCTAGTGAGTGGGTGCTAGACAGTAAAATGAGCTCGTCGGATCTGGGGTTTAATTCTTCGCTCCAGTCCATGCTTGTGAGGGTAGAATTGAACTATTTTACTTGTTAAAAACATGCAGAAGGTGGACTGGCTACTTTGAATTATATCAAGAAGGGAACCCAAGTATGTATACGGCATATTACACACCGGCTACCAATCAGAATCTGCCAAAGGAGTACCATGTAGGCTCAGTGGGTAGCACTGTCGCCTCACAGCAAGAAGGTCCTGGGTGCTGAAGCCTATCCCAGCTTTTCAATGGGCGCAAGGCACACAGTAACACACTGGACGGGGCGCTAGTCAATCGCAGGGTAGACACACATTCACCTATAGGGCAATTCAGTGTCTCCAATTA
Source organism: Trichomycterus rosablanca (assembly GCF_030014385.1). Classification (NCBI taxonomy): domain Eukaryota; kingdom Metazoa; phylum Chordata; class Actinopteri; order Siluriformes; family Trichomycteridae; genus Trichomycterus; species Trichomycterus rosablanca. The sequence continues at coordinate 32,064,997 of NC_085994.1, read as the reverse complement.
ACCTGACTGCTTGTCTTTGGACTGTGGGAGGAAACCGGAGCTCCCGGGGGAAACCCACGCAGACACGGGGAGAACATGCAAACTCCACACAGAAAGGACCTGTGATCACCCCACCTGGGGATCGAGCCCAGGACCTTCTTGCTGTGAGGCAACAGTGCTACCCACCGAGCCACCGTGCTGCCCACCACTGCTGAGATCTGGGATGTCAGCTTTGCTATCGGCCGGCTGGGGGTCTACACAGACATGACTGGCTGTGTCTGAGAGGGGGAAGGCCGAAACACTTAGACGAATTGGTTCCATGTATTTGCACCCAGTGTCTCTCAGTGAAACTAGATCTGCCTCAACCCTGAACCAGATAAAACAGTTGAAAATGGAATGAAATTTAAAATAAATAAATAAAAATAAAGGATTAAAGGATGTGTATTTGTCATTGTATTTCTACAACGAAATTTAGTTGGCACTCTAAAAACACAGCTTAAAAAGGAAAAGAAAAGAAAGACAACACAAGCTACCACATACATACATAAATAAATAAATAAATAAATAAATAAATAAATAAATAAATAAATAAATAAATAAATAAATAAATAAATAAATAAATAAATAAATAAATAAATAAATAAATAAATAAATAAATAAATAGACGTTCCTAAATCAGCATTGGTACAAGCTGCATTGGGGTGGCCGAAGCACTTAGACGGATTGGCGCCCTGTCCAGGGTATTCATACCTTGCGCCCAGTTAACTCAGACCTGCCGGAACCCTGACCAGGATAAAGCAGTTGAAAATGGAATGAAATAAATAAATAATGAATTGTATTGGTGCTGATTTAGGCAGGTAACTCATTATGTCTCTTTTATTTGGTGTCATGTTATGTTGGGTCCAGTTTTGTTCACACAGTTGCACTGGCTCTTGTTTGACCCCTGGTACTGGCCCGGCCACCAACATTAAAGTATCGTTATTAATCTGAACCAAGCGTACACAACAACAAACAAGCACCCAGACCTTGATGGATACATTCCACTGTTCCTTCAACATCCTGTAATTGGCCCTGACACCGTTTTTTTACCTCTCCTACCCACCAAATTTTATTTTCCTCCCCTCGGCCGCATCGACTGCTACCAGCGTTCGACTGCCAGACACGTTTCATCATTCAGTTCCCGTCCGCGCCGTTTCTCAATTTCCGCCCGGACTAACCTCGCAGCTAACCTTGGAGTTGCTTGTCGAAAAATGAGCCATTAGATTCCTCCGTCTGCCTCGTCTAGCCCCTCCGCTACACCGCTCCCGGCCTACGCAGGCATTAAAGTGCCCAATAAACCGTGCATTATGTGATCAGAGGAACGTACAGGCATATTTAATGGCACGAAGAGAGAGAATGGGAAGGAAAAGCCCAAGAGGTACAGAAAAAAAGCTTGGTAGTCATTAGCGAGGGTGTACCGTTCAGCCGTTGTGATCACTATATCAAATCTGCCAGCGCTGTTTGGTAATTAAGCTCCAGCCAGGTAGTGTGGATTACTGGTGGAACCTCGGCACTCGACCGACGGCACTCCGGTGATGAGAAAACAGCCGCGGCAAACGAGTCGGTTGATTTACGAGCGCAGAGCCGTGCTGAATGAGCACTTTGTCCCTGCAAATTGCTAAATTGAAGGGGGTCTCCACAGATTCCTCCAACTAATCCCCCACCATCACATGTCCGGATTAGGGTTAGTTATTTAATAAAGTTTGCACAGAGAACATCTGTGTCCGGACTGTCTGGTTCAATCAGGCAGACTTATATTGTTGTCCAGGCCCCGATTCAACCTAAAAAAATGTAAAACTGGGAAATAATGCTTTAACCTTGAGTTAACCTCTGCTGTCTCGAAGCCCTGACAATTAAAGACAGCAGAGCAGTGAAGGAGCATTGGTTTGAGTACTGTACTATTGGTCTAAAGGTCTCCAATTCATCTCACTTGCATGTCTTTGGACTGTGGAAGGAAACCCACACAGACACTGGAAGAACATGCAAACTCCACACAGAAAGGACCCGGACCACTCCACCTGGGAACCGAACCCAGGACCCAGGACTGTGAGGTGACAGTGCTACCCACCAAGCCACCAACTTTTATCCCATTAGCAACAATAGAGAAGCTTCCGCATTTATTCCACTGTATTACGATCGGGCGGCACGGTGGCTCGGTGGGTAGCACTGTCGCCTCACAGCAACAAGGTCCTGGGTTCGATCCCTAGGTGGGGCGGTCTAGGTCTTTTCTGTGTGGAGTTTGCTTGTTCTCCCCGTGTCTGCGTGGGTTTCCTCCGGGAGCTCCGGTTTCCTCCCACAGTCCAAAAACATGCAATCAGGTTCATTGGAATGGGTAAATGGGTGTGTGTGTGTGTATGTGTGTCTGCCCTGCGATGGACTGGCGCCCCGTCCAGTGTGTTACTGTGTGCCTTGCACCCATTGAAATGCTGGGATAGGCTCCAGCACCCCCCGCGACCCTAATTGGATAAGCAGTTAAGAAAGTGAGTGGTTTAAATCCTATTTCTGCCAAGCTGCCACTGTTGGGCACTAGATCAAAGCCCTAATATTTATCTGCTCCAGATGCACTATATGAAGGTTCACCATGCTCTCTGACCCCTGCTTGACTTCATTGCAAGGCTTTGGCCATCACCAAAACTTAACCCCCTTCCCAGAAATAGCCAATCATGTCTGTCTAGATGCCCAACCGGCCAATAGTACCGCCTCATCGAGAAGTATTTGGGCTGTTTTCTGTGTAACATTCTGTAGACATGTGGCTGATGAAACTTGGATAGAAGACTACCATGTCTGAGATCTTTTTTCAGATCTCTTCTGTTCAGCGCTGTTTGTGTACATGACTCTTGCCGCAGTTTGATGCAGCCGTCGTGGCATCCAAACTCATGGAATCAGGATTTGGCTGTTGGTGCTTTGTCAGTCTCGGCGTGCTGACGGCAGCTTTTGCGCCTGTCTGGCATGCCAATAATGGAAAGCAATCTGCTGTGAGTGTTTAGATATGGATACGGTTTGTCCAAGGTAATTAGCTTTGGCTAACTCAGGGGATCAAGTCAGAGGCAGTAAAATAAGTGGAAGAGACAGATGGCGGGAAGCCTCGTCTCTCCGCTCTGCCCTTAGACTGCGACCACAACCAGCGTCTATTCTGTAACAAATTGAAAAGGTTCTCATGCGGAATAAGCTTTAATATGTGAAGAAATGAAACTTAATCAAATTTGACACATGTATCTCGTCACCGCTCTAACTGTATTCACTTTTGTGATTGTTTATCTACTTCCATTTTCCCTTTTTTTAGATAACAGAAACAGCACAGTGTGTTCATTTCAATACTCATTTAATCCCTGATATTTCATTTTTCACTACTGTGACTCAGTGGGTAGCATTGTCGCCTCACAGCAAGAAGGTCCTGGGTTCGATTCCCAGCTGGAGAGGTCCGGATCCTTTATGTGTGGAGTTAGCATTTTCTTCTCGTGACTGTGTGGGTTTCCTCCGGGAGCTCCGGTTTCCTCCCACAGTCCAAAGACATGCAAGTGAGGTGAATTGGAGTGGGACTTTTGGAAAGGAAACTGTTCATAATTCCCATCACCAGTTCCAGCTGAGGAAAAACAGCCCCAAAGCATAATGCTTCACTGTAGGAAGGGTGTTCTTTTGGTAATGTGCTGTTGTTTTGTGCCAAACATACTTTTTAGAATCGGGCGGGGGGGGGGGGGGGGGGGGGGGGCATGGTGGCTCAGTGGGTAGCACTGTCTCCTCAGGGCGAGAATGTCCTGGGTTGGATTCCCAGGTGGAGCGCTCCGGATCCTTTATGTGTGGAGTTTGCATGTTCTTCCCTTGTCTGGGTTTCCTCCAGGAGCTCTGGTTTCCTCCCACAGTCCAAAGACATGCAAGTGAGGTGAATTGAAGATACTAAATTGTCCATGACTGTTTGACATTAAAGATTTAAACTGATGAATCTTGTGTAACCAGTAACTACCTGCTCTGTCATGAATGTAACCAAAGTGTCTAAAACATGACGTTAAAATCCTAATAAATAAATACATTTAGGGCAGTTGTTAGCAATGGAATACAGACTTTGTTTGTCACTAGAGGTAGCCAAATTAGCACACCAAAACTAGATATACAGAGGTAGTTAAGAGTGGGATTTTTGGGAAGGGAACTGTTCGTAATTCCCTTCAGCAGTTCAAGCTGAGGAAAAACAGCCCTAAAGCATAATGCTGCCACCACCATGCTTCACTGTGGATATGATGTTCTTTTAATGACTCATAGGGTCATTAGAATCATGGTCAAAAAGTTCAACCTTGTTCTATGCTTTTAACTAGAGCTGGCACCGATTTGATACTCGGTATCGGTCCGATATTGGCCCAAATCACTGGACTGTGTATCGGAAGGAAAAAAATGTGTAATCTGATCCGTTACTGTTGCTTAATGTAAATAACACTTAATGTACATAACACTTAATGTACATAACACAATGTACATAACACTTAATGTAAATAACACAATGTAAATAACACTTAATGTACATAACACAATGTACATAACACAATGTACATAACACTTAATGTACATAACACTTAATGTAAATAACACTTAATGTAAATAACACTTAATGTACATAACACAATGTACATAACACTTAATGTAAATAACACAATGTAAATAACACTTAATGTACATAACACTTAATGTACATAACACTTAATGTACATAACACAATGTACATAACACTTAATGTAAATAACACTTAATGTACATAACACTTAATGTACATAACACAATGTACATAACACTTAATGTACATGACACTTAATGTACATGACACTTAATGTAAATAACACTTAATATAAATAAGGCCATTTAGAAATTAAACCACACTGATATACTTAAACCTTTAGCATTTTAAAAAATCATCTACTACTGCCACAACTAAAAACACTGTTTTATTTCATGTTGTCCAAAGTGTCTACAATTGGAAGATGTGGATGTCAATCAAACGCGATGGACCAATTAGAATTGAGTTGAGATTTTCCGTTAAAGTTCTGCCACGTTTTTATATTATTAAACCCTGCTGGATTTTGAAAAGGACGTCTGTGGATGAACGGGAAACGGTGTAGTTTGTTTTATTTCATAACACTAATGGATTAATCGTTGAGGATGTGAGAGATCTCCAAGCCGGGACAAGATAGATGCATTTGTTTATTTTTTATTATTTAATTGTTTCATTTTTATTGTTTATAAATAATATTTTTTATTATTTATTTTATATTTTTGCTGCCTCTTCAGGGTGTAGACTTGAGAGTTGACAGATCTAGAATTTTATATTGAAATTATAATTTATTTGTTAAACACAGATAAAGTTGCACTTTACATTTTATTTTAAATGTTTGTACGGTGCTGTTAAAGAAACCAAAATTCTGCTAAATGCTGTGTGTAAAACAGCAGTTTTGCATAAGTGTGATGTTGTAGGTTCTGTGTTTATTCCTTTAGAATATTTGTTTAACAGTTTCAGCATTGTTATTTAGATAGCTAGTTTAACCATGGTGCATTGAGACATGCATTATTACTGCTTCGTTGTTTGAGAGGAGAAATGACGGTATCGGATTGGTATCGGTCAATTTGCTGTATCGTTATCGGACATAAAAAAGTGATATCGAGCCAGCCCTAAAGTGTACCTGGGCATGGATGTTTTTCTTGCCATCCTATCCCACAGCCCAGATATATAAAGAATACAGGAGATTGTTACATGTTGTACACAACCAGTACTTGGGAGAATTTCCTGAAGCTCCTTTTTGAATGGACTTTCAGTTCTTTGTAATGTCAATGTTGTGCCATATTTTATTCACTGTGTTCTGTGGTATATGTAACGCCTTGAGAAGTTCTTTATACTCTTCTCCTGACTGATACCTTTCAACAGTGAGATCCTTTGATGTTTTGTAAGCTCTTTCTGGATTGTGGCTTCTGCTGTAAGATGCAACAAAGTCCACGTCAGGAAATCTAACTAGCTGAACTTCATATGGGGTTCATCAGAGTCACTCTAATTGACGGCAGGTGTCACTGACTACTGTTTAGCCACCTCCTTGTTTCTACACTCACTGTCCATTTTATCAGCTCCACTTACCATATAGGAGCACTTCGTAGTTCTACAATTACTGACTGTAGTCCATCTATTTCCCTGTTCTTCAATGGTCAGGACCACCACAGAGCAGGTATTATTTAGTAAGGTCAGAGACGATCGCTCATCTATTGCTGCTGTTTGAGCTGGTCACAGGACGCTGCCCACGGGGCGCTGTTGGCTGGATATTTTTGGTTGGTGGACTATTCTCAGTCCAGCAGTGACAGTGAGGTGTTTAAAAATTCCATCGGCATTTCTATGTCTTATCCACTCATACCAGCACAACACACACTAACACACCACCACCATGTCAGTGTCACTGCAGTGCTGAGAATGATCCACCACCCAAATAATACCTACTCTGTAGTGGTCCTGGGAGAGTCATGACCATTTGAAGAACAGGGTGAAAGCAGGCTAAAAAGGTATGTAGAGAAACAAATGGACTACAGTCAGTAATTGGTAAGTGGAGCTGATAAAATGGACAATGAGTGTATATTCGGTGTATATTCACTCTACATCCAACCAGATTTTGAAAAGCTGTTGAAATTCAGGCTTTTCTTTGGCTTTTTTCTCCATCCAAAACTTTAATTTCCTCATCTTACAGCCGCCCACAAAGATAAAGCGAGCGAGCATGAAAGAGAGCACAAACAGAAATTCATAACACCAACAAACAGGGCGTTACCCAGCACATCGCTCCTGTCTTGTCTCAGGAGAAAGGTCTCTGTACCTCGACTCCATTTTGTCGAAACAGAGCAGAAGCAGAACAGATTGAGGGAGAGAGAGGGGGAGCGTCGCATTACGCCGGACCGTCCCGGTGTTTGACGTGAGGGTTTTGGGGATTGTAGACTGGAACAGTACAGGGACTGAGGGTAAAAGAGGATTTGTCTCGAAGAATTTGGAGCCGACAACTGAAACTAGGTCATTTTTTTTTTGTAGAAATAATCACAGGAGGAAGGGTTAGGAGGACGGGTGGAGTAGAGAGATGAGGGAGAAGACGGGTGCTGGGGGAGGGAGGGGTGATGATGAGGTGATGGGTTTTGCTGCTCAGTCAGAGCTTCTCGCTCACCCGTTTCCTCTCTCTGCTTAAGTTCCACTTTGTCACTGCGACTGACAGGCCATAATTGATCTTTCACAACCTATGATCCAGCAGCTCAGTTGATGAGGGCGAGAGGGGGGCAATTTCACTCTGGATCATTTTTTTCATCTGCTCAGATTGGATGCACAACTTGTTTTTAATCAATAATAATAATTGTTACTAATGAATAATAATTAAGTTATCACTATTTTACATTGATTCTCTTCAGTCAGTTTGATTCAACCACACCCATTCCTTCATTACATCTACACCAAAAATATTTCCCTTTTATTAAGGGCAGATATTTTTACTACCCTCTCATTCATGTATATTCATTTACCAAACCAGTGAGTATCAGACTGATTTTATTACGTTTGTTAATCCAATTTTTTCCACATCCTGCACGTTCACGCTCGAGTCATTGCATTTAATTTCATCTTCATCTTTTACCACGACTTTATCCTGGTCGGGGTCGCCATGGTTCTGGTTTCCTCGGTATCACAAGGCACAATGCAGTTACACACCTCGAACAGGATGCCAATCCATCGCAGGGCTTCGGCCACCCTACCCCTCAGACGTAGCCAATCATGATTTGCACCTCTTATTATAAATAGTCACTTATATAGTTTTAAAACAGTGAAAAAATATTATGGTGTAATAAATAAGCTCACAGTTTATATTTAATATTAGGAAATTGAATTAGATTACGCTGCAGTTCGCATAGTAATATTGATAAATATGTATGTATTTTTTCTTTTTATTCAAAAACATGCAACAACTAAGTAAGAAATAATTATAATTTTATTGTAAGTTAGTTATATTCAATATCCCAGCTTTTATTGTGCAACCCAACGTGAATGATTTGTTGCTTTTAATTACTTTGCAAAAAGTGTACAAGAAGGCCTCACACATTGCCAGAGTTCTGTGATGTGAAAATTTTGGGTTCCATTCCAAAAACAAAACAACCAAAAAACAACAATTATCTGGTTGCATAAATATTGGGGTATAAAATCATGATGCTTAAAAAAAACTACTAGTATCGATTCCCTAGTGTGTTTGACTAAAATTTTTACAGCTTTAAACTTACTGTAATCTAAATTAATTGTGATTAGACATCTCATCTGGTGGTGCTCGGGTGGCACAGTGGTCTGTTACACTAGCTCATCACCAGTGTTTGATCAGGGATGGAGACATGATTGGCTATGTGTAAGGGGGTGTTTGGCCGGAGCCCTGAGATGGATTGGAGTCTTGTCCATGATATTTCTTTCTTGCGGCAAATATTTTTCCTGCAAAACCAAGGCAGACTTTGACCAGGATAAAGCGGTTGATGAAAATAAAAAAGTAAAAACCAATTCCTCTGGCATGAAAGTATTGGACTAAAACTAGCTTAGTGAGTGTTGCCAAATATGCATAACTGCACAGAGAGCAGTAATTTAGTGTGTGTCTTGTTACCAGTAAAACTAAGCAACCAGCTTTAACTTAAATGTGCACATACAGCACTACTACTATTGTATCCTCACATGGGGCACCAATAATAGATAGTAGATGGATGGATAGATAGATAGATAGATAGATAGATAGATAGATAGATAGATAGATAGATAGATTGATAGATTGATAGATTGATTGACTGATTCAACTTTGTCATTGCTCAGTACAGGTAGAAGGCATCGAAATGCAGTTAGCATCTACCAGAAGTGCAAATAGTAGCATTGTGCAAAAAGAACATCAGTAAACTTACGTATCTATGTGTAGTATAATAACTATTAACTATAGCTATTTACATATATGGTGTTAGTCTAGGGCGGCACGGTGGCTCAGTGCGTAGCATTGTCATCTCACAGCAAGAAGGTCCTGGGTTCGATCCCCAGGCAGGGCGGTCCAGGTCCTTTCTGTGCAGAGTTTGCATGTTCTCCCCGTGTCGCGTGGGTTTCCTCCGGGAGATCCAGGTTTTTCCCACAGTTCAAAAACATGCAGTCAGGTTAATTGGAGAAACTGAATTGCTCTATAGGTGAATGGGTGTGTGTGTGTGTCTGCCCTGCAAGGGACGGCGGCCCATCCAGGGTGTTACTGTGTTCCTTGCGCCCGTTGAAAAGCTGGGATAGGCTCCAGTAACACCCCCCTCCCCCCCGCGTAATCCTAATTGGATAAGTGGTTAAGTAAGTGAGTGAGTGGTATTAGTCTATATACGTGGCAATATGTACAGAGTAATAATAATAACAATAATAGTAATAAGCACAAACTAGGTGTGAGGAATTCTAATAATAATATGTAAAATAGTTAACTATACAATATAATCTTAATGTGTATATAATTATGCAGATATGTGTAAGGTAGTAAATGGTGCAAATGGTAATAAATGATAATAAAGAATAAATAATAGGACCAGTGAGTAGTCCAGGGTGTTATTGAAGTTAACGGTGTAGTGTTGTGTTCAGCAAGGTGATTGAGGTCATATATATGTGCTGTATACTACTCACATGTAGGCATCAATGTTAGAATATTGCTTCTGGCATAGTCATTTTTCTATTTATGTGCACTATGATTAGAAACACAAAACCCTTGATCACATTTCTTCAATTAAAAATTCTGATCGGAAAGCAGCCCATTTGCTTAGTAATAGCTTTGCATGATGCTTCCTCTTGCTAAGCTTTAAAATGATTCACAGTTGAAAATTACTTTCTGTCAAACGATGCAGCATTAATTAAGCCTCTCGCATGTTCTGCACTAATTCCATGATTGTGGTGCATTGTGGCGGTACATTGTCTCAGAGGGGGGAAATGGAAGGCAGAAAGAGCGCCTCAACGGAGCACAATGCCGCAGAGTGACAGCGCCGACAAAGGCGACGTCTTCCGCGAGCGCCGGATGCGAAACCCTCTTCATCAGGACCCTTTCTCACGATTTACTATCTTCGTTTAGCTTTCGGTTGCCGCATCACCTATCGAAATTTATGATTTACCTCGAGAGCACGTTTTTGCAATAAAAAAAAACACTGCTTCTTTTAGAGACGCTTTTAAAACAAAAAATAGTTTTTTGTTTGCTTTTTACTCTATTTAAAATAGGCTTTATGCAGCCAGACTACTTTTGTTTGAGCTAAAAATGAAATAGAAATGCACACGCTTGCAATCAGCCTAGATTTTAATCTGATCTTACGAGGTGAACCACCTTGTCCACACCTCAAATCCGCTCTGACTGTCACCGACTTCCTTCCCTAAAAGATAATTAACCGCTATTGTAACTGGAACCCGCTTTCACACACGTTTACTGTTGCCCTCGTCGGGAAGCGGCGGACACCGAGGCCATTGTCTTTCTGGACGGCTTTGAAAACAAATTGTTCGCTTTTTTATTATTTTTCTCAATGGGTCTAAACGGAGAAAAGCGGCAGTCTGTTAGCCATGAGCATGCTCCCCTGGGGACGAACTTAACAATAGAAATCTAGTTCCCCAGCAGCTCCACACAAATCACATGTTTAGGGAAGCAGACAGGCTGCCGGCTCAGGTTTAAGGTGCTCGAGCAGGGCTGAATAACCAGCGCGCGCCACCGTGAAGCTCAGCGTGCTTCCTTTTGTTCTTGCTCCAAGGTGGTCCAAACTTCAGTCAGGACCCGTTTCAGTGGGGATTAAAGTGATCCTTAGCGTTTAGTTCAGAAGTGCAGTAACCACTTCTCATGTGCATAAGAAAACACTGATTCACAAATCATGGTGTGTCATGATTATATCATGTATGGCTGTATAATTGGAATCCATGATCGGATTATTTTGGCTGGTGGGGGTGGCACGGTGGCTCAGTAAAGCAAGAAGGTTCTGGGTTTGATTCCCAGGTGGAGCAGTCCTGGTCCTTTCTGTGTGGATTTTGCATGTTCTCCCCGTGTCTGGCGTGGGTTTCTTCAGGGAGCTCCGGTTTCCTCCCTCAGTCCACAGTCATGTCTTTATAGACCTTGCTTTCTGCCCAGGGGCGTGCTGGAACAGGAAAGGACCTTCCCTAAACTGGTTCCCAAACTTTTGCTGCAGTGCACCACTTTTGTTAAGCATATTTTCAAGCCCCGCCCACCCACCGACACACACGTACATGTCTTTTGCCTTTAAACTCCATTGTAATTTGCGGTTTGGCTCCTTTCTGTGTGGAGTTTGCACGTTCTTCCCATGTTTCCTCCTGGAGCTGTCGAATAGTTAGGCGCGGTGTCCCAATACTTTTGTCCATATAGTGTACATTTTATACAAAACTGCATGTAAATAAACTCTATACTTTATTTACATTTTCTACATTCATCCAAAGCGACTTACAGTACTGTGACAGTATATTGTCATGGCAAGGGCACAACAGTGGCAACCTGGCAGTGGTGGGGCTTCAACCAGCGACCTTTTGATTACTAGTCCAGTATCTTAACCACTAGGCTACAACTGCCTACAAAACACTGCAACATCAGGATGACCACAGTCATGACCACAGGACGACTTACAGTACTGTGACAGTATACTGTCTAAGCAATTGAGGGTTAAGGGCCTTGCTCAAGGGCCCAACAGCGACAACCTGGCAGTGGTGGGGCTTCAACCAGCGACCTTTTGATTACTAGTCCAGTATCTTAACCACTAGGCTACAACTGCCTACAAAACACTGCAACATCAGGATGACCACAGTCATGACCACAGGACGACTTACAGTACTGTGACAGTATACTGTCTAAGCAATTGAGGGTTAAGGGCCTTGCTCAAGGGCCCAACAGTGGCAACCTGGCAGTGGTGGGGCTTGAACCAGTGACTTTTTGATTACCAGTCCAGTACCTTAACCACTAGGCTACAACTACCAATCAGTACTGTCACTATTGTTTATTATTTCAAGCTTGGCGCTCAGTAGCACAGTCACCAGTAAGCTGTATTGATGTGTATCATGCGAAAGGCTTAAACACTGTGGTAAGCTACAGTAAAAGAAGCTCAAAACGCTTATCATGTAACAGCAGCCTTACTGTAGTGTATTTGCTCTTAACATGTCTTTAAAAATGCTTTAGTGAACAGCTCCTAATTTCACCGGTACCCTTAAAATTAGAAGCAGTCAATACCACGTTAGGTACGGCACTGAAGGTTCTGGGATTTGGATGCACACTGTTGAATTGTAGGGAGTCTGTGTGTGGACAGTTGATGCTCTCTGGGTTCAGTGGAAAAAAAAACTAATTTAATAAAGTGTGACAGAGTAGTATTAATAAATGATGAGACAGCAGCCATGTCTTCCAGTTATTTCACCCTGTTTACTCATACAGCGGCTTGTTTTTGAAATAACAACAAAAAATGCAGGAATTAAAAATAAATGTGTTTAAAAATACACCAAACATTTAAGTGTATTAGCATTGATGTCCATGCTGTTTTATCAGAAGCGAGCAGGCCGAGTGCAGCGTGTGTACACTGTGTTTGTGTATGTGACGGGCCAGCGTATTCTCCATGGCTGAGTGGACTCGGCTTTGTGTTTGCCCTCCGTCTAATCACCTATTTACTCACCCGGTGACTGCTGGCCTCCATCACTGCTTCTTTTTTCAACCCAGACACTGACCTTGAGCTTTTAATAGCTAAATCTAACCACACGGCTGCTTTTTTTCCGCTCCAGCTTTGTTCAGTTTACTGGCCTTTAAACTGTCCTATAAGTACCGTCCTGGTCACGCCCGAGAGACTGGAATGTGATGGTATGTGGTCTCATCAGTCATTTGTAGATATCAGTGATGATTTGGCATAAAAACAGACTTTTTTTAATAACAAAACTTAAACGTTTTTGACATTACCCAATGTGGCCAAAAGTATCTGGACATGCCAGTTAATTTTTGATGTCGGGTGTTTCAGCCATACCCATTGCTAACAGAGTCAAAATCACTTTTGTTTGTTTATCGTGTATATTTGCTTCCATATTTATGGCAACACCCTAAAGAAGGGATTGTCCTTTTGTGCACAAAGCTAGGTCCAAAAAGACACAACTCTGGTGGCCGGCACAGAGTCCAGACCTCAACCTCTTAAACACCTTTGAAATCAATTAAGACGTTCCTGTCTAAAATGTGTGTGTGTGTGTGTGTGTGTGTGTGTGTGTGTGTGTGTGTGTGTGTGTGTGTGTGTGTGTGTGTGTGTGTGACCGGGGCACTTTTTTTCTATTAAGTTTGAAAGTAAAATTTTGGTGCAAGGGTTTTTACACACATGGGTGTATAAAGCCTGCTTGACTGTGGACAGTGAAAGCTGTATTTTATCACAAATGAACAGCTGTCTCTTATGATTGTTTGTAAGCTTAGTTAATGCAGTAGTAAGATGTGCTATCCCACCACTGCGGAAATTCAGGTTTCACGCTGGAACCAGAGCTGGGATCTCGAATACATCGTAACGAATCTTAGTTCTGCCTGCCGGCTAGGCTGAGCGGCCACATGAACAACGATTGGCCTGTTGTTCAGATATGGGTAGGATTAAGCCGGATAGGTAACTAATCTCTCTCTAATAACTAATGCATGATTGATGGTGCCTGCACAGAGATGAGAAGAGTGCTGTCAGGGTGTGTCTCTCCGTACACAGTGCTGAGCTGCGCTGCACTCGTCAAAGTGTAGGTGATAGGATGCATACGGCATGCTGCCCACGTGTCGGAGGGGGCGTGGATCAGCTTCGTTCTCCTTAGTCAGAGCAGGGATCGGCATTGGTGGAGAGGAAGCATGGAAAAAAAACTAGTTAGTCAACATGTGCTATTCACTGCTGTACTGTTGTAAAGAAATGAGAAGAATCAGGAGAGGTCTTTCTTCTTTGAGAGACCAAAAGAGGTCCAGCAAGGACTGGCAGCTTCATCTGTCCCTTCTACAATCCAAAGAAGCTTGGTCAGGAAAGGCTGAGATATGCTAAATCTCACACTGGAATGAAAATCAGTTGAAAAGAGTATTATGGAGTGCCGAAGACGTCTGATATTATGTACTAGAAGATGTATTTCAGAAAACATCTGGACAGTCTCCCCAAAAGAGTTCTAGATGCAACCTCAGTTCTTAGAAATACTGACTTTTGCCTGTATTGGCAAATTTTGCCATTTTGTTCAGAATTTCTTTTAAATAAAGAGGCTATATATATATATATATATATATATATATACAGTGGGGCCAAAAACCACTGATTGTGCAAGTTCTCCTACTTAGAAAGATGAGAGAGGTCTGTAATTTTCATCATAGGTACACTTCAACTATGAGACAAAATGAGAAAAAAAAATCCAGGAAATCACATTGTAGGATTTTTAAAGAATTTATTTGTAAATTATGGTGGAAAATAAGTATTTGGTCAATAACAAAAGTTCAACTCAATACTTTGTAACATAACCTTTGTTGGCAATGACAGAGGTCAAACGTTTCCTGTAAGTCTTCACCAGGTTTGCACACACTGTAGCTGGTATTTTGGCCCATTCCTCCATGCAGATCTCCTCTAGAGCAGTGATGTTTTGGGGCTGTCGCTGGGCAACACGGACTTTCAACTCCCTCCACAAATTTTCTATGGGGTTGAGGTCTGGAGACTGGCTAGGCCACTCCAGGACCTAGAAATGCTTTTTACGGAGCCACTCCTTCGTTGCCCGAGCGGTGTGTTTGGGATCATTGTCATGCTGGAAGACCCAGCCACGTTTCATCTTCAATGCTCTCACTGATGGAAGGAGGTTTTGGCTTAAAATCTCACGATACATGGCCCCGTTCATTCTTCCCTTAACACGGATCAGTCGTCCTGTCCCCTTTGCAGAAAAACAGCCCCAAAGCATGATGTTTCCACCCCCATGCTTCACAGTAGGTATGGTGTTCTTGGGATGCAACTCAGCATTCTTCTTCCTCCAAACACGACGAGTTGAGTTTTTACCAAAAAGTTCCATTTTGGTTTCATCTGACCACATGATATTCTCCCAATCCTCTTCTGGATCATCCATATGCTCTCTGGCAAACTTCAGACGGGCCTGGACATGTACTGGCTTAAGCAGGGGGATATATATACAGTGTATCACAAAAGTGAGTACACCCCTCACATTTCTGCAAATATTTCATTATATCTTTTCATGGGACAACACTATAGACATGAAACTTGGATATAACTTAGAGTAGTCAGTGTACAGCTTGTATAGCAGTGTAGATTTACTGTCTTCTGAAAATAACTCAACACACAGCCATTAATGTCTAAATGGCTGGCAACATAAGTGAGTACACCCCACAGTGAACATGTCCAAATTGTGCCCAAATGTGTCGTTGTCCCTCCCTGGTGTCATGTGTCAAGGTCCCAGGTGTAAATGGGGAGCAGGGCTGTTAAATTTGGTGTTTTGGGTACAATTCTCTCATACTGGCCACTGGATATTCAACATGGCACCTCATGGCAAAGAACTCTCTGAGGATGTGAGAAATAGAATTGTTGCTCTCCACAAAGATGGCCTGGGCTATAAGAGGATTGCTAACACCCTGAAACTGAGCTACAGCATGGTGGCCAAGGTCATACAGCGGTTTTCCAGGACAGGTTCCACTCGGAACAGGCTTCACCAGGGTCGACCAAAGAAGTTGAGTCCACGTGTTCGGTGTCATATCCAGAGGCTGGCTTTAAAAAATAGACACATGAGTGCTGCCAGCATTGCTGCAGAGGTTGAAGACGTGGGAGGTCAGCCTGTCAGTGCTCAGACCATACGCCGCACACTGCATCAACTCGGTCTGCATGGTCGTCATCCCAGAAGGAAGCTGACGCACAAGAAAGCCCGCAAACAGTTTGCTGAAGACAAGCAGTCCAAGAACATGGATTACTGGAATGCCCTGTGGTCTGACGAGACCAAGATGAACTTGTTTGGCTCAGATGGTGTCCAGCATGTGTGGTGGCGCCCTGGTGAGAAGTACCAAGACAACTGTATCTTGCCTACAGTCAAGCATGGCGGTGGTAGCATCATGGTCTTGGGCTGCATGAGTGTTGCTGGCACTGGGGAGCTGCAGTTCATTGAGGGAAACATGAATTCCAACATGTACTGTGACATTCTGAAACAGAGCATGATCCCCTTCCTTCGAAAACTGGGCCTCATGGCAGTTTTCCAACAGGATAACGACCCCAAACACAACCTCCAAGATGACAACTGCCTTGCTGAGGAAGCTGAAGGTAAATGTGATGGACTAAACCCAATTGAGCACCTGTGGCGCATCCTCAAGTGGAAGGTGGAGGAGTTCAAGGTGTCTAACATCCACCAGCTCCGTGATGTCATCATGGAGGAGTGGAAGAGGATTCCAGTAGCAACCTGTGCAGCTCTGGTGAATTCCATGCCCAGGAGGGTTAAGGCAGTGCTGGATAATAATGGTGGTCACACAAAATATGGACACTTTGGGCACAATTTGGACATGTTCACTGTGGGGTGTACTCACTTATGTTGCCAGCCATTTAGACATTAATGGCTGTGTGTTGAGTTATTTTCAGAAGACAGTAAATCTACACTGCTATACAGGCTGTACACTGACTACTCTAAGTTATATCCAAGTTTCATGTCTATAGTGTTGTCCCATGAAAAGATATAATAAAATATTTGCAGAAATGTGAGGGGTGTACTCACTTTTGTGATACACTGTATATATATATATATATATATATATATATATATATATATATATATATATATATATATATATATATATATATATATATATATATGAGAGAGAGAGAGAGAGAGAGATCTTCAAAAAGTTTCCGCACTTTTATATTTTGGTTGGAAACGGTGAAAGAAGTGGAGCATTACTGGCTACACGCTCAACTGAAAACATTGCTTGCTGATGGCGTCAAAAAGTTGGTACGACGCTGGGAAAAATGCATCACAAAGGAAGGTGACTATGTAGAAAAGTAATGTCATTTGTTAATTTGTTGTTAAATTCTTAATAAATAGAGTTTAAAAAAGTGCTGAAACTTTTTTATTGAACTGGTCTGGCCAGTACTGTATGGGCATGGTAATGCAGAAAAAAAGAAGCCTAATCTTTAATATTCATTTTGTCCAAAGTTTCCATCCTTTAGCGATATTTTTAGGGACACTACTGTGGTTTTTTATGGTTGAGGCCACACACACACAAAGTCTATACACACTCCCCATTTTTACCACCACCTTGGGACTTAATCAGGCTTGACTAGCTCTCAGTAAGAGTGCATTCTTCGACCCCATTTTCCTTTGGAGGAAACCCATCAAGCCACCGGGCCCCTCTCTATCAATCCACTATTCTTTTTTTTCTTTCTTTCTCTCTCTGTTTTGCTCACTCGCTTGCTTGCACACTGACTGCCAGTTGTGCCACACCCAGTATATTAGATATTCATAGCCTTTCCTTCTCATTCATTATATCTGTATAGAATCCTTCTGTTATGGTTCCCTATATGTATAAAACACGTTTCTATGCTTACACTTTCATTCTTTATTAAAATTAATTTAGTTTCTTTATTGCATATTCAAATAGTGTTGTAAATATTGACCCTAAATAACACCCTACAGCTGCACTACACTGATAAATACACTACCAGACAGTATGTCCTGCTTTTGTATCTAAGGTTTGGTTATTTGATCATTTTATTGGATACTTCAGTTTCCTCCCAGCTCTCAAAAGCATGCTGAAGAGGAATTGTTACTCCAGAGTGTTCTTGAGTGAGTGTGTTCCTGCGATGGATAAGCTCTCTGTCCAGATTATATCTGACCAACGCTCACCATGACTCTGACCAGGACAAAGCAGTTAGTAAAAGTGAACCACCATAATTGAGTGATAATACGATGGGGTTTTTAGTTGACCCTGTATATGGAATGATTGTGGGATGATATAGGGCTAATATTTATATTTTCATTTTCAGCGTTTTAGCAGACGCTCTTTATCCAAAGCAACTTACAATTAAAACATTAGATTGAGGGTTAAGGTAGGTTGACCATACATCCTCTTTATCCCGGGCATGTCCTCTTTTTTTTGGACCTAAAAATGTGTCCGGTCTGGATTTTTGAATGACCAAAAATGTCCGAGGATTCAGCTCATGTAGTAACACTTCTCTTAACAATGCCCGAGCTCAAATGACAAAGGTCGGGATCATTGGGAAGCAGAATGCATGACCTGCAAAGTGTCCAATAAAGGTGCTAGTTCAGCAAAACACAGAACTGCATGTAAAGAGGAGAGCTTGTCAAGTAAATGAACTATTTTGTGAGATCGGGTAAAATAGAAGATGGTGTTACTGCTGCAGAGGGAGTTTTTGCATTTCACACCACAAAGCATCTTGGACCAACTAGGTAGGAGTGTCTAATAGAGTGGACAGTGAGTGGACACGATATTTAAAAACTCCAGCAACGCTGCTGTGTCTGATCCACTCGTACCAGCACAACACACACTAACACACCACCACCATGTCAGTGTTACTTCAGTGCTGAGAATGATCCACCATCTAAATAATACCTTTTATGTGGTGGTCCTGTGGGGGTCCTGACCATTGAAGAACAGCATGAAAGGGGGCTAACAAAGCGTGCAGAGAAACAGATGGACTACAGTCAGTAATTGTAGAACAACAAAGTGCTTATATGTGGTAAGTGGAGCTGATAAAATGGACAGTGAGTGTAGAAACAAGGAGGTGGTTTTAATGTTATGGCTGATTGGTGTGTATATATGACAAATAAAGGCATCTATTCTATTTTATTCTGTTTTTTGCCATTAAATGACACATATATGTTAAACATGGCATTAAAACCCAAATAAATTAGTAAATATCAATGCATTGGTCAAATATTTAAACCCCTACCCCATACACATTGCCATGGTTCCACCAATTACATGAAATTTCTTTGCCAAACCAAAGCCCTAATAAGCCCTGCTAATGCCTGCACGAGTGTACAGACTGCTCATACATTTAGTCCAGGTCTTTAATATGCCGCTCAGCTATAAATTACCCTCAGCCGTTCAGCCCCTTGTGAGTTACCTTATGATCACAAAAGCTGAATAGCCCTCGATTCGGTCGTATGCCGTGCACTATACAGCGATTCACAGTGAGTTTTTGAAAGTGGAGAATGGTGCGCTAGGCTTTACACGTGCTCGAGGCAGGCTTACAGCTCAGAGATGTCATGGGGGATGAAAGGGCTTGTGCCAAAGCTTTACGAGGTGTTAACAGGCCTGTGTGTTTGCTTAACATCATGGCTATGGATCTGAGATGTTTGCATAGTTGCTTTCAACTGTTTGTTTAACTTCCTTTTTGGGCAGCTGTACCACTTTGCTGAAGGTCGGGTAGTCCAGGAGGAACGTGCAGGAGACGTAGAAGCTAGAGGGAGAGAACGGATGGAGCGGTGGTGGATCTGCTTACCTTCACGTTGTGTTATGAATGTTTTACGCTAGGCTGAGGTTGTAAATGTTCAGCTAATCTAAACATCCTTATCAGTGGAATGTGAAACGAACAAAGAGAAGATTTTAACAGAGGACAGGAAGGAACCAAAAATGACCACTGAAGACCACAAGCTAGATAATGTCACCTCACGATGTATTAGCTTTCAGTTCTTATTTTATTTCAGCTGTTCAGGTAATACAATCCTCAAAATTATCATTAACAAATATACAGTACTTTGTAGTTCTACAATTACTGACTGTAGTCTATTTGTTTTTCTACATGCTTTGTTAACCCCCTTTTATGCTGTTCTTCTATGGTCAGGACTCTCCCAGGACATCTACAGTGCAGGTATTATTGGGTGATGGATCATTATCAGCACTGCAGTGACACTGACATGGTGGTGGTGTGTTAGTGTGTGTTGTGCTGGTATGAGTGGATAAAACACAGCAATGCCAATGGACCTCGCTTTCACTGCTGGACTGGAATAGTCCACCAACCAAAAATACCCAGCCAACAGCACCCCATGGGCAGCATCCTGTGACTACTGATGAAGGTCTAGAAGATGACCGACTCAAACAGCAGCAATAGATGAGCGATCGTCTCTGACTTTACATCTACAAGGTGGACCGACTAGGTAGGAGTGTCTAATAGAGTGGACAGTGAGTGGACACAGTATTTAAAAACTCCAGCAGCGCTGCTGTGTCTGATCCACTCATACCAGCACAAGACACACTAACACACCACCACCATGTCAGTGTCACTGCAGTGCTGAGAATGATCCACCACCCAAATAATACCTGTTCTGTTGTGGTCCTGTGGGGGTCCTGACCATTGAAGAACAGGGTGAAAGTAGGCTAAAAAAAAGTATGTAGAGAAACAGATGGACTACAGTCAGTAATTGTAGAACTACAAGAAAGTGCTTCTATATTGTAAGTGAAGCTGATAAAATGGACAGTGAGTGTAGAAACAAGGAGGTAGTTTTAATGTTATGGATGATTGGTGTATACACGTGTACAGAACAATGAAATTCTTTCTTTGCGTATCCCAGCTTATTTCCCAAAGCTCTACCCACTGGTCTACCACTGTCCCAATCTACCTTCCAGCCATAGAAAAAATAAAATAAAATAAAATGGACCTAAATATGAAGACAAGATACAATAAACAGACAGAACAGTAATACATGTTTTGCCATTTAATGATACATATGTGTTAAATATGGTTTTTAAACCCAAATAAATAAAAAAAAAGTACCAAATTCTCATTATTATAGAGTCATGTCTTGACAAATGCTATGCAAAGGGCACCACGCCAAAGCCGAGACGCTGAGATTCCCTCACATCCCACATTTACGCTGACTGTACCAGCACCATATGTTTCCCCAGATGGTCCAAGTGAAAATTCTCAGTGATGAACTTTTTTTCACTTTTACGTTCTGACATTTGGACATCGCAGACACCTTGGCATGCGCCGTGACCGCGATGGGCGAACGGCTCGGCAGCTCTGTGCCCGGGACCGCCTGGATTGAGTTTCTAACTGGAGATGTTTCCTCACGCTGGAGACATTTACGGCCCCCCAGAGCTCCCCTCGTGACCCCACTCTGCCCCTCCTGAACCTTGATGAAGTGATGGAGGTAGAACCGAGGGTCTGGAAACCACATTGACCCTTTGCGAAAGGCCAGGGCAGCCAGAGGAAGATGAAAGAAGCCAATGAAAATTGGACAGAAATGTCACAGGAATATTAAACTTGTGAAGCGGTGTTCACAAACGGAGGAAAGCAGGGTGGAGGCTGAAATGTGAGATGTGAGGGGGTTTTTTTCGGCTTGTTGACTATAGCTCGTCTTATAACCAAGTTTGGGCTTCTTTATACAGATGACCAATGGATCAAAATATAAAGACAAGATAAAATAAACAGACAGAAACATAATACCTGTTTTGTCATTAAATGCCACATATGTGTTAAACACGGCATTAAAACCCAAATAAATAAATCAATTATATGGATAACCACTTGTCCGAGTACTCGCAAATTAAATCAGTAATCGACCACTATGACAAATTTGTTATTTTTTAGATTCTAATTTTGCATTTATCCAAATTTAGTCATGCCCAGTCCCCCAACTGTAACTTTCTTTGCTACTGCAGACCCCCACCCTGACTTAGAAGTAGACCGTAGACTATCACACACACCAGTCTGCCAGAGTCTAACAGAGAGTAAGTAGTCTCACAAACAAAGAGTCACATGGTACTATCCAAGAATCAACCATCCATCGTGCCGGTGCCCCGACCAGCTAGCAGAGGCCATAATTGCAGTTGCGATGAGATACAGCTGATCGTGTCTGTCTGGGAGCTGGGCTGGTTGATGGCACAGCTCCAGATGTCAGCGGTGACGAGATCATTTGACTCCTGCGCCACCTGAGCACCCACGATGAATCTTTAAAAGGTCATTTTGTTAATAAAAGAACTAGTGTTTTACCTGTTTTACCACTTATTTATTGGTGGGTCTGATTGGTGGGTCTGATTCCCTGGGCGAAAGGCAGCAAACTCCCTGGACAGGTCACCAATCCTTCACAGGAGTAATTTGGTAATTTGGTAATTTGGTATCAGGAGCACCCAGAGGAAACCCACACAGACACGGGGAGAACATGCACACTACACAGAAAGGACCTGGATAGCTGCACCTGGGAATCGAACCCAGCCACCATGTACCAAACAAATCCATCTAGAAAGACCTAATAATTATAGAAAACAAAAAGCAGAATTGCTTATAGTAGCATTGTGGATGGAAAC
Organism: Trichomycterus rosablanca; assembly: GCF_030014385.1. Taxonomy (NCBI): domain Eukaryota; kingdom Metazoa; phylum Chordata; class Actinopteri; order Siluriformes; family Trichomycteridae; genus Trichomycterus; species Trichomycterus rosablanca. Next base: position 32,042,702 of record NC_085994.1, on the reverse strand, counting down.
TATGATCTACAAAGGCAATATAGATGAGACTGGAGACTATCTCATTTTAAAAAATGGGGTGTTTGGGGGCCATGTCTACACAGACATGATTGGCTATGTGTAAGGTGTGTGGGGGGTGGGAGATTGACATTCTGTCCATGGTGTTCCTGCCTTGCTTCCAGTATTTCCCGGTGGACACTGAGACCCTCACTAGGACAAAGCATTTAATAAACACAGTTTTGTTGTTGTTGCACAGCAACATGGTTCCCAGTGACCTGAGTTTGATCATTGGCGACGACCACTGACCATCTTGAGGCCAGTTTGGCAAGCTCTCCAGGTTTTTCTTATGGTACTCTGCTACCTGTTCATCGACTTAGGCTGATATCTGCTTGGTATCACTTTGGGATTTCCCTTCTTTGTATATATGAGCTTACTGATGGCTTAAATTGGATGTAGGGATATAAATGCCACCCTTCTCACCATGAGATTAGAGCTAATTATGCTTTCTGGGCAATATCTGGGCAAGAACACGTTTTTGAAAGATAACCTGATCAGTGGTGGGGTCTGATTTTAAACTATAGCTTGAAAAGCTGGCAAGTCTGGCCTGTAATTTTCACTTCATAAACATCACACGACTCAAATGACTTCAGGATGATTTGTCTTTAAAAGCATGCGTAATGCCCAGGGCTACTCGTTGAGCGGAAGGCCATATTTTATATATATATTTTATTTATGCATTTTCTTCCCTTTTTCTCCCTTTTTAGCGCGTCCAATTGCCCGATTGCGTCACACTTCCTCCCCACCAATGCCAATCCCTGCTCTGATTGAGGAGAACGAAGCTAACCCACGCCCCCTCCGACACGTGGGCAGCATGCCGTATGCATCTCATCACCTGCACTTTGACGAGTGCAGTGCAACTCAGCGTTGTGTACGGAGAGACACGCCCTGAGAGCACTCTTTTTCTCATCTCTGTGCAGGCGCCATCAATCAGCCAGCAGAGGACGTAATTGCACCAGTCATGAGAGAGAGACCCCATCCGGCTTATTCCCGCCCATATCTGAACAGCAGGCCAATCGTCGTTCATGTGGCCGCTCAGCCTTAGGCGGCAGGCAGAGCTGAGATTCGATACGATGTATTCGAGATCCCAGCTCTGGTTTCAGCGTGTTTTTACCGCTGCGCCACCTGAGCGGCCGAAGGGCATATTTTTTATTTTTCCGCTAGCCTCGAGGCAAGTCGACTTCCAGCTCAGAGAATTCGAATCATCGGGCGGCTTCATTGCACGGAGGGTACCTCACTGCCACCTTCACTGGCCTTAGAGCCGAATCAGCAATTCCGTCACCGTCACTGAATGTAGCTTTTTTCTCAATTAGCTCCTCACTTTCCCAGATAGCTGCGAGCATCTGAACCCCATTCAGCTTATTGTTAAAAAGAACAGAATGAAATGTGCAGAGCGCTAAGCGGCTGAATTAAAAAAAGAAATAAAGAAGAAGCTTCTGTGCCCTAGCCAGACAGGCACATTTAAATTGATAATGTATTTTCTGCCGTTCTTGCTTTGCGATTAAAATGAGTATGCACCGTTTGGTCAGCACATTTGAAAGCGGCTGAACCTTAAACACAGTTTAAAACCTGGGTTCCTTCCAAACGGTTCTTCTTTATCACTCTGTTCCTGCTGTCTCGCTCGCCCCCTTTTTTTTGTTTTCAATTTTTGTGTCTTCATCCGTCACGGAGGAGGCCGTATTTCCTCGGCCAATTACGGTAGACAGGCCTTGAAAATATCTTAATCAAATGTATTGATTCGCCGAGTCCCCCCTACCCCCCTCGCGGCTCAGAAGAACCACAAGGCAGCTGTGGGCGACACGGTCAGAAATCATATACGCTGCGTGCCAGTGCTTTTGCTTAGCTCGGAGGTGTCGGGCCGTGTGCGCGGGAGGAAAAAGTAATAAACGCTGCAGAGGTAGTAAATTGTTTTCTCGTTTTTGCACCGTAAGGCTGTTTAGGAAAGGGACACTGTAGTGCTCATGGGTAGTAAATCAGACACACAAAACCAGGGCTTGCCGGCCAAAATACACAGTGTCACAGCGGGTCATGTTCATGATACGGACCAGGGTTACGGTCTATGTGAAGTCTGATGGGGGTTTGGTCTATATGGGTTTCATCTGGGTATTAAGACTGCATCCCCAAGAACATAAGTAAATACAGTAAATAAAAGGGTAAGTGGGTAGAATACAAAAACCTGCCTGGTTGCCTGGTATCATCAAGGGCAATATATTTTTAGAAATGAGAACCCTGTACACCCTGTAGAACCCTGTAGATGTCCTACTATAGATGTAGTCAATAGTAATACTGGTGACATTTTCTGTATCAGCTGGCTGGCACAGTGGCTCGGTGGGTAGCACTGTCATCGTACATCAAGAAGGTCCTGGGTTCGATTCCCAGGTGGAGTGGTCCAGGTCCTTCCTGTTCTCCCCGTGTCTGCATGGGTTTCCTTTGGGTAATTTCAAATTCGAAACCTTATAGCAGCAGACGAGTTTCTTTACCTAGATGGGGATTGTGGTAGCAACTCAACTCTGTACTACTGGCACTTCCAAAAATCAGGGTATTGGTACTGTGTTGCTAAATCATAGTAAAACATTTGCCAATCCTAGTGTAATGCCCTGTAGTAGATTGGCATCCATCCATCCATGCATCTCTGGCAGATGTCTATTACATTACCCATCACTGCTGAGATGCAGGCTAGAATCTCAGAGCTGCTATCAGCCGGCTTGGCGTCTACGCAGACATAATTGGCTGAGGGGAGGATGGCCGAAGTTCTGCAATGGATTGGCACCCCATGAAGTGTATTCCTATGGAAATGAACTGAATCCAGTGTGCAATCCACAACTCCAGTCACTCAGTAATGGGTTTGAATGAGATGATTTAGAACCTAAATGTATGGGTTTGACTGTACCGTACCATCTTCCTGAATAAAATGTGTCCAGCCAGACTGTAAATTTACACCGATCAGCCATAACATTAAAACCACCTCCTTGTTTCTGCACACACTGTCCATTTTATCGGCTTCTCTTACCATATAGAAGCACTTTGTAGTTCTACAATTACTGACTGTAGTCCATCTGTTTCTCTGCATGCTTTGTTAGCCCCCTTTCATGCTGTTCTTCAATGGTCAGGACTCTCCCAGGACCACTACAGAGTAGGTATTACTTGGGTGATGGATCATTCTCAGCAGAGGTGGAAAGAGTACTAAAATATTGTACTCAAGTAAAAGTACTATTACTTTAATGTAATTTTTACTTAAGTATGAGTAAAGTTACTAGTCTAAAAATCTACTCAAGTAAAAAGTAACTTGTTTAAAATGTACTCAGAGTAAACGTTACTTAGTTACTTGTTTAACAGCAGGGGGGGTGTCTCTTCTGTGTAATGCAAACAGGACAATTGGATATAAATCTCACAATAGTTGTTTTTAATTAAAATATAATAGTAAAAAACATGTTGATACAACATTTAAAACATTTAGGGATGTGTCATGTGTCATTTTAGTCCCATAAAACTTTTTCAAACTGTATAACCACTAGTGATGTGTCGTAGAATGATTCGATTCTATTTAACGGCCCTTTAAAATGAAACAAAGGAACCGAGTCGCGCTTCTGGGAGTCGTTTTATATATATATACGGCTCTTTAAAAGGAACCGAGCCGAAAGATCAGACTCCCCATCGCAGAATTTATTTAGCGTTTTTATTTACTCAGTAACGGATGTTATTTAAAATGTAGTGAATTACAATTCTTAAAACAAAACATACTTAAGTAAAAGTAAACTTACAGGCTGTAAAATCTACTTTAAAAAGTACAAGTACACAAAATAAACTACTCAATTACAGTAACGCGAGTAAATGTAACTCGTTACTTTCCACCTCTGATTCTCAGCACTGCAGTGACACTGACATGGTGGTGGTGTGTTAGTGTGTGTTGTGCTGGTATGAGTGGATAAGACACAGCAGCGCTGATGGAGTTTTTAAACACCTTGCTGTCACTGATGGACTGAGAATAGTCCACCAACCAAAAATATCCAGCCAACAGCGCCCTGTGGGCAGCATCCTGTGACCACTGATGAAGGTCTAGAAGATGACCAACTCAAACAGCAGCAATAGATGAACGATCGTCTCTGACTTTACATCTACAAGGTGGACCAACTAGGTAGGAGTGTCTAATAGAGTGGACAGTGAGTGGACACGGTATTTAAAAACTCCAGCAGCGCTGCTGTGTCTAATCCACTCATACCAGCTCAACACACACTAACACACCACCACCATGTCAGTGTCACTGCAGTGCTGAGAATGATCCACCACCTGAATAATACCTGCTCTCTGGTTGGTGGTCATGTGGGGGTCCTGACTATTAATGAACAGGGTGAAAGCAGGCTATAAAAATATGTAGAGAAACAGATGGACTACATCCAGTAAATGTAGAACTACAAAGTGCTTCTATATGGTAAGTGGAGCTGATAAAATGGACAGTGAGTGCATAAACAAGGAGGTGGTTTCAGTGTATATATATTTTTTAAAACAGTCTGTGAGAATATCATGTTGAGAATGTAAATGCATCCTTTCCCCTTTATATTACAGGTAGCCCGGATTTAAAAGCATTTCATAACTCCTCTTAATACTATTTGACTGCTGTCCTTATCTAGAGATCATTTCTATTCATATTTATTCATTCGGCAGACGCTTATCTGACGGAGACGGTATATATTCTGAAAACAAAGCCACCAGATGAGATGCAACTACTGCAAAATACAAGTTTGGGGTGCGAGACACTATTTTAGTAAGCGTTAGGTGTGAATGAGAGTAAATAAATGTGTTTATGTTATGCCATGGACTCTGGTGCCTCTAGATCAGGGGTGTCAAACTCACGGCCTGCGGGCCAGATCCGGCCTGCCACGTCTTTTTATGTGGCCCGCGAGAGGTTCGACTGTACGATAGTTGTGATGGCTCGAGTCGTTACAGAGACGCAGTTATAATTTAACGGAACTCCTGCGCCTTTAAGAGACAACCGTGACATCGTAGTCATGGCAACTAACTTTGACCTTCGCTAAGAAGCCATGTGACTTTTACGGCAAAGAGAACGCGGGGTAGCGTAGTCAGTAATGTAAACAATAATAAATAAATACAAATAATTATCTTTCAGTATAATACCAAAGCATCATCTGTAAGTAGTGGTGTTTATATTCTCAGTTGTTAGTAAATGTTTAGTGAGTATATCACAGCGTTTTAGTTACAAATTTACCGTAATTAAATACTGTTGTTACCGTTACTATAGCAATTAGTATCTTTACACAAAATTTTAACTCGTTAGCGCTATTTTACGTTTGGTTAAATCTCATAATGTACCAGATGTAACACTTGACTACAGCTGTGTGCCTTTACTGTATTAAGTTCTTTATTGTTTTTATTGTTTGTATTTTTACTTCATTTTGATGCACACAGTGTATCACACAGCTGGCGAGCAAATAAACCGACTGTATTCTGAAGGGAGCTGTCTGTCTGTCTGTCTGTCTGTCTAGCTGGGAAAGGGGGATAAACTATTAGTGAGGGCAGAATGATTGTCTTAAAAATACACTGTAAAATCCTAAACAAACTGCATCTTTCAAAATGCATGCTGATTTTGTGACCTGCAAAGTGACACATCCCACCAGTAGATGATGTTACACATATTTACACATGATCCCAAAATGTACAAGAAGATAAGTAAGAAAATTAAGCATAAGGAGGAAATTTAATGAAAGTGAAAACAAGTTTGTGCTTCAGGAAGAGAAACCGGTGCGTCTCTTGTGTTATGAGGCCGTGCCTGTGGTAAAGTAGGACAATATAAATGCAGAATTCTGCCTCCAAGAAAAACAACAGACTGCAATCACAGCAGGATTTGTTACAATCGGCGCTTTGAGGGCCACAATAATGCTGATGTGGCCCTCTGTGAAAATGAGTTTGACACCCCTGCTCTAGATGATGCATTTCTGACTTGAGCCCAATACAAAACCCGTCCAGGTTAAAGTGGTTTACTAAGAAGGAATGAACGAGATTATTATTGGAGTAACTGAAGGAAACATGGGTTATGGATCTATGCAATAGGTGACTACATGCACACACAGGTACCAAGTACAAACCAAGGCTCTCTGTGCACTCTGAGAAAATGGACCATTCCTGAAATGCATCACTGTAACAATATCCTGAAATCAATATGAGATGTACCGTACAGGCGTGTCTGCACAGGATTAGAAACTAGCAGGCAGGTCTTTGTGGGCTTTGTCCTTGTTCTACGATTGATGGCTATCTATAAATTCAAAGGGAGGTCGCTATAAGCATTTCCCATTCTGATAACCCCATGCTGAGCGCCGAGTAGAAGAGGGAGTTGGGGGTTGGGAAGAGTCTGGCTAAATAATTCACCAGCCTCTAGTTTCTGTCCCGATGGGTTCGGGCCTGGTGTCAGAAAGGAGGAGGGGTCCAGACAGACCATCACCCCCCGGAGTGCGAGGAGTGAGGTGAAGAGAGGCAGGATGGCCTGAAGAAATTGGGACTGATGAGAACATGAGGGAGGAGGGTGGTGGAAGCTGTTGGAGACTTGTAGGAATTGAAGGGCTTGCTTGGTGGTCCTTTCTGGTCTGGTGCTCCAGTCGTGTGCGGAGGAGAGAGGAGGCAATTAATAAGCTTAAAGCCTTCTTGCCCTCAAGCTCCCTAAATCTCATCACTGTCTGCTAAAGGCGTGATGGATCAGTGAGCCGTTGTAGTGACCGTCTTGGTACCCCCTGGCCATACAAAAGGCCCCTTCAGGGCCCTATTTAATTTACGGGGTTCAACCAGTTATCTAGGTTATGTAGTTGATTTTAGCTCTCTCAAAGTTTTGCTGATTTGCTTAATATCTTATTTTATAGAATGATTGTACCTACGTGTTGTCTATATGCGGTGGCATTTTGTCATATTATGGATTAAAAGCAAATATCACATTCAGGGACAGTGGTAGCCTAGTGGGTAGGGCTTTGAGCTATCAATTAAAATGTCCCAGCTCTGCCATGCAGCCACTGTTGGGTCCTTGATCCAGCCCCCTAACCCTCTCAGCTCTAGGAGCGCCATACAATGTCTGACCATGCGCTTTAACCCCACCTTCCAAACAAGCTGGGCTATGCGAAAAAAAGAATTTAGTTGTACTGTACACCTGTATATGCATACACCGACAAGGCATAACATTATGACCACTGACAGGTGAAGCGAACAACACTGATTATCTCTTCATCACGGCACCTGTTAGTGGGTGGGATATACAGTGTATCACAAAAGTGAGTACACCCCTCACATTTCTGCAAATATTTTATTATATCTTTTCATGGGACAACACTATAGACATGAAACTTGGATATAACTTAGAGTAGTCAGTGTACAGCTTGTACAGCAGTGTAGATTTACTGTCTCCTGAAAATAACTCAACACACAGCCATTAATGTCTAAATGGCTGGCAACATAAGTGAGTACACCCCACAGTGAACATGTCCAAATTGTGCCCAAAGTGTCAATATTTTGTGTGACCACCATTATTATCCAGCACTGTCTTAACCCTCCTGGGCATGGAATTCACCAGAGCTGCACAGGTTGCTACTGGAATCCTCTTCCACTCCTCCATGATGACATCACGGAGCTGGTGGATGTTAGACACCTTGAACTCCTCCACCTTCCACTTGAGGATGCGCCACAGGTGCTCAATTGGGTTTAGTCCATCACCTTTACCTTCAGCTTCCTCAGCAAGGCAGTTGTCATCTTGGAGGTTGTGTTTGGAGTCGTTATCCTGTTGGAAAACTGCCATGAGGCCCAGTTTTCGAAGGGAGGGGATCATGCTCTGTTTCAGAATGTCACAGTACATGTTGGAATTCATGTTTCCCTCAATGAACTGCAGCTCCCCAGTGCCAGCAACACTCATGCAGCCCAAGACCATGATGCTACCACCATCATGCTTGACTGTAGGCAAGATACAGTTGTCTTGGTACTTCTCACCAGGGCGCCGCCACACATGCTGGACACCATCTGAGCCAAACAAGTTTATCTTGGTCTCGTCAGACCACAGGGCATTCCAGTAATCCATGTTCTTGGACTGCTTGTTTTCAGCAAACTGTTTGCTGGCTTTCTTGTGCGTCAGCTTCCTTCTGGGATGACGACCATGCAGACCGAGTTGATGCAGTGTGCGGTGTATGGCCTGAGCACTGACAGGCTGACCTCCCACGTCTTCAACCTCTGCAGCAATGCTGGCAGCACTCATGTGTCTATTTTTTAAAGCCAACCTCTGGATATGACGCCGAACACGTGGACTCAACTTCTTTGGTCGACCCTGGCGAAGCCTGTTCCGAGTGGAACCTGTCCTGGAAAACCGCTGTATGACCTTGGCCACCATGCTGTAGCTCAGTTTCAGGGTGTTAGCAATCTTCTTATAGCCCAGGCCATCTTTGTGGAGAGCAACAATTCTATTTCTCACATCCTCAGAGAGTTCTTTGCCATGAGGTGCCATGTTGAATATCCAGTGGCCAGTATGAGAGAATTGTACCCAAAACACCAAATTTAACAGCCCTGCTCCCCATTTACACCTGGGACCTTGACACATGACACTAGGGAGGGACAACGACACATTTAGGCACAATTTGGACATGTTCACTGTGGGGTGTACTCACTTATGTTGCCAGCTATTTAGACATTAATGGCTGTGTGTTGAGTTATTTTCAGAAGACAGTAAATCTACACTGCTATACAAGCTGTACACTGACTACTCTAAGTTATATCCAAGTTTCATGTCTATAGTGTTGTCCCATGAAAAGATATAATGAAATATTTGCAGAAATGTGAGGGGTGTACTCACTTTTGTGATACACTGTATTAGGCAGCAAGTGAACATTTTATCCTCAAAGTTGATGTGTTAGAAGCCGAATAAATGGGCGAGCGTAAGGAATTAAGCGAGTCTGACAAGGGCCAAATTGTGATGGCTAGTAGACTGGGTCGGAGCATCTCCAAAACTGCAGCTGGCCCGTGTGGTCCGATCCAACAGACGAGCTAGTGTAGCTCAAATTGCTGAAGAAGTTGATTCTGGTTCTGATAGAAAGGTGTCAGAATACACAGTGCATCACAGTTGCAGGGCTGTTTTGGCAGCAAAAGGGGGACCAACACAATACTGTATAAGGAAGGAGGTCATAATGTTATGCCTGATCAGTGTATATGACAAATAAAGGCATTCCAGAGATCAATCTTTCTTGCAAAATTGTTTACAGCTTATGAGATCAGAGACTCAGTGTTTCCTAAAATAAACATATAAATGGTGTAATGCCAGTATCTATTAATTTTCATTTCTGGTCAGGGTATTGGTAGGTCTAGTTCCATTGGAAACACTAGGCACAAAACAAGAATGATGGTGCATCAATCAATCGCAATTTTGGTAGGCTAGCAAACAGAGTTACAGTAAGTAGAGTAATGGTAGCTTATGGTAGCCCACTATCGCTTGGATCCAGGATTCGATTCCCCAGTCGTGCTATCAGCCGGTTGTGCATCTACATAATTATCTATGTCTGGTGGGTGGATGGCTCGAAGCCCTGTGACGTATTGGTGTACTGCATGGTGTCCAGTGATTCCAGGTAAACTGGACCAACTGCGATCATCCCTGACCGGCATAAAGTGGAAGTGAAACAATGCATTTATATAGGGTTGTTTGTATGGAGCAGTGGTTTATTACGCTAGCCCGCCCCTACTGGTGGCCAAAGCCCTGTGGTAAAAAATTCCTGTTCAGGTTGTTCTTGCCCTTTACCCAGGGTTTTTTTTTTAAATTCTATTTCATTTTAATAAATATTCACGAAGGGTGTTATATACTTTTAATAATATAGTGAGGCTTTTGTGGCATAGCTAGTGTGCGCAACGAAGAGCCTAAATGTGTTGTAAGCTATGCTCATGGCCATGCTTGAAGTAAGATGTTAGCTAGTGATTATGCTTTGTTTCCATTTTTTTCTTAATATATGCTTTGAAATCCAGCCATATGATGCTAACCAGGGGTCTGTTCGAAAACCTAGTGAGCTGCCTTGCTGTCTCACTGCCTACATAGGCAGCTGCCTCAGTAGTGAAGATTATAAGTCAGGTTATTTGGACGTGCTGCTTAGACAGCGATTTGATCAGTTTTCGCTTACTTGGCAACACAGTTAGCCTCATGCCATTTAAACCAACGGTTAAATTCGCCGACAAGCCCGAATTTGCAAATAAATGACACTTGTGCACGTTTATACAAATTAAAAATCAATAATTTATTTACGTTATTTACGTTTGAAAAGAACTCTATTTGTTTCTCAACAAACACTATTTGTTTCTCCGTATCCGTCTGCCATGTTTTTTATTTTTTTGTGAGAATAGTTGTGCCGCCCTGAATGCTGGGATTGCCTTCACCGCTAAGGCAGCATTGGATGCCCCATCGTTATTCTGTCAAAATAGTGTTCAGATTTAAAATGCCTTAGTAGACAGCATTTAAGGCATCTAAGAATTTTAACAGCCTACTTCTCGGGAGCGTATGTAGGATGACGTAAAATGCTGTCTATGTAGAGAGCTCACTAGGTTTTCGAAAACACCCCAGGTGTCTATTTGTCTAGTGTCAGTGAACACCTCAGTTCCCGGGCTCTAAAAACCAAAGACCAAGTCCGAAATCTTGGCGTTCTAATAGACTCAGATCTCACATTCACCAGCCATATTAAAACCATCACCAAAACAGCCTTCTACCATCTTAGAAATATAGCCAAAATCAAGGGTCTAGTGTGCCAACAAGACCTAGAGAAGCTCATCCATGCTTTTATCTCCAGTAGGGTGGACTATTGTAATGGTCTCTTAACTGGACTTCCCAAAAAGACCATTAAACAGTTACAGCTCATTCAGAACGCTGCTGCTAGAGTTTTAACTAAGACGAAGAGAACTGAGCACATCACTCCAGTTCTAAAATCTCTACACTGGCTTCCGGTTAGTTACAGAATAGAATTTAAAGTGCTGCTACTGGTCTATAAATCACTGAATGGGTTCGGCCCAGAATACATCTCAGAAATGTTTAGAGAATATAAACCCAGTAGATCTCTTAGATCCATGGACTCAGGTCAGCTAGTTGAGCCCAGAGTCCAAACTAAACATGGTGAAGCAGCATTTAGCTGTTGGGCTGCATGTAACTGGAACAGACTGCCAGGAGATATTAGATGTTCCTCAAATGTAGAAATCTTTAAATCCAGGTTAAAAACTTATTTTTTCTTGTGCCTATGATTGAGTTCAAAATTTTTGCTATTACCCTCATTTTACTATATTTCTCTTAGTCTTGTTTTAATTTCATATTCTCTAAATTGTAAGGTATATTTTACTATATTTTCTTTTAGTTTTCATGTTTTTAATTGCTTATCTCTCGTTTTAATTTCATATTCCCTAAATTGTAGGGTAGATTTTACTATATATTTTTTTAGTTTTTCATGTTCTTAATTTTTTTATCTCTCTTGTTTGAATTTCATGTTGTCTTAATTGTAACTAAATGTTTGCAAGAAGTCTTTCTGAGGTTCTAGATCTCAGGAATGTTTTAATGCTTTTAATTATTTTTTTTCCTTATGTAAAGCACTTTGAATTGCCAATGTGTATGAAAGGTGCTGTACAAATAAACTTGCCTTGCCTTTATTATCTTTACTTTAGATTTAAAAATGTTTATCTAAATAGCTTGATAAAATAAAATCGATAAAACTAGCAAGCTATATGCTAGCTAGCTTTAGCAAAATGATAAGCAGTGTTTTTATATCTTGGATGTGACACAAAAACGGTGTTTACATGAGGCATTAAAACCGTCCTATTTTGGACACCTTTTTAATGTAATGCAAGTGTGTGTTTTTTTTTCCCAGTAGAACGCTGTGGTGACAGCTGTGGATATTTACACGAGTTCCAATGTGGGTCATTCTGGACAATAGGGAAGTGTCTTTAAGATCAGGATGGACCATCTAAACAATGCAGGGGGTGCCCACGATCACACACTCAGGTTGCGTCACTCATCTACACTTGAATGGCTGCAAACAAACTCACCATTGTTTCTCTTATCTGTTAATTCATTGTTTTGGAGAATGGCAGATTTACCCATGCTGCTCTTCTTCCTTCAGGGATAATACGTTTGGTGGGAGTGCGAGGGCACAATGCCGGCCCTCTAAAAACCACAAGAACGTTTGGAGGAAGTGGGTCAGCCAGGCAACGTAGAGAAAATCTTATCCTCCTCTGCTGCAGTTCGGTTTATTACCAGCGCCGGTGCTCATAATGTGAAAAAAAAAACAGATTTCTGCAGAAATGGAATCAGAAGTGAACGTTTCCACCCCGTCAGACTGATTTAGGAACCTGTTCCTGCATGTTAGTGTAATTGCATGCTAGGCCGAGACTGTGCATTGCTTGTCTAATTGGCAGTGACTGGTAGGGATCAGCAAGAGAGCGCAGTGTATAGGACGTGTTGAAGGAAAGGGTTTAGCAGGGGAACGCCAAGCAGCGACACAACCCGAAATAGGCATGTGTGTTTACCCAGCACCTGTTCACATGTAATACGAGGCCTTTGCGTGTGTTTGGGCATTTCTGTACATGGAAACGCTGTGTACATGTTTGTGCGTGTGTTTTCATGTCTTTTGGGACATGGTCGGTCATTTTTAGTGCGTGTACATGATTAAAACTAGCGTTATGATTTAATGTGAATAGAACAAGGTCCTGTTATGGATGCAAATTCTTTCAATTAGTAAAAGGTATTGTCTTGAGTGACACAGCAGTCAAACACACTAGCCCACTACCACTGTGATCCGGGTCTGAATCTCAGCGGTACCGTCGGCAGTCGGGCACCTATACAGACATGATTTTCCGTGACTAAGGGGGGGCAGGTTGAACACCCTAGCCGTTGGGAGATGCACTTGTCAGTGCGCTCTCAGTGGAGGTTGCATTATGAAGGGCATCAGGAGTAAAAACAGTAAAAATTCGGGTATGTGGGCCAGAATGATCCGCTGTGGTGACCCCTACATACAGGAGCAACCTGACTTTCATGTGAACAAGATTTTTTGCTTACAAAAACATTAATTACTGAATACATTTCAACCTTGTTTATTATAGTAAAGGTGGTAGAAGTGTAGCAGAGTTACATCATAAACCATGACCAGACCAGTTCCACGTTAAGAATGTACACTATGCCCGAAAGTATATGGACAACTCTAGTAATTGTCACCCATACCCATTGCTTGTAGGTGTAAAAATACAGATATATGCTTCATGTACTGTGGGTGGGAATAAAAACATAATACATACTAGCCAATGTCCAGTACATTTTGCACAAAGTCATTATGTCATTTGGTTATTATTTAAAGCCTGATTAGCTTTTCTGATGCCAAAAAGGCAACTGGCTATTTAACACATAATATGATACCTTGTGCATATATATCATAGCAGTTTTTTTCCATTTAAAAGTAAATGCTTTTTTATATTTAACCTTTTATGCTATGTGGTCAAACCTGTGTGAACACCAGACCACAAGATTGTTAGACAAACCCTGTATCCCAGTGGTAATGGGCTAGTGTGATTTACTACTGTGCCACCCAAGTGCAGAATTAATATTTATATATAAATATAACCCTAACAGGAAGAAAGCAGTTATCAAAATGTGATTGATGTATATTACTAAAGTAAAGGTGTTTATATTTAAATATCACTACAATTTGTTTAATACAATTTATTTATTTTTACATATAACCCTAACAGGAAGGAAGCAGTTACCAAAAAACAATGGATGTATATTACTGAAATAAAAATATTTATATTTAAATATAACTACAATTTATTTAATATAATTTATATTTAAATATAATTGATTTAAAATAATCTATTTTATTTAATATTTAAATATAACCCTAACAGAGAGGAAGCAGTTATCAAAACGTCATATATATATATATATATATATATATATATATATATATACACAAGTGAAGATAGTTATTTAAATATAACTACACTTTTTTCAATACAATTTGTATTTATATTTAAATATAATTTATTAAATTAAATTTACATTAATTTTTAAATGTAATGTATTTACTAGTATGTATATTTAATCCTATCAGAGAGGTAACAGTTACTAAAAAGCAGTAAATGTATGTATATTACTCAAGTAAATATATTTATATTTAAATATCTCCAATTTTATTTACTACAATTCACATTTATATTTAAATATAATTGATTTACTACAGTATATATTTATATTTAAATATAACCCTATTAGAGAGGAAGCAGTTACCAAAAAGTGATGGATGAATATTACTAAAGATATTTATATTTAAATATAACTACAATTTATTTACTATAATTTATATTTAAATATAATTTATTTAATAGAATTTATATTTATATTTAAATATAACCCTAACAGGGAGGAAGCAGTTACCCAGAAGCGATGGATGTATATTACTGAAGTGAAGATGTTTATATTTAAATATCGCTACAATTTTATTTACTTTAATTTATATTTATATATAATTTATTTAATTGAATTTTATTTTTTATATTTAAACATAACCCTGGCGGAGAGGAGCAGTTACCAAAAAGCGATGGATATATATTACTGAAGTAAAGATACAAGTAAAGATATAGTAAAGTAAAGATATTTTGTAGTTATTTTTAAATATAACTACAATTTATTTAATACAATTTATATTTATATTTAAATATATTTTATTTTATAGAATTTACATTTATACTTAAATATAATTTATTCATTTATTTATATAATGTATTTATTTAAATATAACCCTAACAGGGAGGAGGCAGTTACCAAAAAGCAATGGATATATATTACTGAGGATATTTATATTTAAATATAACTACAATTTATTTAATACTATTTGTATTTATATTTAAATATATTTTATTTAATAGAATTTATATTTAAATATAACCCTAACAAAGAGGAATTATTTACCAAAAAGCAATGGGTGTATACTACTAGCATATACAAGTAAAGATAATTATACGTATATATCACTGAAGTAAAGATATTTATATATTATTAAAGTAAATATATTTATATATTACAGAAGTAAAGATATTTGTGTGGGAGTGAGTGCTGACTATCGTTTGTGTGATTGCATGAGATTGCTAATCTTCAGCAGTGTGAGAAACTCTTAATAACAGTGATTCTCACAGCTAGCAATTCACGTGGAAGTAAGAGCGAATGCGTCTGCAGCACAGATTCCTTCTGAAGGCTCGCTGAGAGAATGACATGACGTGTCCGGTGGGCTTCCTCTGTCATTCGGACCAGGAAATCCACCCACCGGGTGCCAATTTGCACACTGATCTTCTGTACAAACTCACTGCTGGACGATGACGAGGTCGGGAGTTCAGTTGTACTTTTCAAGCACTGAACCACTTTGGCCTCTTAATCTGCGGTTTGAAGCATGGAGAAAGCCATCTTTTTAAGCGCGCGCACACACACACACACTCCGATGGCTCGCATATGGATGCAATTAGGGCTTGTTGTAGTTGCACACTCTGAAGTAGCTTCCTCCATTCTTCCTGCTTGTAAACCCTGCCAACATTTCCAAACATTTGCAAACATCTGATCCTGAACAGAAGAGGCCGTGGTAAAAAACATGGCGATGAGCTGAGGCTATACATCTGGCTCACTGCTGTTTGTACTGTGAGCGTGTAATTTAGGAGCAGCAGGTTCTGGGTGTAAAACAGCTATTATCACTTCCAGCTAACAGTGGCATTTCTCATATATATACAGTGTATCACAAAAGTGAGTACACCCCTCACATTTCTGCAAATATTTCATTATATCTTTTCATGGGACAACACTATAGACATGAAACTTGGATATAACTTAGAGTAGTCAGTGTACAGCTTGTATAGCAGTGTAGATTTACTGTCTTCTGAAAATAACTCAACACACAGCCATTAATGTCTAAATAGCTGGCAACATAAGTGAGTACACCCCACAGTGAACATGTCCAAATTGTGCCCAAATGTGTCGTTGTCCCTCCCTGGTGTCATGTGTCAAGGTCCCAGGTGTAAATGGGGAGCAGGGCTGTTAAATTTGGTGTTTTGGGTACAATTCTCTCATACTGGCCACTGGATATTCAACATGGCACCTCATGGCAAAGAACTCTCTGAGGATGTGAGAAATAGAATTGTTGCTGTCCACAAAGATGGCCTGGGCTATAAGAAGATTGCTAACACCCTGAAACTGAGGTGGCCAAGGTCATACAGCGGTTTTCCAGGACAGGTTCCACTCGGAACAGGCTTCGCCAGGGTCGACCAAAGAAGTTGAGTCCACGTGTTCGGCGTCATATCCAGAGGTTGGCTTTAAAAAATAGACACATGAGTGCTGCCAGCATTGCTGCAGAGGTTGAAGACGTGGGAGGTCAGCCTGTCAGTGCTCAGACCATACGCCGCACACTGCATCAACTCGGTCTGCATGGTCGTCATCCCAGAAGGAAGCTGACGCACAAGAAAGCCCGCAAACAGTTTGCTGAAGACAAGCAGTCCAAGAACATGGATTACTGGAATGCCCTGTGGTCTGACGAGACCAAGATAAACTTGTTTGGCTCAGATGGTGTCCAGCATGTGTGGCGGCGCCCTGGTGAGAAGTACCAAGACAAATGTATCTTGCCTACAGTCAAGCATGGTGGTGGTAGCATCATGGTCTTGGGCTGCATGAGTGTTGCTGGCACTGGGGAGCTGCAGTTCATTGAGGGAAACATGAATTCCAACATGTACTGTGACATTCTGAAACAGAGCATGATCCCCTCCCTTCGAAAACTGGGCCTCATGGCAGTTTTCCAACAGGATAACGACCCCAAACACAACCTCCAAGATGACAACTGCCTTGCTGAGGAAGCTGAAGGTAAAGGTGATGGACTAAACCCAATTGAGCACCTGTGGCGCATCCTCAAGTGGAAGGTGGAGGAGTTCAAGGTGTCTAACATCCACCAGCTCCGTGATGTCATCATGGAGGAGTGGAAGAGGATTCCAGTAGCAACCTGTGCAGCTCTGGTGAATTCCATGCCCAGGAGGGTTAAGGCAGTGCTGGATAATAATGGTGGTCACACAAAATATTGACACTTTGGGCACAATTTGGACATGTTCACTTTGGGGTGTACTCACTTATGTTGCCAGCCATTTAGACATTAATGGCTGTGTGTTGAGTTATTTTCAGAAGACAGTAAATCTACACTGCTATACAAGCTGTACACTGACTACTCTAAGTTATATCCAAGTTTTATTTCTATAGTGTTGTCCCATGAAAAGATATAATGAAATATTTGCAGAAATGTGAGGGGTGTACTCACTTTTGTGATACACTGTATATATATATATATATATATATATATATATATATATATATACAGTATATATATATATATATAAATGAAAGAAACTAAGAGAGCTAAAAGCATGTCTATGTGACCACCTCCTTGTTTCTACACTCACTGTCCATTTTATCAGCTCCACTTACCATATAGACGCACTTTAAAGTTCTACAATTACTGACTGTAGTCCATCTGTTTCTCTACACACCTTTTTAGCCTGCTTTCACCCTGTTCTTTAATGGTCAGGACCCCCACAGGACCACTACAGAGCAGGTATTATTAAGGGGTTGGATCATTTTCAGCACTGCTGTGACACTGACATGGTGGTGATGTGTTAGTGTGTGTTGTGCTGGTATGAGTGGATCAGACACAGCGGCGCTGCTGGAGTTTTTAAACACCGCACTGTCACTGCTAGACTGACAATAGTCCACCAACCAAAAGTATCCAGCCAACAGCGCCCCGTGGGCAGCGTCCTAGGTCCACTGATGAAGGTCTAGAAGATGACCAACTTAAACAGCAGCAATAGATAAGTGATCGTCTCTGACTTTACATCTACAAGGTGGACCAACTAGGTAGGAGTGTCTAATAGAGGGGCTACAGTCAGTAATTGTAGAACTACAAAGTGCTCTTATATGGTAAGTGGAGCTGATAAAATGGACAGTGAGTGTAGAAACAAGGAGATTGTATTTATATTGTACATATATTGTACATACAGAAAACATCTCATCTCTAAAAGCTTTTACACCCAAATGGTTTATGTTGAAAAATTACATGCACCCTGTAATGCACTCCTTGTATGTTCATCTTTTGATTTGAGTTTTATGTAGACTGTTTTCTTGTGTTCAGTAGTGTTTTTGTAATAGAGTGGCTGGTAAATCTGCTACCCCGTTATCATCCTCTGGTATTAGAGGTATATTTTGCTTACGAATGTTGATTGAAAAGACATGTGAAGACTTACCTGAAGAAAGACACTTAACTCAAAGATAAACCGTCTCACAAATTCACTCCCAAAATTCACAGAGGAGCAGTTTTTCCTCCGGTAAGATAGCTGCTAATCTCCGTTGTCATGCGTCACCCTGAACCTGGCCAGCCTTGAATTAGATCACACCGCTTCCAGATGGCTTCAATTGAATTATTTAGTGTGGAAAAAAAAGCAATTCGGGTCAGGCGCAACTACACAGAACGAGGTGAAATGGTGGCTATGGCTGTGTGTGTTTTTACAGGGGCTCCGGGGCCAGTAAATTGCGGCCAGACCCGCTCGTAAAAGGTCACTCGTTAGGGTTAGTGTGTTCTTAGTGTGGTAGAGAACTGAACAATAAAGAGTCAGCTATTTGTTATTCCTTCTTCTCCACCATTCACCAAACACGGGCAGAAACTGACAGTTTCAAAATGGCAATTGCATTGTGGCAGTAATGGGAAACGTGTTTTGGTTCTTAAAAGCCAACACTCATTGATAGAAATGACTTCCATATGAAGAAAATGACAAATGGTTTCCTATAAGTGTATCACCCCTTAAACCTTCAGGAAGCTAATGATGGCAGGATATATGAGTCGGGCCAAAGTTCTTGTAGGGCTAGAACAACTTATCAATTAGTTGTTGTTTTTTCAAATAATGGATGTCTTAAGATGTCTAAGCAACATCTCTCATGAGGGTAAAACAACAATTAATGTAGTTTCAGTAATATAAACTGTAATTATTATTATTACTGTTATTATTGTTATTGTTATTATTATTACTATTATTATTATTATTATTATTGTTATTATTACTACTATTATTATTGTTATTATTACTATTATTATTATTATTAATATTACTATTATTATTACTATTATTATTATTATTATTATTACTATTATTATTGTTATTATTACTATTATTATAATTATTATTATTATAATTATTATTGTTATTATTACTACTATTATTATTGTTATTATTACTATTATTATTATTAATATTACTATTACTATTATTATTACTATTATTATAATAATAATTATTATTATTATTGTTACTATTACTACTATCATTATTGTTGTTATTATTACTATTATTGTTATTATTATTACTATTATTGTTATTATTACTACTAATATTATTGTTATTATTACTATTATTATTATTATTATTAACAATATTACTATTATTATTACTATTACTATTGTTATTATTACTATTATTATAATAATTATTATTATTATTGTTATTATTACTATTATTATTATTATTAATATTATTATTGTTATTATTACTATTATTGTTATTATTATTACTAGTATTGTTATTATTACTACTACTTTTATTATTATTATTATTGTTATTACTATTATTATTATTATTACTATTATTATTTTATTATTACTATTATTATTACTATTATTATTATTACTATTATCACCTCCTAATTCCTTATCTCATTATGGGTCTGTCTGAAAACCTAGTGAGCTGCCTTGCTGCCTACTGCCTTCCTAGGCAGCTGCGTAAGTAGAGAGAATTCTAATTGAACATTAAACTTTAAAGCAGATTATTTAGATACACTACTTAGACACGATTATGGCAATTACGTCATTGTAGTTTTAGCTTACTATGCTTACACAGTTAACCTCAGGCAATTTAAACCAATGGGCTGCGGTGGTACAACCCGCTTGCATGCCAGCTAACATCTCCCTCCGTGTACCGAAAACGGTTAAATTTTCACTGACGAGCCCAAATTCGCAAATAAATGACACTTGTTCACCTTGATACAAATTGAAAATAATTTATTTACATTTGAAAAGTTTGTTGCTCTGTATCCATCTGCCATATTTGTAAGAAAAGTTGTGCCGCACTAAATGCTGGGATTGTCTTCCCCGCTAAGGAAGCATTGGATGCACCCTCGTTATTCAGTCAGTATACCGCTCAGAATAAGGGATCTCAGTAGGCAGCATTTTAAGGCATTTAGGAATTAAGACTGTTGCATGACGTAAAATCTATGTAGAGAGCTAGACTAGGTTTTCAGACAGACCCTATTTCTTAGATAAAAGATTAGTCAGACAATATAAACTACATTTTGGTGGCTCATTTCTTTTTTTTTTAACATGATTTTCCCCTTTGCACAAAGGGAAGTATAAAAATACATGACTTGGATTTGGTCTGAAGGAATTTTAGTGTTTTACAGAGCCCTGACCTTAACCCCATTAAACACGTCTGGGATGAATTGGAATGTCGTTTGTGATTCAGCCCTGCATTTTTCTCCTACCCGACATGACTAGAGATTAAACACATGAAAAGCCTGTTCTCTGTATGTATGTCCCTTAGTTAAGGAGGAAACAGAGAATTGGGAAAGAGAGAGTACATAAAGAAGGAACTTGAGCTCTGTGGAGAAGTGAAAGCCACCTGGTCTTTTTTAGTCCCCGGCTAATGATTTTGTCATGGATTCCGGTTTCAGCGCTGCCAAAGGCCGAGCTAAAGACAACAAACATGATTAGTCATAAATTTTAATCAACCACGACTGTTTATCTGCGGAGCTTCAAGCCAGCATGCGGCTTTTATGATTTACAAATCAGAACAAGTGTCTGCAGATGAACTTCTCTTAAATCAACAAGATCAATTAGAGCTGTTAGTTTTTTAAAGCTGAGTTTGGCTTGTATAATTTATAGTAGGACTTTTTTTCTTTTTGTTTTAGGGATTCACAGTGAGGCGGACTATAATCCAGGCATTAAATGAGCAAAAATAATACTCTTTCTTTAGGGGTAAAAATACTCCTAATTAATGCAGAATCTACTTCATTTATCTTTTGCATAAATGCATGACAGTTACAGTTTCATCCAGATAAATTAAGCGATGCTGAGTAACGTCCAAAAACTACAGTATCTTGGCTGTAACTGCTCAAACTCATTTATTTAAACTTGTACATTTACAATGAACTGTTGAATATACACTGACCAGGCATAACATTATGACCACTGACAGGTAAAGGGAATAACACTTATTATCTCTTCATCACGGCACCTGTTAATGGGTGGGATATATTAGGCAGCAAGTGAACATTTTATCCTCAAAGTTGATGTGTTAGAAGCAGGGAAAATGGGCAAGCGTTAGGATTCAAGCGAATTTGACAAGGGCCAAATTGTGATGGCTAGACGATTGGGTCAGAGCATCTCCAAAACTGCAGCTCTTGTGGGGTGTTGTGGTCAGTATCTATCAAAAGTGGTAAACCGGCGACAGGGTCATGGGCGGCCAAGGCTCACTGATGCACGTGGGGAGCGAATGCTGGCCCTTGTGGTCCGATCCAACAGACGAGCTACTGTAGCTCAAATTGCTGAAGAAGTTAATGCTGGTTCTGATAGAAAGGTGTCAGAATACACAGTGCATCACAGTTGCAGGGCTGTTTTGACAGCAAAAGTGGGACCAACACAATATTAGGAAGGTGGTCATAATGTTATGCCTAATCGATGTACAGTACACCAAGAGTCAAAAAAGGACCTCTGTTTTAGGCAAATTCTGATCAACTTTTAAAATTCTTCATTGTTGGATGCAACAACGAGGTCCCTTTACTTATATTAAATATTGGTTACCCTGACAACCATCTGTATTTCCGCTCAAAAGCAGCAGACAGCAAGATGAAATGTTGTTGTTTTTTTTACCACTGAGGACAGAATTATAGTTAAGAACTTGTATCTGTTTGAAGGTTATAAACTGTATGAGATTACTCGCTGAATTTCCAGAGGAGAAACTGGAAAAAAGGACTTGAAAAGATCCATGAAACCGATAGCTATAAAAGACGGAATGTGATGTGAAGCAGCTGAAAAGCGTGATGCTCGGAAGAACTGGTGCTCAGCCAGAAGGACAATCCTCGGACCCATCGTCAACATGTGAAAATTGACCAATAGTTATACATACATAGATCCCTTTTTGACTCACAGTGTACAATAAATACACATATAAATATGATACATTGGTTAACAATGACAATTCAAGCTGCTCAGGTGGCGCAGCGGTAAAAACACACGCTAGCACACCAGAGCTGGGATCTCGAATACATTGCATCGAGTCTCAGCTCTTCCTACCGGCTGGGCTGAGCAGCCACATGAACAACGATTGGCCTGTTGTTTAGATAGGGGTGAGATTAAGCCGGATAGGGTCTCTCTCATAACTAATGCAGTTACGACCTCTGCTGGCTGATTGATGCTGCCTGCACAGAGACGGGAAAAGAGTGCTGTCAGGGTGTGTCTCTCCGTACAAAGTGTAGGTGACAAAATGCATACGACATGCTGCCCACGTGTCGGAGGGGGTGTGGGTTAGCTTCGTTCTCCTCGATCAGAGCAGGGATCGGCATTGGTGGAGAGTAAGCATGACGCAGTCGGGCAATTGGACGCGCTAAAAAGCGAAAATGCATGAACAAAAACACATAAAATAAATGTTATGACATTTCCTGTTTAATTGTCATTATTTTTTTAGTCGTCTGAAGAGATTAGATTTGAATGAAATCAGTGATGATTCACAGCATAAAGCTTGTTTTCCTACCAAGGGTTTGTAATCAAAATCCTCCTGTAATTCAACATACTGTAATCCTGTGTTTCTCTCCTACTTGCTTAAAACGATAATCAGGTTGTGAGCCGTTACCGATGACTGACTGTACTTTTATTTATGTGAGTCCGCAAAGCAACAGTTCACTACTGAGTTCTTTGCCAAGTTTATTGTTACATACAGTAACAGAGCAAGATTGGTATGGTCGTGCACATCTGTGGCATGATCTTTGTTAGTAATTGATGACTATAGCTGGTACACACTGTCCATTTTATCTCCTCCACTTACCATTTAGAATCACTTTGTAGTTCTACAATTACTGACTGTAGTCCATCTGTTTCTCTGCATACCTTTTTAGCCTGCTTTCACTCAGGACCCCCACAGGACCACCACAGAGCAGGTATAATTTAGGTGGTGGTGGTGGTGTGTTAGTGTGTGTTGTGCTGGTATGAGTGAATCAGACGCAGCAGTGCTGCTGGAGTTTTTAAATACCGTGTCCACTCACTGTCCACTCATCAGTGGTCACAGGGTACTGTTGGCTGGATATTTTTGGTTGGTGGACTATTCTCAGTCCAGCAGTGACAGTGAGGTATTTAAAAACTTCATCACCATTGCTGTGTCTTATCCACTCATACCAGCACAACACACACTAACACACCACCACCATGTCAGTGTCACTGCAGTGCTGAGAATGATCCACCACCCAAATAATACCTGCTCTGTAGTGGTCCTGGAAGAGTCATGACCATTGAAGAACAGGGTGAAAGCAGGCTAAAAAGGTATGCAGAGAAACAGATGGACTACAGTCAGTAATTGTAGGAGAACAAAGTGCTTTTATATGGTAAGTGGAGCTGATAAAATGGACAGTGAGTGTAGTAACAAGGAGGTGGTTTTAATGTTATGGCTGATCGGTGTATCTAAGTGCACGGAGCCGTGGTGGAAAACACAAGTTACTCACGCGTCCACATACTTTTGGCCATATAATGTACAGTACACGTCCCTTGCAAGTGTGTGAGAAGGTTTGACTTTGACTGTGGATTCAGCTGGCTACTTTGTGAGTCTTGTTAAGCTGAAGGGCTCTCCAGTGTGGCATGAGAGCCATTAATTGTGTTTGTTTTCAAACATGGCAACACGATCGTTGTTTGTCCTTGCTGTTTCTATACGCCGCTAATCGCTGCCGAGTCAGCGACGCGGCCAAGAACGCCGGCAATCCTAACAGATAAACCATAATGCTGTGAAATATAATACGCTTCGATAAACCAGTACGCTGCTCAGGCGAAATTGAGCCGCTCCGTCCATCTGAGACTCCCTGTGCTGATTGTTTAATGGTTTTGATGCCGCCGGTTTAAGGCTGAGCGTCTGAGTTTGTAATAAATGAACCAAGTGCTCAGTTACGATTAGCTCAAGTTAACACCGTGAGGTTTCCTCCTAGGCCGAGCAGACTCTTTTCCTCTTACTGTCGCTCCGGAGAGCAGGCGTGACCCAGCTAGTGTGCCCACATACCAGCCAGACTGCACCTTTGTTATTAACACACACAAACATTACATGGAAATACATTCATCGTTTCACTGAACGCTGACTGCAGTGAAGAAGGTTCAGAGCGGTGTCAGTATGTTGGTGCGTCATTTACATTTAATTCAGCGTTTCAGAACTCTCTCTTAGGTGTGTTGCCATTTAAATCGCCTGAAAATTGCTGCAGGTCATGTGTTACCTGAAAATACCACTTCAAGAAGAGTAGAACTATTGACTTTACACTTCTGGTTCAGTATTAGAAAGACTGCAGTTTTACTGTGGAATATGTTTTTTTAGGCAGCAAAAATCTCTCATCTATTTATCCATTCCTCCATCCATCCATCTAGCCCTTTATCTATTCATACATTCCACCATCCATCCATCCATCCATCCATCCATCCATCTAGCCCTTTATCTATTCATACATTCCACCATCCATCCATCTAGCCATCCATCCATCCATCCATTTAGCCATCCATCCATCCATTTAGCCATCCATCCATCCATCTAGCCATCCATCCATACATCCATCTAGCCCTTTATCTATTCATCCATTCCACCATCCATCCATCCATCCATCCATTTAGCCATCCATCCATCCATCTAGCCATCCATCCATACATCCATCTAGCCCTTTATCTATTCATCCATTCCACCATCCATCCATCCATCCATTTAGCCATCCATCCATCCATCCATCCATCTAGCCATCCATCCATTTAGCCATCCATCTATCCATCCATCTAGCCATCCATCCATCCATCTAGCCCTTTATCTATTCATCCATTCCACCATCCATCCATCCATCCATTTAGCCATCCATCCATCTAGCCATCCATCCATTTAGCCATCCATCTAGCCATCCATCCATCTAGCCATCCATCCATCTAGCCATCCATCCATCCATCCAGCCATCCATCTAGCCATCCATCCAGCCAGCCATCCATCCATCTACCCATCCATCCATCTAGCCATCCATCTAGCCATCCATCGATCCATCTAGCCATCCATCCATCTAGCCATCCATCCATCCATCCATCCAGCCATCCATCTAGCCATCCATCCAGCCAGCCATCCATCCATCTACCCATCCATCCATCTAGCCATCCATCTAGCCATCCATCTAGCCATCCATCGATCCATCTAGCCATCCATCCATCTAGCCATCCATCCAGCCATCCATCCATCCATCTAGCCATCCATCCATCTGTCCATCCAGCCATCCATCCATCCATCCATTTAGCCATCCATCCATCCATCTAGCCATTCATCCGTCCATCCATCCGTCCATCCAGCCATCCATCCAGCCATCCATCCATCTAGCCATCCATCTAGCCATCCATACATACATACATACATACATACATACATAAATACATACATCTAGCCATCCATCCATCCATACATACATACATAAATACATACATCTAGCCATCCATCCATCCATCCATACATACATAAATACATACATCTAGCCATCCATCCATACATACATACATACATAAATACATACATCTAGCCATCCATCCATCCATCCATACATACATAAATACATACATCTAGCCATCCATCCATACATACATACATACATAAATAC